>NW_028262358.1:93859776-94162806 GCF_047370975.1 Nipponia nippon | reverse complement strand
CTCTGGCTCATCATAGGGCTGTGTGGAGAGTGTTACTACCACAGCAGAGGACATGCTGGGGGTGGGTGGCAAGGGACCATATAGCCTTGAGCCAGATACAGGCACCTAGTACCGTATTTTGGTTCTGAAAATTTACCCCGAGCTGCCCCACTTACAGCCCTGCATGCGCGAGTACTGGTGGGATTAAACAGCTCAGCACATAACATATGTCTCAGCTAGTTAAGACCCAGGAATGTGGCACTCCAAATATGCTGAGGTGTTTGTTTTTTTTTTTTTTTTTTCACACTGCCCTTAAAACACACTGACTGACTGAGGACCTTCATAAAACCATGGTGGCAGTGTACATGGTATGTGGCACAGCCCAGTGGATGAAACACATCCCCACAGCCCTTGTTCAGTTCTGTCTTCAACTTGAAGGGTTCCAAATCCCTACCTCCTGCTTCTCAGGAGAGTCCCTGGCATCTAGGCCCAGAGCTTACCCTGGTGAGCTGCAGGGTGTGAGGAAGAGGGATTTTCCACCCTTACTGTCATCATCTTGTTTCCCCTCAGCATAGATCAAGATTAATGAGAGGCAGAGCGTGAGAGTGGTTTCCTACATATCAGGGTTCTCACCTGTAAAGAGCAAAGCTGAGATTTCACTCGCTGTTCCGTACATTACTTCTGCAGTTTGCATGAGATAGTCATTTAATAAAACACAGAAGCAGGCTTAGAAGTAGGGACTATGGCTTACAGAAATACATGTATGTGTTAATTGTGAGCTGTCAGCAAGCATTTTCATTTAATTTCTTAAGCCAAGTTTTTACCAGGACATCCCCTAATGCTTTTCATTAGTTTACATTTGCCATATGCAAGGGAAAAGTTTAGTCTTTATGGATATAATACTTTCTTTTTACCGTCACACCTAGATATTAGTTGTTCTCAGCTGTTGTTTCTAAAAAATGTGCATCAGATATCAGCTTGGCAATAAAGATGTAAATAACTGTAAATTACTTCCATTTTTATGTTGATCTCCCTAAAAAAAAAACATGTGTGAAAACAGCAGTTGTTCATTTGAGTTCTCTGCTAAAAAAATGTAATAATTACATGTGCGTGTTTTTTAGACTACAAGTGGAAAGTCTCGCATTACCTTAAGTAAACTTTTATGGACCTTAAGTTTTAATGCAAATGATGTTGCATGTGCACTATATACCCAGATGGTAGTAATTGCATGAGGAAGGTGAATTGGTTTTGCAAATAAATCTCTGGCTTTTCTGCTTGTTCTCACATCCTGGAGAAGAAGGGTATGGGGTTTTGTTAATTGGGTTATATTGCACATACATACCTACTATGCAAGTCAGGGTGACTGCTGCAGCACAGCTTAACATCCCAAGCTCTGGTGTGTTCAGATAAAATACAATTTCTTCACACCTCATCAAGATGCCGTGTTTATAGCCCTATCAATGTGCACTCACATTTGAGACATAGCTTTAAAATGTGACAGTAAATGTTACAGTGATGCAAATATACGGTTTGTCATAATTATTAAAACAATCCTTAAATTACTAGAATTAGATAACATTGTCATGACTGATATAGAGTATTCTTTTGGATAGTTTTTGAACTTTTGGATAATAAGCAAGGCAATAAATCTTTCTTTTAAACAAAATTCTTATTCCAAATCAGTCACTAGCTGTAACATTTATAAGTGTCTGTCATTCTTTTTCTGTTTCCAGGGAAGACGAGGCAAACCAGGCCTGCCAGGAAAGCCAGGGCCACCAGGACCTCCTGTGAGTAACTAACAAGGGGAATGGGAAATTTTCTCTCTATCCTGAAACAGTGAACCTTGTTAGCATTTTTATACCAGGTTACCTGATTATAATTATGGTTTAAAACAATTTAGTTGTGTTTACTCTGCTGCATCAAACAGCTACTATTCCCAGCCTTTTGATACAGCAAAGATAAAAGGACTGGGTCCACAAATTCAAGAGACTACACAGGAGGGAAAGAACAAGATGCAAACTTCAGCGAAGGAAGCAGAAATTGTCTGGCATTTCAAAGAAAGACTGGCCATGTATGCTAAATGTGAATACTGTGCATTCATTCACTTTGCAAAATGCGTGATGCTCTGTAGAAGATGGGATAATTTCTGTCTCAGAGGGGTAATTTGAAAGATGAAGGACTGTGTGAAGCATGTGCCAACTGTCTGAACGGTGAGGAGGATTATACCCAGCACTGGAATGAGCACTCAGCTGTAGTTCAAATGAGTTTACTGAAGAATTAAAAAGATTAAGAAATACATGACTCTGTGGAAGGATTTGTAATATGAAGCACTAAAGGGTTTAGCTCAGATCTAAGAGGTTTGGGATTTATTTTTTTTTTTTTAAGAGATACATGATGTCAAATTTGAAGTCGGGCATGGATCTGTTTTAGCCTAGAATGAACACAGCCTTCCTTTGGTAGAGGAAGACTTGATCATAATTATAACATTCCCTATATATTGTATTGTAAAAATGATCTCATGCACAAATACAAAACAGCTATTTGTTTGTGGATTAAGTAAACTGCTGCTGCTTTACATTCTGAGTATCAAACAAGGATTTCATAATTCCTTTTTCTGCTTACCTGAAGTAGGTAAAGGCCAATAGTTTATGCGTCAGACCATTTGATTCATCTACTTCAACCTCACTGCAAGGGAAAACTAGTCTTATTTATAGATAAGAGAATAATGGACTGCTGCATGAAATACAATGAATAAAATGAAACGGATGTAATTTAAACTCATCTAAAAACAAAATTGCATAAATTTTATAATTTCCCCCCCTTTTCCTTGCAAAATGTGTTCAGAAAGAGGAGTTGATGATGGAGTTCATTTATCCTGCATAAAACTAAATAGTCAAAAATTCCTCCCTCTCCCTCTTCTCCTCTGCATATAGTCATATTGAAGCCTTGCTTATTTGAGTCTTTTGTACAGTTTGGGCTTCCTAATGCTGAAACGGTACTGCAGACTGTGGGAGTCAAAACAGAGGAGAGGAGTGATGCAGGATCTTTCTTAATACAAATGCCAAAAATGACCTTTAAAAGAAAAAAAGAAAAAAAAAAAAGAAACACCATAGCAGATGTCAATGTTAGACCTAATCTACTTAGCTTTTTGTGAACCAGTGAAAAGCCGTTTCTCTGTTACAGATTTCTGCCACCGTAGATTTGCTGGCAGGTCAGGCTTTTGAAGATGTATGATCCTTGACAGACATACCAGAAATCTTGAGTGGAAGCTAAATTGCACTTTTATTACTGAGACCTATTTCAGATTTTCTTACAGCAAATGGGAAGCTCAACTTTGTCAGCATGGCAGCATCCCTACGAGGAGCTCTGTATGGGTACTGTAGCCTAGCACCGCATATCAGAAAAGCATTCCTCAAGCAATCATGGCCTAAATATTGGTTAAAGGTATTTGTTTCTGGTATAACTATCTTGATGCAGTCCTTATTTTGGATAGAGCTACACCAGCATCTTTTGTTCCTCTTCCAAGATTGAGAATATAACGCATAGAAGAAGCATACTCTAAAAGCAGTAATGTCTGTTAATGTGTGTTGGCAGTATCCCCATATTTAAAGTGCTACAGCTTGTACATACTGAAAAGACTTTAACATGATCGATCGTTCCTCCTCTCTTTTACAAGTCTCAAACCATATTACATTTTTGCTATATTGGGGTAACTGCTCTTCTAATAGTAAGTAGTGGCACATGGATATATTATTGGCCTTTACTTTGGCTTCTCCAAAGTGCAACAGAACTATCACACCTGCGGGGTGGTTGCTACCTAAGTTTGGCATATACAGGGTACAAAAGGCTTAACAGATTGACGGAACATGTAAAAATTAGACTCTCTGGAAAAAGTAAGTTTGGTGGTTGTTTGATGTTTCAGAAGAATACAGTATTTGTGTTTGAGAAAAAGCAGATTCAGTCATTAATTGTTAGGGTAGCTACAGTAGACACTGCACATTTGAAATTAATAACTGTACCTAATTTATGTATCAGTTTATGCCATGATGTTAAGTATTTATTTAGATACTAGGAGAACAGCCATGTGTTCAGTAATGACAAAAAAACCTGTGAGAAGGAGAGTTCTGCCTCCTGGAGGACAAAGTTGGTGAACAGGATACAGTACTCAGGGGATTTGGTATAAAGGACAGTCCTAAAAAAAGTGTGTGCAGGGAGAGATTACGAGACCACATTCTGAACAGTCAAAAGGACTTTAAATTGGACACTACTAAGTGGTGTGAATTTTGATTAATTAAAATAATAATTTTTACCTACATGTTGCATGGCAGCATTTAAGATTTTCTTGATATTCATGTATGCCTCTAATCTGACTTTTCTAACCCTCTCTCAACACCTCATTTTTTTTTCCTTCCTAACCTAATTTCTGGGGATTTTTTTTTCAGTAAAATTGATGTGTAGTGAGTTTCTAGTCCTTTAACATCATCTGCACATCTTTGGTTAAAAACCTGTATCAGTATCAGAAACGTAGATTGATTGGCGATCGGTGATGAAACTACTCAGTTAAAGTGGGACTCTATGCAACTTCTTCCAGGTATCCTTTCTTTTGTGTCGTTTTTCCCTTATCCTTTCTTTTGTGTAATTTTTCCCTTTCTTTTAAAATGTCATTTTTCCTTTTGGAGCACATCCTATGCCCACAAAAGGCAAGAAGTCAATGAGGATTTTTGTTGATGGGTTATAAAAAACATTTCTCTAAGTCTACCCAGATGATGATCCTCCTTTGAGTATTTTTTAAGGTTTATTAAATATTATAGACTTTTAAAGTGTTCTGTTATTCCCTTCTGGCTCAGAATTCATGGTTTGCATCCTTGCTGTCTGATGTTGTTTTTGAGTACTGTTCTGTTATTTCAGTACTGGAGAGCTGAGATGTGTGCTCACACGTGTCTCACTCCAGCAGGTAGCAATTTATGCTGAAAACAAGGAATCCAAACGGGTTAAGTAGAACAGCAGCTCCCTCTAGTGCTTTTTGATCCCTTCCCCCCTTTTAAAGAGTCTAGAGAGTAGTTTAAAGCTTCTGTTAAATACACTATTCATTTCACTCTCAGAAGCATTCTGAAAATTATGATTGTGAAATCAAAATCTCTGTACCCTTCAAGTGTATTTCATACATTTTCTTGCTTGCGTTTTCTTCTAAAGTCTTTTGAAAGAGATAATGCCTCTTTTACATGCTGTTATCCTGCTCTGCAAGGCTCTTCACTGAAATTAAATGCTGATTTTATGAAACAGAAAGAAATACTATCATAGTAGGATGCTGTGAGGTTGGAAGTACAGCGGTTTGATCTGACCGCAGAACTGAAAGCTTTCTTCTGCCGTAGCTGCTAACAAAAATACCTACAGGACTTAGCAGTGCAGAAGGGGTTACCAGCAGACCATAGCTTATTTTGCATAGGTATAATGCATTGGCTTTCTAGTCCCTGCACCATTTTTTTTCAGTACTTAAAAGCAAATGTATGCAAGGTGTCTGAACTTAGTATTTACATGCTGTTGGCCTGAGGAGGTACAGGCCCAGTTCTGCAGTGTTCACTTAGGCAAAATGCTTTTCTCATCTTGGGTTGTTTTTGTGTAGAGTTCTGTTAAGAGGAGATAATTTATTTTTCTATTTGTCCTGTTTAGAAAATAGCCGCATGATGTCTGGCACTGTTTTATATATTATGGTAATTCGTGGGAGGTTTTTGGGTTGTTCGGGGGTTTTTTTATTTTTATTTTTACTTCTACATGAATCAGCAGCCAGGTATTTCTATTTACATAGGTAGGCTACAGGACAGAAAAAGGAGTTTTATTGGTTTCTTCATTAAAGGTTAACTTTATCTTTTCTGTCCTGATTTTCTCTGTCTCTACTGGAACTGTTATGACTGGAGGAGTTCCATTTCTCAATAGTTCCCCTTTTAGTGGGACTCCAGGTTGTTTTTAAAATAAAAAAGAGTGTCAAAATAGAGTTGTGCTACAGGCTTCCACCAGTATAACAGTGTTCTTTAGGGTGAGTCCGTGTATGACTTCTGCCCAGTGTTGCTGTTTGGCAGAAGGGAAGTGCTGTCAGGTAGGAAACATGAGGACTACCTGATTTGGCCAAGTGCCATCTTGTCCGAGAAGCTGTCTGTGGCAGAGCAAGGACATAAACTTTGGGTCTCCTAAATCACAGATTAGTGAACTGCAATCACAATTATTCATCCTCTTAAGCCTGCTGTTTTCTACCAACATGTCCAAAGTTATTGTTTGCAACCAGATTAGCTTTATTTCACAATTGCTATAGCCCTTGAAGCTCATCGTTTAGTTCCTCATTTACCTTTGCAAGGGGCGGAACTTCGTATCTTTTATCTTCACAACTGTTCTTGCTTGGAAGATTAGCTTTGTGTTACTCCTTAAAGTCTTAAATTAAAATAGGATTTCATTTTTGTTTGTGTTGCATGTGAGGCAGTGGAGAAGTTCACAGACTACTTGAATTTCTTCATTTAATTCCATACCCTTTTGGTCTCTTGTTATTCAGTATGTATGTCAGTGCCACCAAACTGGTTATCTTAAGTAGCCAGCAGTTTGCCTTGGAAATCTCATTTCCTCTGCCTCAGGAAATACTGTCATTCCTCTACCAATACTTTGAAAGTGAATGAATGTTATCAGTTAATTACAATAAACAGAAAATTAAAGCAATGATAAGTGAAAATTGTCAGTATCATTTCTGGTATTCCTGGACTTTTCAGCTGCTTTGTAGAAGAATATTGGAAATGCTTACGTGGTAGGATGGGAATGGCTGACAAAGGTTGGTCATATTGATTGTTTCTATGCATTTAAGTTTTTTAAATCCATATCAAAATGTAATTTATTTAATGTGTTCTATTCCGGCAGATATCATACCTTCATCATTCTTTCCATTTGCTCTTTGGAATAGTTGTACAATATTGCACATCTGCACTGATGAGTTTCATGATTTTTTACGTTGTAGTAATCAGAAAAACAGTATTTTATTTTAATGGGCAGGCACAGATCTGAAATAGATGGATAAAGTGATTACACTGAGTCACCTGCACTGCTGCATTCTCTGAAATGGCCTGTTCTTGCGATGCAACCAGTGCAATTTACTTGTTACAGGTTTTACTGCATGGACTGTGAGACTGCATAGACTTTTTCAGCAGTTTCATTTGTACAGAAATGCAGACAAACTATAAAAGTTAAGGGAGAAAAATGTATTATAAACTCCAGTAATTTCACAGTTTGGAGCTATTTCCTTTTAAGCACCTGTATTTCTATTCCTGCCTTGTCTGTAGAAATAACATCTGAAACCTGTTTGTAATTTTGGAAAACAATCAGGACACATTTTCAGTTCTTTTCTTATTCATACAACTGTACTCTCTGTGTGCTTCAGTTCCCTCAATTACACAACTTGATATTAAAAAAGAAAAAGGAAACCCTGCTCAAGTGAGCTTTTCACTGGTATTTCGAAAGCAGCAAGTCTGAAAAACATCTAAAGTGGCAGATGTGCAAAATTCTCATTCAAAAGCTAGAAATTGCCTGTACAGTAATTCTTCAACTCCTGTTAATTTCATTGCTTCTCCACTGGCAAACCAATACTACTAGTTCTTTTTTTGTCTATAGAGGCTTCAGAGTGGATTATGCAGCTATATTAGTGGAGAGAAACAGTGTGGAAGGGAAGAAAGAGACTAGAGTTTAGGAAGACACTCGAATAAAAGTGTTTTCTGTTGTTGTACACTCATTTTATTAGTTATATTTTAGAAAGAATGATGGAAAGATAAAATTACTAAATTTATGTCAGTTTTTGAAAATTAAAAGACTAAGAGAGATGGTTTACCTCTGGTACCACAAAGGCTGTGGCATAGTCAAGAATGCAACCCAATTGCCATAAGTTCCCTTTGACTGCATTAGTCACAAGACAGTTTGGGTTTTTTTGAGGTTATATCTGTTTTTCAAAACTGTGACAAGTACAAAGCCTTTCCATTTTGTCAAAAATTATTTATTTGATGTACAAATAATATCTAAGAGGTCGGGATTGGTGGCAGACACAGCATTCAGTCCTTCCTGGGTTGTGTGGTTGCAGCAGTTTCATTTGTGAAAAACCAGTAAAAGAAACAACATGGTGGCAAATGAGAAGGAAGGATAAATTCTTATTTTTGACTGCTTGCAGGATTACAGATTCCTGCAAGGATTCTGGATTCAAGGATTCGACACTGCAGGATTACAGTGTTGAAACTGAAACATCTAGTAAGTAGGCAGTGTCATCACTGTTCAGTCCCAGTTCTGGATTGCCATCTTTAATATGGATATCAAAGTAAAAATTCTGCCATTAACTTTAGAAATCAGAATTGAGTGAGCATCTCAGTCAAAACATCATGACTAGATTTATCTTATTTTTCAACGTAAGTTTGAAGTGACAGTTCACTTCTGAAATAAAATTAATGGAAAAATTTATGGCCTTGTATCTCTTCTGATGTTGGGGAACAAAAAGGAAGCGAGGCACCTGTAATGTTTCATGAGGCTTACAAATCTTCCTGATGTCCCCTAATATTTAAGTACCACTGGCTTTCCGTAACAATGTAATCACAGTAAAATACATAGGATCGTATTTCATAATTTAGTGATGAAGGCTCAGAACACACTTGTCTTGTTCTGGTATGCTACAATAATGTTTTGACAGGTCTTACTGACTTATCCATCAGTTTTAATAACATTTGCCTATTTGACTTTAATTTGGCTTTAACATCTTCCTAGTTTTTTACACCTTCAGACTCCATGGAAACTTTGTGCTTGTCTCTCTTTTATTATTTGGTTTCCATCAGACTGAATTTTTTCCCCCATGGAAGTAGCAGTCTTTTTGGTTAATCAGAATAATGGTTCTGTTTCTCACCTTTTTGAAGTTCAGTACCTCAAGGGAAGTACTTTTACTGGTAAGGAGAGCCATCAGGGTTTCACAGAATGATTTTCTGCTGTGTGTTTGCCATTCTGCGTACTCTTACAGGGCAGATGCATCTTGCCAGAAAAGGCTTTGCCGTCAGAATGCAAATCATGACCTACCTCATTTAAATGCTTTGTCAGAACTCTTCAAAATATGATTACATAGGAGCCAAATGATACCACCCTCAGGATATGCATCCTCGAAGTAGCTGTCTCATTTTATCACATAATCAATCTCACCAAACTGGTGTCTTACTTTTTACGCAAGTACTTTAGATTGTGGTAATTCTCAGGCTTTTGATAATCGCTCATCAGCGTAGCCTGCTACTGGGACTTGGGAACCAGCCTCGAGACTCGTTACTCCCAGTCAGAGACGCAGGAATTGTACGTGTTGGGAAAAAGTTAGCTTCCTGAAGAGTGAGCCTCCTGGAGGAGAGCAAGTTACAAGTCTCTTGTTTTGAAATTGTCTATGGTCTCTCCTAAACCCCCTCCAAAGGTGCCAAGAGAAATTATGCGGAATAGTTGCATTAGTGAAAGAAAGCCGCCTTCAGTTTTCATGAGTCATTGCTGTAAGGCTCCGTGTTCTTACCATATCCTGGTGATGGGACAAGAGCATGCCTCCTAGGCAGAGGTTTTCCTTATTACTAATTGTCCACCCACAAATGCATTTAAACTACTGTGATAATTATAACATCTGTGAAGACCTAATATTCTTTGTGTAAAGCTGGTTATTCTTAAAACAACACTAATCTATACCACCCAGGAATGATGCTTTTCTGAAAACAGAAATGCTTTTCAGTTTCAGCTTTGTGACAGTATCGTTTCTCCTTCCAGCCATAGTCAGAGTTCCCTTACTCATGGGAGCTGTTATTTTCTAAAGGTTGAACTACGCTGCTTCCACAAATCCATTTACTATGTCATAGTGATTCTTACAACTGGTACCGTGATGCAAAGGTATCGAATACCAAGGATTGTCTGTCATATTCAGTTCACAAGCAGCATCTTCTATACACATGTGAAATTATCAGATACGAGGAATGCCACCTGTGACAAAATCATTGCTGTTCCTGTCATCATCTTTTTCCCTGAATTGCCTCGTGGTTTATACAGCAGCAACTCTGAAGTAGTAAACAGTTGAGGTCCTCCTTAGAAAAGTATAGTGTCCAGTTATTTAGCTTATATTGACCCAAAATACATAGCATTTCCATATTTTCTTTGGATCTCTAGCTGAAATCAATGGATAGAAAGTTTTTCAACTGTTCTAGGAATACTTCAGAGTCTTGCTGCTGCACTGCTCCGAATTTGACAGCAGCTCTTGTTATGAAAGTCTTAACCAGTTGAAAGCAATCATGTTTTCATCTTGACCAATTTGTATCTTGGGTGAGAAGTGATTCTGATCCCTGACTTCCTGTAATAGTTTTACAGGTCATTAAGCATGAAAATGGGAGAAATTTTCAATAGATTCTTACTCTGAAAGTGTAGAAAGCTGTTTTCTTGTTATGATGCATAACACCGGAGTATTTCTGTTGTAAGTGTGGTGTATGTATAATAACAGTGCACATAAAACAATTAACGAAGACCTTATACAAAATTAAAATGTGCAATAAAAACTCTGACTAATCTCTAATATAGCATCTCTGACTGCTAAACAGCCTCCATTTTTTTTGAGGAACAACCCTTTTCAAAAGCAAAGAGAATTTTCAGTTTCCTAAAGCAATCTTTAGGGTGCATGTATGCCAGCTACATTTTCCCCACTAACGCAAAAGCTGCAGAGGGTAAATTTTCTGTAATTATAAAAAGCCCCAGAGGAGGAGAGTTGCCTTTGTGCCCTGTCTCTGTTAAATGCAGGTCATTCAGACCAGGTGACTTAACTGAGTATATTGTAATCTTATTAATGTAGTCAAATGCTTCTTACAGCCATCATGAGTGGCTGTAGTTCATATTGCATGATGTGAAAATTTCAACTTAAAGAGAGTTACTATGCTAATATGTAAATTTAACTGAGTTTTAGTTCATAAGATCTTGGCTGAACTTTTTGTGTTCTGCCCTGGTTTACAACACTTAAAAATCTCATTGAGGGCCTGGTTTATGGCAGATTTTGTCTAAAAATGTTTTATTTTTCCCAAGCGCGTGTTTTCTAATCTCTCCATCCTAAGCCTGCATTTGCATAGGAAGTTCCTTCCCTGTTGTTGAAATTCTTGATGAAGGGTGTGTGTATAAGTGTAAACTTGCAATGCTAATAAAAGTAGGAAATTAATCTTTTGGAGAATTCTGGTATTCCTCAATTTCACTTTCTGTACTCTAAGTTAAAAATCTAGCTGTTCACTCACACTAGGAGCTGCTTCTACATCAAAACTTGTGCTTTGAGTTAGTGGAAAGAGTTTTAAAATGCTGCAGAACAAGGATGTTGCTCATACCAGAAGGGATTCATATTAAAATTGATATGGGTGTCACCTCTGACTTCTCTGACAGACTGATTCACTCCAAAAGAAGCTGCCAGTTGTCAAAACTCAGGCATTTAGAAACTGACTCTGCTTCTCCTCCGTGTCTGAAAAATGATATAATAAGCTTACAGAAAATAATTTACTGTATAATCAAATAAAAATCTAACATTAAATCTAAACCCTTTTACAAGACCACTGCCCTTTGAATACAGGTATGTAAACATAACATTACTTAAATTAAAATGACCTTCTGATGCATGTTTTTCCATATAGGGTCCTTCTGGACTAAAAGGAATTCTTGATTCATGGAACAAGCATTATAATGAGGTATGGAGATTTGACATAGTGTCTGTGTGTGTGTGTTTATAACTAACAAGTATCTAAGGTAGAAATGACCACAGTTTTGATCCCTGCAAACCACATTCCAACGTAATCCAAAAGGTAGATCCTTCCCTGTCCCCTTTCTGCATCCCTGTATAGTCTCAGTCCACACTCCAATCACATACCTACTGTGTCATCTGTCCTGCTGCCATGTATCTTACCTCCCATCCATCTTCTACTCACGTATTTTTGCCTGGTATAACTCAGAAAGGAGGTGGGTGGACCACCTAGCTGTTAGCGTAAAGCACCAGCTCCCCATTTCTAAACCTAATTGCTCTAATCCGTACATGACATTTTTTCTTTTTTGACCTACTTTCTCGTGATCCTAAGAGTAGAATAGAAAGACAAGGAGGCATCATTTTAAAAGATCTGTTAGCAATCCATAAGAATTGTCCTTATGTTTGTATTATAGACTAATAAAAATATTGTCTTAATTATAGAACCTCTGCAGCTACGAGCTCTTTATAGAAAAAAGTTAAAATTGCGTAGGACAGTGTTCTATGTGATAGAGTTTTTAAATTCTTACCACAGATTTTTCAAACCATTTAAGCAGTGGTAGTGTCTGCCATTGTAAGGCATCGTAATTCAAAGATCATGCAGGTTTTCTTAATTGATGCCAAAGTGAGTACGTAACTTACCTGATTAGAAAATCATATTTCATTCAAAGACTGATGAAGCACTATTACAGGAATATTTGCTTAATACAAAGGTTACTGTGTGTATCACACCTTAAGTCATGCAGGTTAAACCTGGAAGACATACATTTCTTTTAATATTAAAATACATAACTATAAAGAGCAGGTTAATTCAGGGTATTTTTCTTATATAACATACCCCTATGAGTACTAAAATCTTTTTTTGAATAGAGATTCTGGAATGAAATTCATGTCAAGTATCTTTCCAGTTGCTTTTATCACTGAAGTGATTTCTCTGATATTTCTGATACTTAATCCATTCCAAATCTGTATATCACCTTAGAACATGCATTAGGAATTAAGCATACTTTTATATGCTGTCCTAGACAGGGACATTTTCATATCTGGAGACTTAGTTTCTGGTTTTGGTTTGCCATTTCACATGCATGTGTTGAAGTTTTCTATATTTTGGGTTTATACCTTTCATTTTCTTACCAGTTTCTTTTTCCTGCCAAAGACAGCTTTCACTGATACCAGCCCTGCTTCTTCTATCAATATCATATTTCTTGTAACTCATTCCCTGCCTCTGCACTATTAATCTCTTTTACCCTGATAGACCCTTTAAGGTTAATTCTGCAGGAGGAAATACAAACAGTGGTGATCTTCAGGAACTGGCAAGCATCTGTCTCCAAAAATCACGTTTCTTATCATTGTAAGGCTCTAAGAGTTCCTAAGGTGTCTTATATTTCCTAATTAATAATATTCTGGAAAAATGTAGACCAGCTGCTCTGTGTCTATAAATTAATCATCTTTTAAATCCCGTACAGCTTACCAACTTTCTTCTTCCTTCAGCTGTCTAGTTTGGAGATTTTAATGACTCTGTCATGAGCAATTAACTGTTCAACAAGGAAATGCTGTTTGGTTTCAGATGAGAGAAGAGATAGCTTTCTAATTCAAGTAGCAGGTTTTAAATATGTGAACTTTTTGTAACTACGTGTTCAGATCTTCCTAGAGTCAACTTAAGTCTCTGACTGCTACAGCAAACATATTAGTTTCTATGCATTTTATGATGGGAATGGCATATTCCCATCAAGGACAAGACAAAGACATCCAAGAGGTCATCAAAGACAAGGCTTTGCCATTGATTATTCATTTAGACAGAAGTATGCACCACTGACTTTCCTTTTTTCCCCACACTATTACATAGTATGATGAGTGCTGATTTTGTTCACTGCACCTTGGAGGCACCAAGCAGTCTTTCACATTCCGGTATATAATTTGCAATGTGCCTCAATTATTTGCATTTGTAAGATGATATTTCTGTGATATTCTGAGGTTTTTGAGATTCCTTACCCACAGGAAACAGTCTTGTCATTTTCCAACATTTTATGCATGTTCTCAAGGATCTCCCAAAGTCTTCTTTCAGTTTGGTTTTTTAAAGTGTTTAAATTGTGACCACATTTTTGTTGCTATAGAGATTTTAATATCTTCTTTTTTTTTTTTTTTCTGAGGATATTAGTATGGCTTCTTTGCATTGGTGTTTCTAGGAAACATGAGAAACTGCTACCAAGAAATGTGGGGGATCAGTGAGAAAGATCTTAAGACCCATCATAATTAATAATGTCTTCTACAATTCCTCTGTTTCTTAGCAGATGATTTGCAATTCTTCTGATTCCTGTGTGGTATCAATGAGTAGTTGTAATTGCTCAGTGTATTTATATAATTTGTTGCAACCAAGCTTTTTCTGGCTCAGTATCAACCATCTTATCATGTAAGGAGGCTGGAGTGCAAGTCTTTAAAAGCATAATTTACTTGATCCATGTATACAGTGAAAGAGTATGAATATGATTGCTGAGTGCAGCAGCAAATTGTTCTGAATGGCAAACCAAGAACAGCAGTCTTTCTTAAATGAAGGTGAGGGGAACCTGCTGAGGATAAGTAGTAGCATTCATCCTTAATGGGGTGGGAGACAGTGCTGGAGCATTTCTTCCCTCATCGTTCTTTCTTTGTGCCTGTTCTTGCAAGGCGTGTGACTATTTTTATATTCCTTCTTGTTATGTTTTTTGCGCTTTCAGCGCAAATGAGATGCTTTGCATGTGTTCGATACATGCATTTTGTTCTCTTCATTATGCCAAGAAACTGGTTCTGCCCTGCTCTGTAGGTTATGTTCCTTCAGTGACTGGTAAATGATGCTTCGTTATTTATGTTTGTACACTCTGAGGCCTCTGTTACCATCCTTTGCCTGGGCTTTCAAGACCTCTGCTTGTCATCTTTTTTACTTGCCTGTTTTCTGTACATAGATATAAAGTCACTTCAGTCAAACATGCTTCTAAACATCTTTGGATAGGGCATACAGATCAGTTTAATCTAAAATGTTCTCCAACATATAAAAATGAAAAATGAAACAACAACACAAAACAATTGAAACTACATCACAATCTACTCAGGAAGTGTTTCAAATTCAATATAATTCATAATGATTATAGATTATTCTTGAATAATTCATTATTATTTTTCTAATATTTTTTTCCTTTGGCATATTTTACTTACATTTTGTTGTAAAGAGCAAATGACCTATAAATAGGCAAAGAGCATAAAAGAAGTTATTTGGTCTAACACCCTTTTTTTTCTTCCATATATGCCAAATAAATGGTCAACTCGGAATAAATCATAACTTAAGGTATACTCGTAATACCAGACACCTAGATAGTTCTCAGTCAAGCCGTAGTCAACTACCTCTCAGCAATACTCAGGTTCCCTTCTTTGGGTATCTGCCTCTTGCTCTGGAGCTGATTTTGATAATTAGAGTAGTAACAGTGTTACAAGCCCTAAACACTGAAGAAGATCCTTCAGGACATTAACATTTATAAAATAATCATGCATTTTATTCAGGTTATATTCAGTTAGCAACTTCTGAAAATATTAACAGAGTGTAAATGGCACTTTTATTCGTCGTGATGTTCTCCCATTTTAGAGCTACGGAAACTGTGACGTGGCAAGGGGAGCTGGCTTGCTCAGGTTCCCGTTCAGCCCAGTGGCAAATGTTCTAGGACTTGACTTCCTTGGGTCCAGACTCGAGCTCAAGTTTCAGGGTCATTGGTTTTGTTGCTTTTTGCATTGTCATTAAAAGAAAACATGTTCCCCTTAGGTAGTCTGAGCCTGGCTTTGTGAAGAGGACGCCTTTTGCTTTGTATTTCATTGTGTCTTTATCTTGTACAGAAGAGTAAATAGATGCAGTGCAATAATACCTGAGCAAGTATACAACATGAGCCCCTGGTCCTTAAATTTGTCTGTTTTCTTTGAGGAGCAGTATGAGGAGCCTGTTGATCACATTCATTCCCTCTCCTCCTGTCTCACTGCTGTAGTAGACTTAAATTAGTTCTATTTTACATTTCATGCTGCTCAAAAGTAAAAAGCTTGTGTTTTTGTCATAGGAGAGAAGTGATTTTTATTGTTCTTTTGTAACATACTTGAGAAATGTACTGTAATAATGAGCATAAAAATATGTTCTGTTCTTTGAGTTAAGAAAAAAAAAATCACAAATTTGCATAGCAATATTCAACATAGACAATTCCTTTTTCTGCTTTTGTTCATCTGCTAGTCTGAGTGGAGCATGAATGCATGACGAAGGATGTGTTGCTGCAATACATTACTTAGATGTACTGCGTAGGCATTTAGTATCCCTTTCTAGCAGTAAATTAGGACTTCTGAATTTACATACTGGTAAATTACATGAAATTGTTATGGTAGACAAATTGTTACTGTAAATAGATGGTGACATGTTCTGTTCTCTGATCTTTGTGGTGATATTTCTTCCCAGAGTGATACAACACTACTAGGATTACTTGGGACCCCTGGACCTAAAGGCCAGAAGGGAGATGTTGTAAGCATTTTGGATGAATTTGGAGAAATTTCGAAGTGCCTGTCTAACCTGTCTCTGCCACCCTTAACACAGTATCTTTTATTTGATTTATCACGTGGCCTTTAAAGGAATAGATTTTAGACATGACTGGCTCTTTGGTCTGTGTAGTCCAATATCCAAGTCATCGTGCTATCCTGCAGGTGCAGCACATGAGCCTTTCTCCTCTAATATATGATAACCAGAAAGGGAAAATGCAGGAAGAATTATGTGTGCTTTCTGTAACACTGTCTGAGGAGAAGTCAAATGAGCTGGCTTGCTGGTTAGGGGAAAAGACTCTAAAAAGTTGAAAATCAGAAAATATTTTTCAAAGAAATCATGAATATTTAAAGCAGTTTCTCTGTAATGGTGGGACTTGCTATACCAAAAATACTTATAGTCAGCCTCTAAAAATTATGTGGAGGCCAAATTCTGAATCCACACCATATGACAGTGTATTGTTTATAGGCATCTCTCCTGTTTAAACAGTGGAATGAATTTTTAACAATTGGATGCCTTTTAAACTTGGAAGAAAACAGACAAGTGCTCTGGATATGTCACAGGATGGGTGCTGGTTTTTATTGAGAAGCCTGCAGATCTGCTATAGAAAACAGACATTTAAATTAATTTGCAGGTGTTTAAATCTCAGATTTCCATTGCAATAAAAGTTAAAGTTTTGTACCCGATACAGAACAAAGTACAGTTGAAGGAGAGGAGGAGTTTATTTGCATTTGTTAGAATATAAAAGGTTTTAAGTATAATTTATTTTATTAAAAGGGTCAAAAAGGAGAATTGGGAATGACCGGTGCAAAAGGAGAAAAGGTAAATTAATTCCTTGCTTATGTGTGATACTAGAAGGTGGCTGAATGTACTGATTATGAATCAAATCTTGGCAAATATACTCAGGATCAAGAAATAATATTTGGGCATAGGAAAAGCTGTAATTCTCTGAATTTCCTTAGTAATTTACTCAAGCCCTTCCTTGGGAGAGTATTTATGTATGCAAGTAAATTTCCCTGTTCCAACAGCTCACAAAGTCCTTAACTTTAAACACATTCAGACTTTTACTAAATACCAGTTTAAAATTATGTTTATATAAGTTTATGACCAGTGATTGCCACGAATTAGAAACCATTCATACTTTTTCAAGTTACAAATGTGATCTTCAATATCTATGTGAAAAAACATGAGTCTTTAAATTATTAAAATTTATAAATAAAATTCCTAATTTAATATCTTTTAGTTTAAGCTTAAACTTTCCAGAAGGAAGCGGGGCGGGGGGGGGGGGGGGGGGGATGTTACTGGTGAACAGGTGTGTGTTGTGTTTTTGTAGGAATGTGTGGCATTTTGCTATTCAGCTGTTAGGCTTCCAGTTGTTTGTTTTTTGGTTTTTTTTTGTCATATCCTTGTGTAGAAACAGTTTTCATGCAGGCAGAAACTTTTTTTACTCTGTCAATATGACAGATTCATGATTTTGTGTGTTATAAAGCACTTGTGTTTGAGAATTTGTCAAATTTGTACGTATGATCACTCTTTTTAGTTCATGTTCCTGACCCTTCCTTGTGCTCCTGCTTGAAAGGATCATGCATGTCATGGTCTTGTCATTAAATCAACATCATCCTTCAAGTAAACTTTTGTAGCCCATATATTTTATATAGGTTTAAAAAAACCCCAACATTTTTCAAGGACTCTTCACCAAACCCAGACATATGTACTATTTACCATTTGAAATAAATCTGTGTTAATCTCTTCGCCATGTTTCCATAGGGAGAACCTTCTGAAAAAGGGGACAAGGGAGATCCAGTAAGTATAGCTATGTTTTGAACTGTTGATGTGAATAATTTACGTTTGATATGATTTTCATACTGTGTTCATGATGTAATTCTTTTCTTTATACACTTTCATTAGATTCAGTGATTATGTAGGACAGCGTTTGTATTGTCTCCTTCTTACATATGCATCAAGTTCACACAGGTTATAAATGAAAAACAGGGATGCCCTGTTCTTCAGCATTTCTGTAGTTGATACAGTCCATGAACTGAGCTTAAAGTACACCCTTTTTTTGTTCCCTGAAGGTTCTTTCTTTCAGTTATTTCACAAAATTATATGTGGGCTGAACTGTGTTATTTTAGTTGTTTTACCAGTTTCCAGTGTGGCATTTAACATCAAGCAGTTCTCTTACAGCCATTTTATGTGTGCCTAATTTTTTTGTTATTTTGGGGGGTATTTTCAGAACATTCATTCTGTAAGAGTCTGTTTACATGTGTTGCTTATTTTTAATTAACTATTGTCCTCTCTTATGAAAAGCTAATTATGTTGTTTAATACACAATTGAGAGTTTCTCAGATACTTGTGGTTAACATATTATAATAACCAAAATAAGGCATACTGTAATAATATGTGGTTTCGGAGATGAATACTGTGTCACCAGTAGAGATTTAGCGGTGAAGAATAGGCATTAGACTGGAGAAACTCTTAAGCAAATATGGTGTTTTCAAAGAATTTTTCTTTAAAACACTAGGAAAAACTGCAAACAGAATTAGTTTGAAAGAGGAATGCCTTTCAGAGTTTGCACAAGGCATCAGAAGTTCTTTAATGCTTTCTCAATATTTATTAAGTTTGCAAAAATAATATAGTTTGCAAATAATATTTTAAGGTAGCAAATTAAACTCTTACTTGATCTTAGTTAAAGTTTTAACTTCTTGTGGTTGTACCTGCTATTTTTAGGGAGAAACTGGAATGGAGGGATCAAAAGGAAATAAGGTATTTTTTGACGTGTACACACTATATACATCACTGGTGTACATAGCTGATACTGGGAGACATAACAGTAAATTTGGATTTATTTTTTTTTTCAAACAATATCATTAGGGTGAAACAGGAGACCCTGGACTACCTGGTCTTACTGGAAATCCAGGATCAAAGGTAGGTGAAAGGTATTTTTGTGGTATTAACAGCCATTACATTCTATGCTGTTATATAAAAGGACTCTGAATGCTAGCAGCTCTTTAGCTAGTACTAAAGGGCAGAGAGCGCAAATAGTTTATATCAAAAGTTTGTGCGTGGATCATGGCTATTTTACTTCTAGTTCATACAATTCTTGTTGATCTCATCATCAGTCAGCAAGGAATACTTATGCAAAGCTTAAATGTTATTTGGTCACTCAAGAATATGAGCACCCATTTTGCAATTACAAATCCACCGGTAGCTGGATGTATTCTCTTTATCCATCAGTGAGGCAAGGAGTAACCACTGCCAGTACATTCGTGGTTCCTATGTTTAATCCTATGAGACTGCAGGTAATGTCAAAGTAGTCATTGCCTTGCTTTGAAGAAAGTAACTGAAGCACAAATGTTCTTGAGAATCTCTCATGATGCCTTGAATTGTATCAAATAAAGGTAGAACTGGAAACTGTGAAAATGTAACCTCCACCCAACACTATTCATGTTGGATATGATAGTACCCAAATTCCTTAGATTGTCAAAAGAAGTCCCAGGGTGAATAGATGCAGCTATAGGGTCCACGAAACTGTGGTCTTAAAAATGATTCTCCACTCTAACTCCTTAGACTGGTCATTGGAGGCTAATGTCCTTCCATGGTAGGAGCTACTGAAATAATTGTTACTGCGGTGGAAATCTAGCTCACCTTCACACTGTATACCTTCCAGAAGAGGCTCATAGAGATCCAAAGGATCATTAGGGTTTCCACCAAGTCATCCTTTTATCTCTGCATCTTAATCCCCTTTTCTTTCAGTGCTCTGGAGTCCTTCTGATGAGATCTGTTCCAAAAAGAGAAGGAACACCTACCACATAGTTAAAAAATCACTGCTAGATCTGTCCCTTGAGGGAGAAAGTCTTGATTTGCTACTTTTTTTTTTTTTTCTTTTTCCCTTTAGGTAGTGCCTTTGTATTTACTTGTATTTGCTTTGTATACATACTTTGGATTTTGTACATATCAGTCCCAAAGATTTATTGGACTAAATGTTAGATTAAGGGAGAATGAGCAAACTCTGTACTTCTTACTCCATGTAGAAGATAATTCTTAGTGCCAGATGTTTTAATCCATTTATATATGAGAACGCTTTACACCGAATTACAACAGGTGTATTGACTTTTACTTCAAGCGTGTATTATATCATTTCACAGGGACCGCAAGGACCTCCAGGACCTGTCGGACCCAGGGGACTGCCAGGAGAAGCTGTATGTATTGTGCAGTTTCACCAAGCTGTAGAAGTGTGGTATGTGAACAGTTAGCCAGTGAAGCAGTACCACACAAGTTATCGTAGGTGCTCTTTTTGCGGGTGGTACTATAGCAATCAGGTGTCAAAGCACAGTAGTATGGGATGCCTCAGGACAGAGTTCTGCCATTTGCTTATGTTCTTTTTGTCCTTGTGTTACCATCTGAACAAGTAAGAATGATAATACTAATTTGTCTGATTCCCAGATAATTAGCTCTACAAAAGTCACTCATCTCACAGGAGGAGGTGAAAATGAAGGAAATCTCTAGCAGAGTTTTAATAATGTTACATTGTGAGCTGGAAAAGACAGTGTCTGTGAGCAAAATGAGAAGAAACAGGGAAAGTAAGAGTACCCCAAGGATTTAAATACATGGCCTTCCTTATTTCTGTCTATGATTTTGTATTGTTCTGAATTGTTTTACTTCCTGTAAAAGGGGTAAAGATTAATAAGATGAACAGAAAAAACAATTATGTTTATTATCTTAGAATTTAGGTCAGATTTATGAGTAAAACTCATATTCAGAGCAAGACATAATTTCGTTATAACTAGGGACAATATTAAAATCTTCAGCCAGAGTAGAAGTATTGGTTGAAAAGAATTTAACAGAAATCTCCTTTTTTAACTACTGTATTACTGTTCAATAGATTAAATTACTAAAATACTTCTGCAGAAAGTAGAATGAGAGAGTATTATGATTGTCGATTGATATTCCAATTTAATTGTGCAGAGGCTTACTGACAATCATAAAGTACCTACAGCCATTATATGGTTGCCATAGGTGAAAAATAGCTTAATCTGTGAACACTGACAGGTGGCAGATAATATGTGTTTGTGTGTTCATGCGAGAATGTCAAAACCTGAACTGTTGAACTCTCAAGCAGAAGCCTACTACTTGTTACATGGAACAGTAGGGGCTGCTTTTAAATTTTGGTAGCACCTGGACTAAACAAAAGTGACACATCCTGGGGTCTCCAGTTAATAAAGAGACATGAGACAGACTCACCAATTTGGAGGCTGATCATCTGTTGTGCTTCTGCACATAGACTATTTAGATGGCAAGAACTGAGGGATGAGGGTACCCAGAAGAAGAGATGCCAAAATAGAAGGATTCCTGAAAGGAAAGAGGTGTTCTCTCAAGAAAGAAGGGGGAAGATCTTGGCTGGACGAAAGGTCCTGGAAGTGGGAGAAGGTCGTGGAGATCAGGGAGATGCATGGAAATAATTGCCAGGGACCTTAGCCACTAACAGCTGAGACTGGTAACTGTGAGCAGCTGCACAGCACAGACCAAAACAACTTGCTGCCCGACCATCCCAGATGAGCAGCAATCTTCCTGCTGGAAAGGGAAGTCAGGACCCAATGAACATAACAGTAACAGGGGAACAAGTGAGGGTGCGAGATAATCAAGAAGGGTAAAAGCTCTCATCTCAATGGTTCTTAAATAAACCTCAATATCCAGATCCACTACAGGCTGTCAGATGGTGTCATAAGCAAGATGCAGATGGTTTACTGAACCTCAAGATCATGGCTGGTTGAGGAAGGCCCTCCAGGAGGAGTGGGGGGGATGGCACACCTCACCAGAGATGCAGTGTGCCCATAAAGTGTATGCCTGTGGGTGCAAAACTGATGGGTTGGGATTGTCGAGGCAGCGGGGGGTCTCAGCAGAGAATGTGTCCGTAGTTACTACGCTTTTGTGTGCCCCACATTCAGGTCTGCCAATTGGTTGGGGTTTGTCAAGGAGACGGGGGCCTTCTTCATGGGGGTTTTAGTGTGTCTGTAACTGTTACGCCGCTGGGCAACAGGCAGATGGGTCTGCTGACCGGTCGGGATCCCTCAAACTGGTAGGGGCCTCGCCTGAGATCCAGCACGCCCATAACCCTTGTGCCTCCAGGCAGGAAGAGCACAGGCAAAACTTCAATCCAGTCTGAATACTCTAGGAAACACCTTAAACTATTAGGCACCATTATACTAAGCTTGAAAGTTCCCTGGGCATTTGACATGACACCCTAACACAGCAGAAAGCCTATTCTGAGGAGGTGGCTGCCTGTCTCCCTTCCAAATTATGGTGCAATTGCTTTTTTATGTGTGCAGGCAGCTATGTTCTGCCTAATCCCCCGTGTAAACAGAAATCAGGTTTCAGTCCACAACAAATGGTGGTGTCAAATAACCTAACAAGTGGCACCTACCCCCTTTCCCTGGTTCTCCTCCCTCCCTTCCTCCGTAAACCATAAAATGGTTAAGTACCATTTTGGAGGGTTGAGTGGTTAAATCCAAGAAGCGGACAAAGAAAAGCAGGTAATGAAGAGCTTGGCTTTAGCCTAGCAGTTAAGCCATTCGCCTGAAAAGGACTGGGATTTTGATCTTTGCTCTGTGGGTTGGTTTTGTCTTTTATCTAATTCCTACAAACAGAAGCATCTAGGAGCTGGTGTTGCTGCATTTTGTCTTAGGCCTTTCCACACGTGCTCTGAGACTACTTTGTGGAAGAGAACTCTTAATTTGAACACACTTTTAAGTCATATTCTTCATTAATATTAAAATACAATTCTGAGTGGTACACAGCTGGCAGGCTTTTTATTATTGACCTGTTAAAAGTCTTAGGGATATAAGCAAAGTGACAGCTGGAGTACAGCATCTTCAGCTCCCGGAAGGGAAAAAAAAAAACCCTAGTATTCAAATCTGCATGTAGTCATTTTGTACTGTGTTACTCATTGGCCATTTCTTTATACCTTATTTTCCTACTCAGTTGAGACACACATTTTTTAAATTGTGTCTAATTTACCTGTCTTCTATAACAATAGTTTGTAAGCCTTTTCTGCTGTGCTTCTGTTTATATATAGATCCCCAATCTTACCGTGAAAAATAACAGAATACGGCATTTCTGGTTTGCTTGTGTTGCCATCATCCCACTTGAGTTCGTAATTGCTGCTTTTGAAACTGCTGTTCTGCTGGATCTTTGATCAAGTGACATTATGAACAGATAAATACTATATATAATATATGTAGATCCTAGATATAGATGATCTTGAAGACTCCTATTTGTACACACAATTCTAGTATATAAAAACATATATTTAAAGATATTATGGAAACACGTATAGAGTTCCAGGCTCGTTGGTTTTTTTTATCTTCTAAAGATGAAACATTATGGATTAGCAAATATAATTATTTGTCTTATGCAGCATGATGAAAATTATGAAAGTTTGAAAATTGTTTTACTTTCACTTACGTCATCGAAGAGTCGTCCAGCAGATAAGACTTGCTTCTTTCCTTTCCTAAGATATCCCTTAAACTTGGTCCGACCAAAGAAAAAATAATCTGATAAATCCTTAGGAAAGAAGATAGACTGCATATATTTTATGTCGATATCAAAAAGGGGTAGGGTAGGACAGGATGTCTGATCCCTAATCAGTAAATTTAAACTTCCATATATTCTTATAAAGATGAGACACTTATTTAAAACTCAAATTTGTACCTGCTACCACCTTCCTTGAAAAAATTATTTTCAAGGCTTGGAATTATTTTGAAATTGAATAAGTAAACCTGTCAGTCTCTGCCATTCTGCCCTGATAGGGTCCAGAAAATAGTCTTGATTATTACATTTCAACTTAAAGAAAAATTATTCATATATTTGATTAAAGAAGCATTCATTAACTTGTACTCTTTAACATTTTGGGTCAATACTAGCGCACAGTAAATAATCCAATGTAAACTCATTTTCATCTGTAATTTTAGATAATCTTTAAGGGAATAGCTATAAAAGTGTACAGTTATATTTTTATTAATTCCAGGGCTCACCAGGAGAGCACGGGGTACCAGGAAACCCAGGAGTTAAAGGAGACAAGGTATGTTTTAAGTGTTTTTAATTAAGCTTGATATATTAGAGAATATTAGACTGTCATCTCTGAAGTAAGCTTCCATCATTCTGTAGTGCATCTGTGTGGCTGCTTTATGAATTGATTTAAAAATGTATAAGCAGCAGCCCCCTGTCTGTTCCTCAGAGATGCTGCAGGCCAATTTGGCAACCCCAATTGCTCTTTAGATTCATAATTTCAGTAATATTTCAAGGAGGTTGCATTGGGCTCTTACATCAAATCTGTGCAGTGCAGAAATGTCAGTTCAGGCCCTGACCACAGAACAGCCTGTTCAGTGTAGTGTCCTAACCAGACTAATGTGTAAAATCCCACTTCACAGTCAGACATATTCACCTCGGCAGAGCACTGGGGCAGCTATACTCAGATGCGAGCATAGGCTGGGATCTTTTTATGGCATTGTATTTTGCTGTGTAGAAATCCCTTAGTTAGAATCATCTACATTAGCAGGAGTTAAAAATAGTATGTGTGTATATGTTGAATGTAGAGAAGGGGAGAAAAGAGGATATACAGGCATACTGTGAGCTATGTGATGTGTTATGGTATTTATACATTGTGGGCTAATAAAATCCATTAATAGTTTGAAGAAGTGAGCTGATGAAAAGGCAGGAGAAGAAAATAACCGTGGAACAATGACAAAAATGTATTCATCTTGCAAAATGGGAAGTAGTGGATTCAGAAAGAATCACAGAGAATGATGCAGGAGCACGTAAGAGACAAGAGGACAGCGTAATAAAAGGCACAAATTCACCTGTCTAAGCAGGAGGAGTTGCAGAGATGTGGAGAAAGAGACGCTGCATGCATTGAAGTAAGAAAGAGAGGTGTAAACAGGAATACAGCGAAGACTAGGGTTTTAGCACTAAGGATAGATAACTGGCGAGAGACAGTTTGTTACTGTGAATTAATTGGAAGGATTTAATGACAACCTGCATATTAGGGGCCTGGGGACAAAGAAACATGGATCAGATGCATTGCAAGCATGGAAGAAACAAGAATGCTAGTTACTATTAGTGGTTGTGTGGTTTATGCCTCCTCTTCTTCTGTAACTTTTTGAAGGAAAATATGGGGGTTTTTTTCTTCTCTATTTCTTCTCAAAGTACTGGTGCTTTCTAGGATAACATTGATAATATTTAGAGTTTTTTCATGAGAAAATTCTCACATTTCAATTAGTGATTCAAATTTATCTTGTAGGGGGACCCTGGTGGGATTATGGGACCGCCTGGACATCCAGGTCCAAAAGGTGATGTGGGACCTCCTGGACCAAGTCTGCCTGGAACACCAGTAAGTCCATAATCTGAAAAGGCTTTTATTACTTTATTTCTTGTAGGGACAACTGTTAAAGAATTATCATTGTGCAGTGAAAGAAATCAGAACAAGGTTTTTTTTTTTTTGATGTAATTTCAAAATTGAAATATATGTTATAGTGGTATTGTAAGTGCACTAAAATGTAGTATAGAAATAGTGCAAGGCTCACACATGCTCCTGCTGACTAATTTTGGCAATAAAATTCAGCTAGTCTCTTTGATTTCAAAACATATTTTGTTTTTTTCCTGGGTTTTTTTCTAGGGCCCCACTGGTATTCCTGGAAACCCAGGTCCACGGGGACCAAAGGTATAAAAAATATATTATTTCTGTTTCTAAAAAAAAAAATAGGATAATATGCTGGTTTACATTTTCAGACCTGGTGTAACTGAAAGGCTTGTACCCTTCTCAGGGAGAAAGAGGCCTACCTGGTGTACAAGGAGCACCTGGGGAGATGGGGCCCCCTGGAATAGGCATTCAGGGATCACCAGTAAGTATACCAACACCCAGAATTTGGGCTTCTCACTGTGCATCGCTGAGAAACTGCAACAAGTAAACAAAGCATAGTGAAAAGGCATGCCATGAACTCCCTTCTGACTTGACTCCCAACTCAGCATCTTTTCCCTTTATCCAGACCCAGAAAGATCTAGTGCTAAGTGAGAAATGGAAGCCTTGGAAAACTGAAAGAGTCAAGGGCTACTTTACAGATGACCTTCCTAGTGATGGTGTTGAGACATCTTCAGACTAACTGTGTCTGTTTCTAAGCAATAATTGTTTGAAGTCGTCAGCAAAATCCAGCTTGAGTACTGGTACAAGAGAAGAGGTATACTCAACATTGTAGATGATGGCATTTTGAAATCCTTGCTGGTACTGGAAAGGGCAAAGACACATGGAAGAGATGTGGAAGGCTTTGCATCAGCTCCTAGCTTTTGCATTTGTGATGACTGCTAATTACAGGCTTAGGTCTACTGCGTATGAATGAGAGTCTCACAGTGCCAGATACTATGTCAGGAAACAGGAAAGTCCTGATTTTGCACAGCTTGCTTCACACATTTCTGTGCAGTTTAAATTCAAACATGAAGCAAGTTGATGCAGTGTATCTAGAGCATTCATACTAAATAACTTCTATAGCAATAACTGTTTCAGTTATTCAGCTTGTTTCCCAGGTTTCTTTCTTCCTACTGCCTTTAAATAAAGCCATCTGCAATGTCTTCAGAGTATTCAGTAAAAAAATTGATGTATTGATGGTATAGATGGTAGGTGGTACATGTTATTACATGAAGTCTGCTGTGGTGAATAGGGCAATCTCTCTTCAGTCCAGACCAATATAGTCAGCTGATACATTTCAGTTTATTGACAGGACTGAGGTACAGAGAGCAAATGTTTGAGAAAGGTGACTAGAGATTCACACTGAGATCTTAATCTAAAATAATAATCCTTAAAAATAATTTATTCCATTAAAATACTTTCAAATCTGATTTTAAGCAATTACCCATTTATATTTAAATAATCTAATTTATTTTTATTCAACTGAATATCAGCTTTTCTTATGAATCTCCTAGCTAAATAGCAAGTTTCACCACAGATCATTATTCTTTGGTATTACTTGCCCTTAAAAATGGGCCTCAGCAAAATCTTAAATTCTCTAATTTTGGCCAAATTAGATCTGGATTTAAAGCCAAACCTTAGAGCAAGTCTTTCTTGCAATGTGAACTGTACCAATGTCCCCCATTCAGTATTTTTTATGAAGTTCATCTCCCTTATCCCAAAAGGTGTAACTACTGATTATTTGGAGTTTTCTTGCAGGGTCCTATAGGTCCAACTGGATCAGCAGGTGTGCAGGTAGGCTATAAGTTTTCTCTATAATATAAAAAAACATTAGTTTAAGAAGTTTACAGTAAAAGAAAAATATTCTTAAATCCTAAATTACCTTTCCTGCTCTTAGGGCCCTAGGGGACCCCCAGGATTACCAGGAACTCCAGGTACCCCTGGTATTAATGTAAGTGGCAGTTCTCTATATATACAGCAAAAAGTAATGTGTCCCTCGTCAATGATTTAAGGCCATCAAATTTTACATTTGTTTCTAGGGCACTCCAGGAAGAGATGGAAAGCCAGGACTACCAGGCCCTCCAGGTGATCCTGTACGTATACATAGACAGCTTGTGCATTTGCTTTGATGCAAATATTTTAAATTTAAAAGAGGTGAGATAACCAAGCAAGTCTAGAAGTCTGTTTGATTAAAATGAGTTGATTTTTCAATTATTATATCCTTCGGTTTGGTTTGTTGGTTTTTTTTAACTTTATTATATTGCAGTATAAATTAAACTCATGTTAACATATACAGGATAAATTCCTTGTTTTCAGGTGTTACAGTTTGTATACTAGAGTTTCTGCCAGGCTATAACTTGGCACAGTGCTCCTCAGCCTCAGAAGCAGTTCTGTATAATGCAAATTTTCAGGAGCATACTTTGATAATTCCTGTTAAAAGATTGAAGAGAAAAGTTTTGGGATTCCAAAGCTAATTTTGCTATGCCACAGAAAGAAGACATGAATTTTTTCATGAAATTCTGAGAATAGTTAGTCTCTAATGCAATAAATTCCCTTTAGCACTAATGAAAAGTTAAGTTTGAAAACAAAAACACTAAATAAATTCTGATCCTTCACCACACTTTAGGAGTTATCATCTCCTCTTGGGTATGTATTACAGCAATGATTTGTATTTAATAATGCTATAGCTTTACAGATTTTGTGAAGTACAGCACTACAAGATCCAAAAAGCCTGCACATACCTCAGACCAAACTCTACCCTTAAAGATAATTGAGTATTTTACATGGGAGTCAGGAGAGTCCGATGTGCATATCTGCAAAATTGACATAAGGGCAAAACTTCAGTCATTATTGCTGCTCCTGTCTGGAGTCCCAACAACTACCTCAGAACTTTCAAAAAGCGAATTTCTCTTTCGAAACAAATGCTTACAGAGGCTTTTATGACAGCAAATGAAGCTTTCTGAATTCCCTGAGTGGTTGTTCAATATAAATAAAATATAATAATACAAATAAAATAAATAAAAATCTGTAGATGATTGGAAGAAACAAACCAAAACCAGAGCTTAAAAAGAAATTGTTAAACTCACATATTTCCCCAGAGACTTTAGTCAAAAGCACAGTTTCTAAACAACAGGGAGACACAGTGATAGTAGTATTTGTTTGAGACATATCAAAACAAAGGAAAATAAAAATTACAAAACCTAAAATTTGAACTGTATTATGTCCTTTAGCAAAATCTTTGGTCCTTACCAAGCCATGAGTTTGGCTTTTTCACCGAGTATGTCGGCAGTCTCAGTCTGTTCGTCTCTTAAAGTAGCAATTCTTCACGTACCTGACCATCGCAGGTACTCCGCAGATGCAGAGACTTGCATCATGTCTTATGAGTGAGGTCCATCTCCAAGTGTCCAGCAATGCAAATCTAAGGCAGGGTTTCCCAAACTAGCCTGCAGACTGCTGATAGCCTGTGAAGAGATTAGAAATGCTCCAGAGCCGCTGCAGGAATGCATTAGACAGTAAAATATATTGTGCTTTCAATTAAACATTTGATGATACAAATGCACACCAGTCCACAAGTAAGCCTGAGGATTGACAACAAGGAGCTTATGGAGGGATAAACTAGCCCCAAAACCACACAAAGATTTCATCTCAGAGAAAATAGTCAGCTTTCTCCAGAGAAGAGCCTGGGAACAAGCTAGCATGTATGCGGTGCTGATTATCAGGGATCAGGATGGTGATTCTGATCAGTTGGTTCCTCGGTTCCTGCATTAGTGAACTGGTTCAGTGCTTTAAGAGACACTTAAGAGAATCAGTAACTCCTCAAAGGCCTAAAATCAGTACGTAAAACCAGGTCTATCACTGGCATTGAGTATGAAGGTAGAACTCAAGTCAGAGTCACAAAGATTGAGATATAAAATGAGCTTCAGTTAGGAATGGATATAAAAACAACAAGAAAAAGACACTGTGAATACAATTATTTGAAAGCCCAGTAAAGTCTATTATTTAATAATCATGGAGATCAAAGTATAGATTGTGCAGAGAAAGCTGAATAATTCAGTGGCTTTTCACTGTCTGCTGAAAAAAATTGCTTTTCATAGAATTCATAAAATGAATTTTAATTAATTTAATTGAAAAAAGAATTAGTTAGAGGCTTTAGATACAACATGAAGATCCAGTGTAATTTACCCAAAGAATGAACCAAAGCAGTCTCTAAATGATTAGCAGTTTCCTATGAGTACTTTGGGAAAGATGCAGCCTTTGAGGAAGGGAGAGATGCTAACAGAAAACATATCTTCATAAAAGGCGAATAGGAGAGGAACCAGAGTATAAGAAGTCAGTTGAAAAAAGTTTGATTGCAAGAAACATATGAAATAATTTTTTAAAAATTTAATTCTAAGTACCAGCGATATGAATGACAAAGTAAGAAACACAAGATGGCATAATTTTGTTAAGAACCAGTCATGGAATAAATCAGATTTCTGTCTTTGGAAGGTTAATTTTCTTGGGAAAGACTGAAATAGTCATGTTATATACCTTGGCTTCAATAAAACTTTGAGACTGTCCTCATAATATTTTTATAAGCAAGCAAAAAATGCTCTTGAAGTAATTGCCATACAGTTAATGCTTATCCAAAAAATATGGATATGAGTGTCTATCAGCAGATTACTGTCAAACTTGGAAAGAGAGATCTCTCCCATGCCCGGTTCTTGTCAGTGATTTAATTTGATTAGGATAAGTAGATATAAACTCTTCAATCGGACTGGGAAAGATTGCTAGCTTTTTGAACAGAAAATAAAAATTTAAAATTCAGAGACAGTCTGAAGTCAACAAGATTAAACTCAAGACAGATGAGAATAAAGTGCTTAATAAGAGCAAACAAAATCCATGAGTAGAATAGGTCTGGAAGGCATAGTGCACTGTAAACTAAATGTAAGTAAAAAATCTGATACCACTGTTGAACAGACAGTTTCTAAATGGTAGAACTTACTAACAGGAGAATTATTGCCTTTTGCTCTCTTGAAATACTCTTTTCTTTGGAGAGAACATTTTTAAAGGAAGATGTAGCAAGCAGGAGTGAGTGAGTCCAGAGAATTAAGGCCATTTTAACATTTTCAAAAACCCAGCATATATCATACCTTCATTCAGAATTCAGCATACACAGCTATGACTCTACATTATGTTTGCAGTTAGGCTGGATTTGCTGCACCTACAGAGCAGACGAACTGTATGGCACAAACACAGTAGGCTTGCTCTCATACCTGGTGAGCCCTTGCAGCTGGCTGTTAGGACCCTTTCACACTGAGGGTTTGGGGGCCTGTACCATAAAGTGACATTGCAGCTAAAATAAGAACATTAGAAAAGAGGAGAGACTGGGGAAATTACACTTGTGTAGTCCAGCAGAAAGACCATCAGGTGACATGGTAATAGCCTGCCTATCTGTAAAATGTTGTCACAAGGAGAAGGATGAAAAGTCAGGCCATGCAGGGATGTGGTGGTTGTTTTTAAGGCTTGTTACTTTTAAGAGCAGATGACTCTGTCTAAGTACAGTTTACCTTTGTGCAGAGGATGGACTTCACACCTTACAAAGTTATGTCCTTAGGTTGTGTTAGGTGGCTATGTCTCGCCCTAGAAAACTTCTCAGTGTGCCTTCAAAGGTGGTGATGCTACCCTGTAAATGGTGTACTCCTGATTACACTTATGGTTAAGTGCATTCAGCAGTGCTTCTCTTGAGCTGGTATTTGACATCCGTTGCTACCAACTGACAGTTTTTCTAATATGCTACAAAAGTGCTTACATTTTATTTTTCTTCTTCAAGATGGAAATAATTGAAACAGACTGAACAAAAACAGTAACAAATTTTGAATGTGTCTGATTTTATAGTATGCCCAGGACTATTTTTGCTTCAGCAATTGCAGAAAGAAGAAATGAGCATTGGTAATTGAAGAGTCCGTTTGTGAGTGAAGCTGATGATAACCAGTTCAATCCGTTTTTACAGGGAATCTTTAAATATAAGTTTAATGGCAGCACTTGGAAATCGGAGATACGTTGCAGTACAGTGTAACCCTATTGGTTGGGCTTTAAATGGGTTAGCTTTAGTATTAGTAGCAATTTAGCTGTGGCACCACAGAGTTGCACTAATTTTTACTGTTTAAAGGCAGGACAAAATACTATATATGTTGCTCGTGTTTCTGTAGCTGGATGAGTTCCAGCAGCTGAGCTAGCTTATTGAAGTTAGCTTTGGCATCTCCACAATTCATGCTAAGTTCACAGAAGAGTCAAAGCCTAGGAGAAAGCAGAAGGAAAACAATTGAAGATAATCAGGTGAGAATAGTCTGTGAGACTTTCCAATAGCGATAGGTTGTTGCTGGTATGCTACAAAAACAATATATTATTAATATTTTAAGGTGCAATTTACTGTGTTCTGGAGTTATGCTGTTGTCATGATTTAAGCAACTTCATTGAAATTGCAACAAAGAATTACATTGTGAGGTTGGACAGACAGGGGTATTTAACATTTAAAAACTATATTGGAAACCCTGATTTTTCTTTAGAGTTTTCATTAAAAAATAGCTTCAACCAATATATATGTAATCAGTTATGTAGGTAACAATATAAACTTTAGAAGCAATGAGAACCCATCAGAATTGGTAGTGTTGTGTAAAACATTAACTGCAGCTGCCTTTTTTAATTTCAGATTGCACTGCCACTTGTGGGAGACATGGGTGCTATACTGAAGGTAAACATTGTCAAAGGTTAAGTATCTCTGTTTACTATAAGCATGCTTTTTAAATCAAAATATGCACTTGAAAGTTTCTGTAGGTTCAATTCTGAACTATTTGGCTAGCCTAAAATCATTTTGAGACTTTTGTTTTGTTTTGTTTTTAAAAAATACTCAAGATATATATATATCAAATACTCAAGATATATATATATCAAATATATTTGATAGGAATTTTTCAAAATAACATTTGAACAGTATATGAGGTACTAGCCAGCAAGTGCCTGTTCAGTACATCCAGCCCACAGTACGAATCGCTACAAGTATACCCCATTCTCTGCTTTACTTTGTAGCATTAATATTAGTCATATCCTGAAGGGGGATAATAGTCTAGAATTTCTAAGGTATTATTTTGAAAAATAATAAAATTTGAATTGATCTGCCATATTCCAAAATGAAAAGTGTGCTCAGGAGGATTTCTATATGAAAAGCACACATCATTTCTGAGGAGAGAGATTATCCTATTCTACTGTCCTTTATTAATACATGTACTTAGGGTTTATTGGCTTTCTCATTCCCAGATCTGATTTCTTTTAGGTCTGTCTTTGGGCTTTTCCCTGATTCTTTCTGTTTGTAATTGTATTTTCTTTGTCCTGTCCGTGCTCTTCTACCTCTTTGTCTCTCTCTTAGCAATTCTTTATGCAATTCTTTATGCTTCATTCTTCATTTCTCTCTGTTTTGTGGTTACCACTTCTATAAGATTGCAATTTAGCTGGAAAATGCTTCTCTCAACAAAGCAGGAATCATTTAGTTTAAAATAACTGTAGATTTGAAGCTGGCAAGAGTAACAAGTAGCCTCCATCTCTACCTAATCCTTAAAAAGAAGATGGTCTGCTCATACCTAAACACAGGTGTGTCTGGGACTATCCAAAATTAAGGCATTTATGAGTCCTCTCAAAATGAAACTAAAAATTTATTAGGATGGTTTGAGTAGAGTGTGTGAGAGATGGGGAGGGAAACAAGGATATCCGAACAAGTATTTTGTGTAGAAGACAGAAAGGACTGAAGAGAAGGCTTTGGGGTAAAACAAAGGGGTGGTCACAACAGCAGGAAGGAAGCAGTCTGCATAGATCAGACTTTCTGCCCCTGTCACAAAATGGTTATTTATCACTTTGCTTTGTGTCTGTTCCTCAGGGTGATCCCGGCACAAGAGGTCCTCCAGGCATCCCCGGTAGAGAAGGGCCAAAGGTAAGTAAGTTTTGAAGAGAGTACATTACATTGCTTTGTTGCTTGTTGAAAGTAAAAGGCCAGACTCTTACCTCTGACAGTCTTGACTTTTTTGTGTGATCCCTATGCCTGTAGCACCTGAGCAGCCTAAAGGTTCAATTTTTACGGTTCAGCCCTCTTCCTGTGTCAGTTTGCCTTTCCTCTCAGGACAGCGAGCGAAGTAGCCCAAGTTGAATCTCAGGCCAGGATAGCCCTTCTGTGTCTTGTGTCCATTAAAGCTAAATCAGATTTGACTGTCCAGTAGTGCATTGCCATCTATAGGCTTATTTTAGGTAAGTCAGTCACACAAGAATCCTGCAGTGAAGAAGGGAACTTCCCATATCTCCCTCAAGTGTGCAACAGCTGGACCACCCTGTGCCTTTGCACCTTGTTCCTGTGGAAGTAATGCAGCCATTTCACTGGGACTTGAAGTTTCATTGATGTCCATCGGACTTCTCCTTCACTGTAATTGGATCAAATGCCATAGTTTGGCATACCAATATCCCCTATAGTTGAGCATAATTCCATGAAAGTATATTTTCTCCATTTCAGCAAGCATTTAAGCTCTTTGGTATTAATAAGATGTCTCCATCAGGCCTTTTGGCTAGTTTGCCTACTAGATAAGAAACACTCATTTCCTTTCACCTCGATGGGAGGCATATTTTAAAGCTTTCAGGTAGTATTGAGCCTTTTTTTATGTTTTAGGCACTATTGCTGTAAGGGCTTCATGCTAGCAAATATTAAATGTGGGTCATAAAATGCCCTACAGAGCACGAAATTCATTGTTCTCTAATAGAAAGTATTTGTTTGAATGTTACATTTTCATAGGGAAGCAAAGGTGAACGTGGATTTCCTGGGCTTGCTGGAGAGAAGGGTGATGAGGTAAAATTACTTCATTTCTATAGTGGTTGCATTCTTATCTGAACCGGAATAAAGATCTAAAGCAAGAATGAAATGCACAGAATGTTATTCAGTTCTTTAAAAATGCTGAGATAGTAACGTATTGCCATAAATAGCCCTTGATTCTGAATTTTCAGCAAGATTAAATGCTATTATTCAATTAAATAACATCTATTTAATTTTTGTCTGAGGGTTTTTGCTCATTTGTATATTTTGAAGCCTCACATACATTTAAATGCTAATTTTTAAAAGTATAGGATAGAGCAATAAATAGGCAAATGCTGAATATTTTCAGAAAATACTTCATGTTTTATAACATATTTGCTTTCATTGTGTTAGTTCCCCTTTAGAATTCATTTTCAAAAACATTCTATTAGGCAAATACTATTATGGGAACAGTCATAGCAGCAATTACTAGTTAGTGGAAACTGGAAAATGTTTGAAGAGACTGAATTTAAAATATTTACAGTATTTTGCATCATATACTGCATTCTTAGAGTTATTTTTATGTCATTATGGGGAAGGAAAAAAGCCACATGACTTGTGGTGCTGAATCCGAAATAGCTGCTATAGCTTTCATTTTAAATGGAAATATTTCCAGTTAACAGTTCAAGAGCGATTTCTGTCCAAAAAGAAAATCACCAAAGCAGAAGCTATTAAGCAAATGAATCTGAGTAAATAAATGAGTTTCCTAGTGACCTTAGCCAACTGAAGGAGTTAAAATAAGTAGTGTGTTACGAAGTATTTGGTGATCACTTTGAAATTCCAAAATACTTAACTGGCACTGTTAAATACATACTACTCTTGTAATTTGGGAGTGCTGGCTACAAAAGAAAGCACCTGGAAAATGTGAAAGAAATTTAGAGCTTATCATTTGAGGGTTTTGTAATTCTTTATGAGCATTTTACACTTCTTTGGTGCTAAGGCCATAACATATTAAGAATTTTCAAACAGTAGTAGAATGAGAATAATTTTCAAAAAAAGCTGTGTTCCTCAGTATCCTTGGCTTCCAAAAGTAAACAGTTATATGAGGGGAAAAAAAAAGATGCAGCAGAAGCATTAGATATGTATTCCTGCTATGGCTTTGCCCCAGAATTTAGCAGGTTGTCAGACTGAAGTATCATCCTTATTTTTCCTCTTGTTTTCACACAATCTATAGAGCTCATTATGTCTTTGCTTCTTAAAATCAAGTGCCTCCTGAGGTTGGATTTAGAACATATACCTTAAAATGATGGGGCAGCCATAAGAAAAGCCCAAGCAGAATTTTACTTAAAAAATAAATAGGAAAGTAACACATCCTTTGTGTGCTCTATAGGGTACCTCTACAATTCAACCCTAGCAGTCTAAGGCATTAGCAAAACAGTTTCAACAATTCAGATACTATTTGACTGCTGAGAATCAAGTGAGATATTAGAGGCAATTAAAAAGGTAATAAAGGAAAGGCCAGATTATAACTGGCAGTTAGGTTTTTTTTAAAGGACTCCAGAGTAAATTCATTCTATATTTTTTTTATTTATTCAGTAGAGTGCTGTGCTGTGTTAGTAAGTTAGCTATTCAAATGCTTCTTCGCTGTTTGATAGCTGGTTAGCTGCCTTAGCTCTTATATTTTCAGTGTTTAGCAGCAGCTTTTGATTATGACATGAGAGTGCAAGTGAGTTTATTTTCAGAAACACGTATGAAAGAGTTAACAAAGTTTAAGAGTAACTTTTTTTACAAATTTACACATTTTAAAAGAATGCATTTATTTTCATTTTTATGATTTGGTTATCATGGGAATGGGAAGAGAGATTGAGAAGCCCACTCAAATACACTCATTAATTTCCACGTGCTTTTGAACAGCCCTTTAATCTTTGTTGAAGCTTAGTTCTCTTCTTTTTTAAAACATTCCTTTTTTCAGGGGAGGGTTTTTCTAACATCAGTAATAAGAATTACAAAAACCAGTCCTTTGGCTTCATATTCATTTTTCCGGGTGACTGTACCGTCAGAGTAAAGTAACTCAAAATGAGCAGAGAACACATTAGCAGTTGGATTGACACTCTGAAAAGCTGCAGAAGTGGATCAATGTCCTCTGTGTGGAGGAGCAAGAAGGGGAAATCAATGTCTCTCTCCATCTCCACATCTTTCCTGATTTATTTCTGTCTGAAGTTTTTCCCTCAGTCTCTCCCTCAGAGCCCCTGTTTCAGGGCTCCTGACCTCTGTGGTTTTGTAGACTAGCCCCTTAACTATGCCTTCTTAAACACTGCATTTAACATGAGAAAGATGCCTTTTCTGAGGTGATTCCTCTTGTCAGAGGATAGGCACCCTGTGCAGGCAAAATTAATCACTTCTAGGAGGGACCTATTTCCCTCCGTGGATTATAGGGGGAATGGAGAGTGATTAGCTCTCATTAGTACATGACTTTTACATGTCTAAAATTGCACCTAAGCCTGGTGTGGCAGAGGAAAGACTTCAGTGACATGCAGGCTTGTCTCAAATTCTACCTGCATCCACTGTAGTAAGTTGCACACCTGTATGTTTAGTAAGTGGATACCAGAATCTGTCAGTTTCCAGGCAATCAAATAGAGTAAGAGCAGGAAAGTAGGTCATTAAATACTATGAAAAATGTCATGTTCCGTTATTAAAAAAACAAAATCTATAAATCAGGCAGAAAGCATCATTGCATTAAGGTAGCATAAGGTAACATTGAGAAGTCTGAGTAGATGTCTTCTCACCAGCAAAAAAACCTTTTAGTGACAGAAAATAGAAAATTAAGGAAAAGCCACATGTCATGCTCTTATCTGCATAACTAAAGACAAAAAGATATACAGGCCATAAGCTAACAATGTGAAAGGTTGCAGGACAAGTCTTGCTTATCAGTCAAGCAAACAGTTGCCTCTGACCTTGTTCAATGATAATCTCTTCCCTGCATGGTGGGTTGGTTTTTTTTTTTCATTCCTAAAGATAATGCCAACTTTTCAGATGAACATGCCCTTTAATATAGTTATAATACTGCTGGACATGCTGAATATAAGTAGCTTTTGAGGTAAAAGTGGGAGAGGAAATAGACATATGCTCTTTTAATTTCCAGGGCCTTCAAGGTGCTCCTGGACTGCCAGGCATACCAGGACCCAGTGGACCATCTGTAAGTGTGTGGTATCACCCGTGATCTCATCTGTCTCTGCAGAGGTTGCTATAACTGTCTAGTAAGACTTAATATTCTTAGTTTCTTGTCCTTTCTTTTGGCTTTTAGGAGAGTAATAATAAAATCTTACCCATAGTGGCTCTAATAAAAGAAACTATGTTGTGAGTTGATGTTACTGAAAATACTGTCATTGTCTCGGCTCAAAGTTTATGTAACTTAAATGAGTTTGGAGTTTTGGCATTACTAGAGACTCTGTGAGGTTACATGACTTATGATGTGCAAACTTGCAGTTAATTATGTATTTGTACCCAAGTGACAGTAATAATGTTAGTAATAAAAATCTAAAAATAATTCCAGCTAGACATTCTGAAAACATTTAATGCTGAAACCAAGTAATCACTTGGTTTCACAATAAAAAAAGTATGCGAATAAGCTGACAATACTTAAAGTCACTAAAAAATATCATTAAAAAATGTTGGTAATTGGAAATTTTTTTAAGTTCTGTTTTATACATGCTGGATGGGATCATATTAGTATGATCATTATTCATTCCTAGGTTGCTGACAGTACTAATGCTTCCCTTCTTTCTAAAATTGTAATACATTTAGGAAGTTTAATGTGATGTGGAATGTGTAAATTGGCATTTTAGCAGTAAAGCATGATTCTTAGCAGTATCAAGAAGTGCCAGTTAAGGTCAGTGCATTTAGTCTGCCAAGGTGAAAATGCAACCGCAAACACAAGTTTTACCCTTCAAAGAGCTTATCAGAAGGACATATCTGTCGTATCAAACAGAAGAGAAATATTTAAACCTGGAGGAGAAGCATAATTAGGTTTAAATGACCTTCAAAAAGTACAAGTTTTAAAAACTAAGCTGCAATGCAAAAATACTGTGTTTCATAGTTTCTTAACTAATATAAACCAATACTGTGTTGTGCAGGGAGTCACAGGAAGACCTGGGCATCCCGGTCCAGCAGGGTCAAAAGGCGAAAAGGTATTCCTTCTTTTTAGTCTTGGTAAAGATCTGTGAAGGTTTTGCAATCCCGTTACGCTCCTATGTTTTGGGTTCTTTTTAACATCGGGTGCAAACAAGAACTCGACGTACATTTTCAAATTAATTTTTACTTGTGTCTTAATACAACTATTTCCCCAAACAATGCCATACATATGGGCTTATATTTTGAAGCGTAGTCCTTGTGGTATATGTAAGTTGCAGAGAATGTTCTCTAAGTATGACATATTATATAAAATTTAGGAAAGTGAAAATACATTTGTGAAATAGTATATGACTAGTTACTACTTGCTCTGCTTCTCCTTCTTTTACCAGTATTTCAGTCAAAAGTAATTGCATACTTTAAAAGTGCTTCAGAAGTACTGAAAGTTATTGAGTATAAGTTATTCTGCAAAAATATATAAGCTTCCTTTATACTTAATTTACACTGTTATAGCACTGCTTTTTATTAGTGTTTTATGTGCTCTTTTATCAGGCACTCGATATTATCCGTGATAACTAAGAGGTCAAATTCATTTCTTGGGCACCTCAGATCAGTGAAATACAGCAGACACAAGCTTAGTTTGCTGCAAAATACTTTCTGGGAGAAGTTCTCCATTTTGTGTATGAATACACTTCTCTGAAGTTTTTTTTGTCTTTAGCCTGGAGTTTTCCAGGCAAAGCACTGCCACATCAATGTATGTGATCCTACTAACACTCTACAAAACCTTGACTCTGGTATGAGTAAGAAAGGAAACTATTTTGTAAAGGTCTGAAATTATTTCAGTGTAAAAATTGATTGAGAGCTGTCTTCTTGCAGACCATAACACCAAAAATTTCCCACACTTATTTCCTTTTTGTGTAACCAAAAGCAAAACACAAGTCCTTGTTAGTTCCTTGTTTACAGTTCACACGCAGGTGGGAATGAGAAGCCGCTAGTCTATAACTAGTGTCCCATCGATCAAAAAGGGCAAAAGTCAGATGGCTGAAGAGTGATCAAGTAAACTGAAATACAGCCAGAGTAATTTCCTCCTTCCTTCATCTGGGGAACATGTCTGAGAAATGATCATATAATATGCTTTCTAAAGTGCAGTATTTTTATTCCCCGTGAAGTACTCCAAATCTCTCTTCGGAGGCTGACAGTTTCTATCAATTAGCAGGACCATTTGGAAATTATCCTAGTATAAACATTTAATTACAATTATTTTTTTCTGGTTAGCTAATTATTGCCATTGAACACTTAGCTTGACTTTTGCCACCTTAATAATTTTAAATATGCAGCCTAAGTGTCTCGCTGACATATGTTTAATAAGATCCAACGAAGTCAGTTGGCAAAAATTCTGGCAGACTTGTTCCAAATTATATGGTGTTTTTAACTGAACCGTAGTGATGAGATTTTGAAAAGATCTTGTTTGGGAAATTGGATGTTGAAACCTTTGTAACTCTATACTGTTCAGAGACCCTACCATTCTGCTGGGGCAAAAACTCAGAAGGTTTTCTTTTTAATATAAGCAATTCAGTGCATGTCAGCAGAACATTCTACAGATACAGGTAACCACAGATGAATATTTTACAGTAAAAACCAACAAGATATTCGTTGTATCTCTTAATAAAGATCTTTATTTTTATTCAATGCGTTTCTAAATAAACTGAACTTCTGAAACTGTAGCTCTTCTTTACCTGTGAATGATCAACTGATGATTGACTTTTGCAAAATAATATACAAAGCATAAAATTAATGTTAATTTTTATCTGCCAGTTGCTTAGAAATTGTTACTAACAACTCTTTTTTTTCGTCCTCTCCCTCCTGGTATATATGAAGTGTTTCACAAACCAGGTTACCACTAGTATTTTGCCACCTAAAGCACCAAGTAACTAACAACATGAAAAACTAGTGTAAAGTTATGATTAATAACTTCCCTGAAGCTTAAGCAGGAGCTGGGCAGGAGAATTTATTCTTGATATTACCTGCTTATATTGACTGTATCTCTTGTTTATTATCATTATGGTCATCGTAGCTTGGGTATGGAATAGATCTGGACATCAATTACAGTAAATGAATTATATGAATCTCTTGCTGTACTAGGGTAGTGAAGGTTCTCCTGGGAAACCTGGACCACCTGGGCCTCCGGTGAGACATTTTGGTTTATATTTTGAATGTTATATTAGGAACGATATACCTGTGAGTAAAATGTCATGTAATATAAAGAATTGACTGTCAATCTAATGGTGCAGGGAGACAACAATGTCTTTTTGCCAAAGGTTTCCGTATTCCTTTTTTTTCTTGTGATTCATCGCTGAGCAAGTTCAGGTCACTAAAGCCATCCTAGAAACTTGGTCAAATGAGTTAACCTTGGTGTCCAATGTTATTAGAGTAACTTACACAGCTTGGGTACCTGAGATCAGGGAACTCAGGGAACCTAGGCAAAGTCCGTGAAGCTCACTGGAATTGTACCTAACACAAAATTAATTCTGGAGTATTATAATAATAATGAATATAAAAATGTAACGTACACTGAGATTTACAGGTTTCTGGTTTCGTAATTCAAAAAAAGTCCCAAGCTGCATTGGTATGTATCTTATGTTCTTACTGAAATGTCTGGAATCTTTGAAAAATTGATCGAGAACAACAATGATAGCACAGCTTTGCTGAGCTATGGGGCTTGAACAGGGCAAGAGTTCTGCCTTTATAATTCATAGTTGTGACACTTACTTGGTTTTTATGTTTTAAAGGGTATGCCTTACAATGAAAGAAATGGAATGAGCAGCTTATATAAACTCCAGGTATTTCTCTTTAATGTTAATTTTTTTTCAATCAACACCTAATTTTGGCCCAACTCAACTTTTAAACTTGCTGTTACAGGGAGGTGTGAGTGTTGCTAGTTATCCAGGTCCACCAGGACCTCCGGTAAGTATTAACAGAAACATAATTTCTCATAGTTAATTAACATAGTAACAGAGGATTTGGTTAGTTGCATGCAGTTTTGGTTAAGTGGCATGGAATTTGATTTTTAATGTGAAAGATAGAAAAAATAAGGATATGATTGGTAAGTAGTTAATGATAAAGTATGTGATTTTATGTGTTTATCAAGCATTTTAGCCCGTTTTGGAGAGTAGTTTATTTTGATTTAAGTATTTCACTCTAGCAAGTAAAGGCTGCAAAAATGGTACATTATTTGGTATTGGACTCTTTAGTGACAGTATCCTAATATCTTAAAATGTGTAATATAGTATTTATAGTTAGCGATGGCATAGTATTGTAATGGATTAAATTTGGTGCTGGAAATGAGAAGCTCATTAATTCTGATCTCAGTTCTGTCACTGGTTCACTACATGTAGCTACAGTGCAGAAAAATGTGTAAAACCAAGCATTATATTGTGGCAGTAATACAGGGCTGGTGTCTTCCACGCTGCAGAGATGCACCACCTTGCAGCTGGACACTGTTGCTTTGGTTCTGTGGAGCCAAAGATGCTGTGCACTTATTTAGGCCCTCTTTCTTGTTAGCATCACAGGGAAGTTCTACTGTTTTAAGATGAGTGTCATTTCGGTAACCACACAAAAATGTTGTACCCATCAGCGAGGACTTTGTCCTTACATTATTTCCCATTTGTAGTCACGGGCTTGCACCAGACCACAGAGCTGTCTTTGTATTCTGGAACAGCAAAACAAAAACCAAATATTACTAAGATTTTATACTAAATTAATCAGCTGAGAGGGCTGGACTTAATACTGATTCTAAATGCACTGCATTAGCAAAGTATATTCATAATGCAATACAAAAAATATCATCTTATTGTGTAACTCTGTTCTTTTTTAAATGTGTTTCCACTTCTTCGTTTCTTTGCAGGGTCCAAAAGGAGATCCTGGCACAGTGGTATGTATGTATTTTTTGGTCACAATAGAGAATTCCCCAAGTAGTTCAACACATGATCCTAGTCACAAGGGTGGAAGAGTCCATTAACGTTCTTTAGCAGGTAGCTTACCTCCTGCAGAATCAGTACATCTGAAAAAGCCTTTTTAATTGCCAGGCTTGCGAATTTTGCAGTTTCTGGTAAATTGTTCTAAGTGATAATATAATGAATGACTGAACATAGTATTAACTGCTTGTAGATTCATCTCTGCTGAGCTGTCCCTGCATATATCTAAGAATAGAAAATGTGAAATAAAGGTAGAAAATACCTTAAGAGCTATTAGATTGTTCTCAACATTAAATTTGAAAGTGATAAGGGAGGAAGGATAGTGTGCTACATCATGCTAGCTAGTAACAACTAGAAATTGATGTTTTCTTTGGAAACGACGTGATGGTTAGTTGCAGTATGATCACATTGCTTCTGGTGAGCAAGATGATGATGATCATGGGAGCCACTATACCTTTCAACTATGCAGTTTGACATTCAAAAGCAGATCTAATTAACTTTTTGATATTTTTTTCCTTTAAGCATTGTGCTATGTCCTTTTCACGTGATCTTTCTTCAAAAATTATGAGGAGAGGAAGGACAGCTAGTGAAAGAATCTTGAGCAGCTGCACAAGGCTAGCCGCCAGCAGAATGTAGATCCAAATCCTGACTGGGTGTACATTTTTCCCCAAAGTCCTTGACATGTGATGTAACTTGCCTTTATAACAGAGAACTATATTTGTCTTTAGCTTGCGATTTGTCACTACAGTGCCTTGAAGGTGCCAAAGTTGAAACTTGCAGATATTACGTCTTGATGACTGGACATCAGTGAAAATACCCAAAAGATAGTAGTAAAATTTGAGTATTGATGGTTTAGCCCAAAAAGTATGATAGTATCAAATGTCATTTTAAATGGATATTGTTTTAAAAATTAGATAGATGCTTCCATAGCAGTTAAAATTTCAATACATTTGTGTACTTTTTTTTCAAGTCTAAGGAACTTCACATAACTGCATAATGATAGTTACAGCACTATAACACTGCAAGGCAGCGAAACAGGTACTGCTCCTTCATGGTCAGTGTGGTAGAACTGTGTCCAGCAGACCAACTTCAGGCAGTATGACTGAAGCAGGATGAGTACCATGTGTCAGCTAACAGAAATTGCCAAGAAGAATTTGCTGATAAAAGCAGTAGAAGCTCAGCTAGTTAGGAAAGAAAATTGTGCCCAGTTGGACTGCATTCCCCATGATCTACTGATGGATTTTCTACTTGATAAAGATCAGGAAACCCTAAAAAATATTGGAGATCATTTTTGAAGCAAAATCACGTCCCTTCCAGCAAAGTAAAGAACAGCTATGTCTGCTACTAATGAAACAAATTACTACTTCAGAGAAATACTTACAGAGTTCCTTAGCACATTCTGGAGTTCATTCAACCACCAAGAAGCTGACACTTGACCTCTCCAGCTGCTGTCCTGTCTTCAAATTGTTAGTCTTGGGAAAAATAAATAAGGAGATGGTTCAACCAACATTTTGGATGCCTGGTAGTAAAGAATCAGGTCAGAGCACAACACACAGACTGTTTAAATGTCACTAGAGACTGGCCTTGTCTGAGCACATCAGGCCACAGTATTTGGAAGATGATGATGAGTGGCCTCTCCTGTTGGAGGGTTCTTGTCTTCTGACTTGGGTCCGTATCGTGGAGTCTTTCTCTTCACTATCAGTGTGAAACTACTGAGAAATCTCTCTACTCATGACAGCAGCATGCCAGTACTATTTAGTTGTATCTTTTTTCCTACCAGTGAAGGCGCAGTATCTACACAAAAATAGCAGCAGAATTAAGTGCAGCTAGCTCAGACTAACCCAGCCAAGACCAAAGTGGTATGAGAAGGTAACATTTTTAAGAGCTGGCTAGGACTTCATCTATCATGAAGGTGCATAATCTCCACTCAGCCGTCCTCTGCAGGGCCTAGGATCATGTTTGATTCCTTGCCAAGTGTTAATGGAGGGCCAGCTACATGAAAAATTGAACTTTGATCTATGAACCAATGTGACAACTGTGCTCCTCAAGGACAATAAGAAACCCAAACCACTGAGCACTCACAGAAAAACATGGAGCTGAGAGATATTTTCCTAGAACAGCTGATTAATCTATTTTCAATAAAAGTCACAAAGCCTCTTTTTTTGTTTCATCATAATGCCCAGAAGCTGAATACGTCTTTCTGTACCAGCATCCACTTCCTACTCAGGAAGCACCATATCTCAAACAGAGCTTAGGTGTGAAAAGTGAGATCTGCCAGAGACTTCATGAAATCCAGATGGGAATTTGCTGTGGCTTTCGATTTAACTGAGAATTGCTGAAATACTGGAATTGTTGGCTGTAGTTTAAATCTCTGTGGTAAATTATCTATTTTCTTTAAAAAAAAAAAAAGAATTAAATGGGCCTCCCCACTCTACACGTTAAACTGATTTCTCCAGTGGAGCATGTTTCTCATTTTCTTTCAAAACTTGAAGATCTACACAGGGACCTAGTCTGTGTGTCCCTTGCTGCAGGGTAAGCTTTGTTTAGGGAACAGATCACAGAATTGCTTGGAGGTTGGTTTTCTGGTTGACAGAGTATGCTTGTACCTCAGGGTTCTACCACCTGGAGGTGCTTTAGAGCTGACCTTGGCTTGCAAGAACACTGGAGGGGAGTCTTCTGGATTATATTCTTCATCAGAATTAAAACCGTTGATCCAAATATTCACACAGTGCCTCTGGGAAAAGCTTAATTCACAAATCACTAAAACAGGGCATAACAAAATCTGTTCACCTAATAACTGGTTAGCTGTTTTACTAATCTCAGGTTAAAAAATCTGCACAGAAATTCTAATGTATGCAATCCTTTTTAATTAAAAAAAAAAAAAATCAGGGAGACCCAGGACCGATGGGATTACCAGGACTGGAAGGACTCCCAGGGGAAAAGGTAGGAAGGACTCTTAAAGAAGCCATGGCTTCTTAGTGGTAACTGTCTGCAGCTAAATGTTTTCTGAAACCTTGTTTGAATTTTTTTAATGTAAGTTAATGTTTCTGTGTGAAAAGTATTTGCATATTTATCTGTATTTCCTTTTTTTGCTTTACTGTGGATCTAAATCATATATTCACCCAACTAAAATTTCATTTTCCGCAAATGGAAGATTGTGTGTAGGAGGTCTCATAATATTTTGTTTTCTTAACTTGATAGAATACTACAATATATACTATATTATATGTTCCTAAATATGGTCACTAGTTCTTGTTCTCTGTTGAACACTGTCTTATGCTTACAGTCTGTCTGTCTTGTTCTAAGACTTATGGCACAGCTACAGATCTGAAGAGAAGTTTGTACCTGAATTAGTCTAGATGTAGTGCGTGCAGGACTTCCATACAAAAAAAAAAAAAAAAAAGACTATTTCAGATGAGTGTAAAAATATAGAAAAGAGTAGGAATAGGGGGAGAGACTGATCCTCTACAGTTCCTGTTGTATTGCATCCTGCTCCAAAGAGAGCAAAAATATCTTTTTTTGGACTGTTGCTCATTATTCTAAAAAAGGCCCCTTGTTTCTGTTTTGCTTTTCTTGCACTCCGAGCTGCGCGTATGATGCCACCGTAGCACATCCCGAGCTGTATCGTATTCTCCAGCTCCTTCCTGTAGTTCCAGTCTGCGTTCCAGTGCTAGGAAATGATCCTTTCCTTTAGCTGGTGGCATGTTTCAGCCTTTCACTTACTAGTTGTGGAGGCTAATATGAATTTAGAGAAAAGCTTGTCATGAAATGCTAAAAAAGTCAAGATTTTGGTGTTCATTTCTAAATATGGCAAAGTACAAAAAATTCAGTGGAGAAATGAAAAAAGCTGTAAATATGTTTTCTGTCAGTGAAAACAGTTTGATTTTGCCCATATCTTCTAAGTTTAAGAAGAAGAAAGACTGGGCTTTTTAAAAAATTGAATATTTATTCAGCTTTTTGAATTACATGTTATTGAATGACTTCATACAAAAAAAGTTTACTGAAACTTATTTTTCATCAAAAAGCAATGTAGATGAAAAGTTTCTCAATATCACTGTGCATTACTCCTACTTGTGCAGAGTGGGGAGCGACAAGATCTAAAGCAGGTGTCTGTACTAGATGTTTAAATTACATAAGAGGATTCTTGCTCTGGAAAACTATAGTTTACAAGCAATTAAAGACTGGTTTGATTTCAAAATGAACAAACACAGGGGGATATTACAGGTCTAGCTGAGACAAAGTGGGGACAAGAATTAAATAAAGGGAATAAGCAATGGAGCAGATCATATAAACAAGCTAAGTGAGTGTTTGGCCCTTTCCCAAAGTAAAAATATCCTTTCCTTAACTAAATTTGGTCAAAATTCCACATTTCTGGTGCAAACAAATGAACAGAATCCCAGAGTCTGCCTGCCAGTCCCAACAGTATAGTGTGTGCTGGTTTTTGATTTAGAGCTGTTAGGTACATCTGTGTAGCAGAATGCCATCTTCCACAGACAATGTTGGCTGTAATTTCATGGTAATTCCATGAACTTTTAAGAACTTTGTGTCCTCGGGGTAAAATGTCCCTTCCCTCAGCTGTGCTGACACAGTGGTTTGTGCAGCCGTGCTGCGAATCGCATTGCTGAAAGGACCAGAATAACCCTTAAAAGAAAAATAGTTGCAAGGGAAGTGTTAGGAATTTCTAGCTTCCCTGTCAGCCAACGTATAGGGAAAACACCACAAGTTCTGGGTCCAGAATAACTACAGGGACAGAGTGCAGTGCTCCAGCCCATATGCCCCGCTACAGATACTCAGTGCTCAAGTGTTCCTGAGGTGCATGTTGTGTTCCTCACTGGGGGCGAACTTGCATTAAGTGATTTCTCTTAGCCTCCAGAGCAAGAGAGGTTGAACTGTGGGCTATAAGCAAGCTTCTCCCTTCGGACACAAGGTCAGACATTTAACTGTCTACACTTTGTGTAATGGAGTTAAGTGTTTCTAATTATGAGCATTATCATTGAGCTACCCAAACAAAATGATGAGAATGAGACAAATCAACATTAAGTATAAGAACAGAAACCAGAAATCCCAACATCTCCTGGGGCTCTTCTGCCCAACAGAGCATGGCTGTAGCTATGTTGGTGGAGCTTTTGCAAAACAGCTCCAGGTAACATAAACTCATCACAAAAATATTCTCCTGTTAGTATGGCTTTAACTGTGCCAGGGCTTTTCTGACACGATTATAGAAACTAGAAGCCTGATTTTTTTCTTACATTTTTAACCAACATTATACTAGCAGAGTGTAGTGTTAGAGACCAATACATGTCAGCAGTGAGTTAGGGCAAATCTCACTGGGCAGAGTTTTACCACTGGTGAGCTCCATCTGTCTGCTTTGGGTTATAGTCCTCTCAAGAGAGAAAGATGAGTTTGTGCCCATTACTCATCAGCTCCAGCACAAAAGCCATTGTCTTAGCGTAAAGCATAGATGAAGGTGGCTGTATGCTAAAAGGAGAAACTTTGCCCTGAAAGGACCATGGCACAAGCAAATCGAGGATGCTGACTTGCAGCAAATGGATGAGTGGGTAGCAGGAAGGTGAAAGCTTCTTTGAAAGACACATCTTAAATATGGGGATGTTGATATGATAGTGAATTACCCCGTGTGAATTTTGGTCATTGTCATGACCACAAATGATAATTATTTGGAAAACTACAGATGAGTTGGGGAGTTCTGTCCCTTTTCAAGGAAGGCCTCAAGCAGAGTATAAGGGATAGCATGGAAATTGTGACATTGTACAAGAGAACCTAAACAAAGGATTTAAGTTACTTGCTCAAGTCTGTAAAATGAGCCAGTGGCAGAGCTAAATATTAGCATTTAGCAGAGCCTGGCTCTTGTCCTCATTTTCAGTTCACTGAATAATCCTTCCTCAGGTTTTAATGGGAATCCACAAACAAACTTCTTGTTTGAGTGTTACCATTTAAGTATAGATTTATCTTTTCTTCAGGGTGACCGTGGACCAGCTGGCATGCCAGGAGTAGCAGGGACACCGGTACGTATATTCATTAAAGAAAACTCAGTTGGCTAGAAGCTGAAAAAACAGGTCAAGCAAGGTGCTGAGCTGTAATCTCAATCATTGTTTGTGGAACGCCAGCGCTTGGCTACTGCTTTATAGGCAACTATGAAAATGATGTGTTTTTCCTAAAGAGATTAGAGTTTTAATACCACTGAGGGTTCATATTATTATTATTAAAATGACAGGAGGGAATGGTGTGAATACATGATAAAGCTGGAATTTGAAGCTGCATATGCTTAGTTAAGAGAGCATATGAGATTCTTCTCGTTGCTTCAGTTTAATATAGATAAAGACATTTTCTGTGTTCCTGGGCATGCATAAATTTCTGAGCATCTTTCTATCACAAAAAAAAAATTATGAACGGTAGTTATTGCAATCCACAAGGATCTGCATATCAAGTCGATTGAACATTTGCTTTAGAGGAATACTTTGTCAGCTGTTTGCATGTGCTATTCAGAGAAGTTTCTGAAAGTCAGCCAGAAACTTTGTTGTAGGTGAAAGTAAATGTTACTAATCATAAATTGAAATTATAATTATTCAGTTGTGTTCCTAAAGGAAATGAAGACAACTTTTCTTTAGATTGCATTCACAGTTTAATAAAAAAGTTTATCCATATTTCAGGAGGCAATATGGAGTTATTTATATGCAAATACATTTATTATTAAATTTGGGCAGCTACCAATCTATTCAGGAGCTGTTTTTAAATTATAAGTATGTGTTTTGTGAAATAAAGAGAAGTTTGTGTCTAGGCACTCCCATTTCCATTAGCCACTGATTTAGACTATTTACTGTGAGTTCCAAGAGAGAACATCAGCTTAAATAGCTTAATTTAGTTAAGTTCTCCTAAAACAAGGTAAAATTGCACATTTGAGGGGAAAAGAGAAGTATTTCTGTGAGTTTTATATGCCATGTAAGAGTTTCAAAGTTTGTTGCTCTGAAATATATTTCATGCTGTGAATCAATAATGCAGTAGCCAGTTAGGATGCTGACAATCGTTCATTCCCTGTGTATTTCCCACTGGATATGTTCCAAGTCTTATTCTTGTTACTGCCTATCCTAGCTGGATATGAAATATTTAATGAGTTCCCTTCATCACTGATGGGTTGCGTTCTGTTGATTACATTTAATTCTAATAAAATCCACTGAAATAAATTATTTGCTTTAACATTTTATGCTGAGCAGTTTTAATTAACAAATTAATAGAGGTATGAGAGACATTTTTTAGTAGTCTATGAAGAGTTTTTGAAATATATCCACATATCTTACTGGAAGAGAATTTGTCCTCCTTACCTGGCATTATTCCCTAGATTGAATAGTGGATGCTTTTTCCCATTTGGGAATATAAACCTCTCATTTTAGCTTTGGTTTTTTGCTGAGCAGGATTATCAGGGAAGCTTGGCCTGAGATTCTGCAAGAATTGCCACCAATGCCCATCTCCTCAGCACGAATCCTCGGTCCTCTTGTTCCTGAAGTTGTCATGGACGTTGATGTGTTAGATCCCTCACTTGTACAAGTCAGCTGAGGATCTGGTCTAAGGATATTTCTGGGAAATGTAGATTCAGGTTAATAGATTCTTGTCTGGGGCTGAACCAGATAGGTTGTTAAAAGCAAGGCATCATTTTAAAAAATAAAGACATTTAAAATCACCATCTAAATGATGAGATGAGAAAGGATTATGAGTTCTGCCAGGCTGAACATTAAATGACAATAAAAGTGGCCGAAAAAGAGCATGAAGGAAATTTGCAAAAGGCGTTCCATCAGTAATAAACTCACTTTAAAAAAAATCAGAACTAGGAAGTACCTGAAGGAAAAAATCTTGATTTCCTACATACAGTGATAAACTTTGATCTGTCTATCAGTTCTCAAGAAGGAAATCATGGTGTTGTAACAGAAAATTTCATGAAAACGTTTTCTCAGTATTCAAAAAGAGTAAAGAAGACCAAGTGATTGAGTTATGTTGTACACAAGAGCCAGATTAACATGGCGCAAATATTAAAAAAATCTGGTAAAATATTTCTTTTTCCTCTCTTAAAGTATTTAATGAACAGTAACATGAATATTTCACTCAAATATATATCCTCTCTTATTTTTGACCTAAGACAAATTATATTTTGCTTCCTAGTCATTTGAATTTGTAATGTTCTCTTTTTGCAGGGAAAGCCAGGGTCTCCTGGGTCCCCAGGGATGCCAGGGGAACCTGTAAGTACAGATTTGAGTTCTAGACTCTTACCATAATACACAAATATTTCAAACACTGAATGCAGGATTTTACATGCAGATTTATACATGTGTTTTCTTCTTTCTTAGGGTGAAAGAGGACCTATAGGAGATATAGGCTTCCCCGGGCCAGAAGGGCCACAAGGAAAACCAGTAAGCAATTTTATACTGAATATATATGTTCATTACAAAAGGATGCCTCTTAGTTTATCAGAAGTTACAAAAGAAATGAGATTACATCCTGCTTTGTGTTTGGCTAGGTAACATCTGAAGAACACTTAGAGCTACAGTGCTCAATATTAACTATCCAGTCAAGAATTCCTGGTATAGTGATGTTTTAATAGTTAATGTTACTGAGATGTTGCCTTTAAAGGTCTTCTGAGGGTCCTTTGGATCCTGTTGACATAAAGGATCCTCTTGTATTTCTTCAGGAGGAGAATATTAACCCAGACACTCAACATAGTCTATAAAGGATGGGGTGACAAAATACATTCTCGGTTTCAGTTTAGATAGAGAAGCATGTGCTTCATGACTCTGAATAAACTTCGTAACTCTTCTGTATACAGGTGATGCAACACTGCAGCTGAAGCATTTACTGTTCACTTAGGATATGTCTAATCTGACCGCTTTATTTAATAAAAGTGTGACAGCAGTGTAGTCAGCACTGTCTGAGGTGGTTTAAAACAACTTAGTTTATATTCTAGAAGTGGTTCAGCTAGGATAGCGCAGAACTCGTTATCTCCCCTGAAACTTGGTGTTTTGGGAACAAGCATGAGAAGTAGTTTGTCAGCACGTCTCCACGTTACGCTTCTGTCTTGAAAGAAGAGACAATATCTGTAACTTCAGCAGCAAATTGGCCCAAGGTGCCTAATCTGTGCAAAACTCCACTTTGCAGTATGAGAGGGAAGGAAATACTCATGATGTCTTTGCTCATGCAAGTCCTTTCTCACTCAGTGAAATAGCTGTGAGTTTGCTGCATATGCAGAGCCATGTATGTCCTAGTAAATTAAACAGTGCCAGAGCATTTACCTTGCAATTGTCTGGCATTGTGCGATTGTTAACATACTCTCTGACATTATTTTGGCCCGTGCCAACTAGGACTCTCAGATAATACCACGTTCCAGTTTGGGGGATAATGTGGGCCTGGGACTGTTTCCAGGAGGTGGTATGAATGAGACCACCCTCTTTTGGGAAGCAAATATGTTTAGCCCAGGAGGCTGAAGCTGTGCCGTGCCACAAGTCCTAAGGACCAAAGAATGGATCTGGCCACTTACTATTACGGTATAATCTCTGTAACAGCAGAATAGGGCATCAGGGCTAATATCTAGAATAAGAGAAATCTCTTCTATGGTTGTATAATGACTAGCTGGGACTGGAAAAGTGCATGTCCAGGTCCATATTCCACATTTGCAGAATTACCATATAACATTTAATTTAATGTTGTATGCTTATTAAAATTGATGCACATCTTGATGCTGAAGATTTTTTTTTTTGCACTGCTCTCAGCTCAAATTTAATATGCTTGCAGTTCATTATCACCCTGAGCCCTGTTATTTCACATCTCAAGACTATTTGTGAGTATTTCTATGTTGTAACTGCACAAACTGATGCATCTGCAGCTTCAGAATATGTACTGATACCAGCACTAAACATTGAGCTTTACCCTTTATATTTTTAAAATACATATACATAAGCATATTTATTAAAAAAATTATTTTTTTTTTTAATAGGGAATCAATGGAAAAGATGGATTGCCAGGTCCTCCGGTAGGAAAACATGCTTTTGCATACCACTGTATTTTATTCTTCACAGATAGCATAGCTGTTAATCCTAGGCAGTTGCTTTCAGTTCTGCTAACAGATGAATATACAAAAAAGCCTTTAAATTGTATGCTTATCTTTTTTCAAAAACAATTTTTCAGGGTGCTGTGGGCAGACCAGGAGACAGAGGACCCAAAGGAGAACGTGTAAGTCCCTTGTTTTAATAACTCTTTTTCTTTTTACTGAGCATCTAAGCACCTCATCAGCACATATTTTACAGGCAAAACCAAGAAATGAATTCTCTGTGAACTTCAAGCAGTCTTTCAGACAACTAAGAGGTTTGGTCCTAGACCCTGCTTTAAGGAATTAGAATTGAATTGCTTCTGCATTTAGAGGAAAAACACATTTTATAGACTTTCTAGAACAGTTGGCCTGGACAGTGTAAATTGATCAATAGGTTGAAAATTAAAACGTAGCTAATCCTGTTGTGATGCTGTCAGACTTTGCAAGTGCTATAAAGCTTGCCCCATCGTCATCCCTGGGATCTTTGTATGTCACAAACACAAATCATGTTTTATATAAAACAAGCTTGTTATGCTTAGGCAGCAGGAATGCCAATGCAATACCTTACTGCTTCCCAAAATGTTTAGACAGTTCTCTTTATGGTAACAAGATCGTGGTGGTCAGGAATCATTATGGGAGGTGAGAGATGATCTTTATTTTGCTAGAGCAAAGAAAATCCTAGTGCATATTCTGCTCCTGTTATAACGTTGCTAAAGCCTTGATGTCCTAATCCAATTGATACCACATTTATTTGATGAATCAGAAAAGCACCTCCATGTGTAATCTGGAAAAGGGAATGCTGCTTTATGACACTGAGGAGACATGAGGTTTTAACCATTATTACAATAGTTGTCCCTTACAAAAATTAACAATTTGCAGTGTTCTGTTCCTGCCTTTAAGGACACAAATAAAATGTAAGAACCTTCTTATTGTACCACCTACTGTGTACTGCATTACACTGCTCAGCCTTGACCTTCTCAGTGCCAACCTATCTGAATGCCTGCAGATAGTACTGTGCACATACAACCAGAAGAGGAGGCTGGACCTGTAAGTGCCTGACCTTGAAACATACTGACAGGGAGGAGGGTGTTGAAAAAGTCTGTGAGAGACAGAGACGCAGCCTTAGCTTGCTGCATCGGAGTGAAACATGGGAAGCTTCAGGGTAAGAGGAGAGGGTGTATTTATTGCAGTCTCATCAGTGAGGGTACGTACATACACACATGTACATGTAGCTATAGATGTAAATATGGATATATGCTTGCTCTCAGAGAGGTCACAGATGCCTGAATCTGCTCTCACTTCTGGGATCACTGGCAAACATGTCACGATCTAGCTCTCTCTGTACAGAGTAATACAGGTAAATATATATATAGACACACATATAAATATATAAAAAATAAAAGAAATATATGATACATGTTAAAAAATAAATCAATTTCCAGAAGTGTTTTTGTCTCAAGTGATAATGAAAATCTCTCACAACCTTTTGTAATAGGAAAGTTATAAATATGCCCAATACAGTATCTGAATACAGTTTTCAGAAAGCTGTCAGTTGTTCCTTACAATTCTGCAGGAGAAGGAGAAGGTTTGTTGAAAACAAGGGGAGGTCTGCCTAAGAAATAACAGCAAAATACACAGCAGAAGTCTGCATCTCAGATTAGAGATCAGTGGGGGAGTTAAGTTGATTTTTTTTTTTCCCCCCTCTGGATCAGGTATTACAGACCTGCATCTGTGAGAGAGATTGCAATGATTACAGAAAATAACACAAAGTTGAGGTTTTCTTGCAGCCATTATTATTACTGCTGTACAGCATACTCCTTCAGTTTGAGACCAGCTGTTGCAATTACAGAAAAGAGAAGCACCAAAATTGGAAGGACAAAATAAAACTCTTGAGGTTTTCATGTCTAATATAAGTATATCCTTGTAGAATCTCTTTTAAGAAGGAAGAAGTCACCTGGGCTGAAATAATCTTATACATCCTTTCAGTGACTAAACACTGCTGTTATTACTACTTTATAAACTGAGTGACAAACCAGTTGAAAACATGTGGTTTATACCAGTCAGAAATACGCCTTTCAAGTCATTTCAACAACAGGTTAAAGTACTGGTGGCTGGCTCATTTATTGCTATTATCTGCATACCTTGATCACAGACCGGGAGCCTGCTGGAGTAGAGCATGTAGAAACCCAGACAAAACGATAGCTGCTTCTGCACAGAATATAGTACAAGATTAAATGCAAAGGATGGGAGAACACTAGAAAAGGGGGAGGACTGAATAAATCAGCACTGTAGGCAGAGATCGCAAAACGCAAATGTCCTACCCTGTTTTTTGTACAATGCATAGTGAAGGAGAATTTAAAGAGGAATCTGGAGGAAGATATGCGACCTAGTTTTATGAATTTTTACAAGGAGCTTCTTCCAAACACAAAGAAAACACTGGAGGCAGTTAAAAATGCTTGTTTGAAAAGTGGCTGTAGTATTTGATCTGCCTCCTACACATTGGCAGCCTGTAAAATGGGAATCGTTTAGAAGAAAAGCAATTCCAGGATCAGCTTCACACTGCCATAGCACCATGGTCTTAGAGAAGCCTGCATTTTTCTTTATTCCCAGTGGAATAGCTATCCATACCTACTCTGCAGGGTTATAAACCAGAGAAATTATATATGCATATTTATGCCTTAAATACGTTTTTAATGAAGGCTTCTTGTAAGTATAGTAATCTTCAGACAGCTTTTTTTATATATGTGGATGCATGTATGTGTGTGTGGTCTTATTTGAAAGTACTATCAGGCAAAATGGTGTGTTCAGTGGCTCCCTATACTGGACTTCAATCTCCAAAAAAATGAATAAACTAAAAATTTTATTAAAGGCCTCTTTCAATTTTTGCAATAACATGGTAGAACAGGAGTTATTCTTCAGTTTTATAATGTTTCAGGTTGCTATGAGTGAAGTAGGAGATGGAGGCTGGATGCAAAAACTTTGTTAAGGCCATGAAAGAGCCTCTTCCCTGCAGACTACAAAAGTTCTGCTTCTCAGTCAGAATCCTTGCTCTGCTCTGAATTTCTCACGGTGTTACAATACACATCCTGATACAATAGCTGTATGCTGGACGGAACACTTTTTCCTATAAATCTTAAAATTTATAGAAACCGGAAAATGTACGCCTCTTCCATCAGAACTTTTCCAGTTTCCCCAATGCACATAAGCTCCCTTTCCTGCTCCCATCGACTGTTGAAAATTTGAGAGTCTTTGACAAAGGTTACAGGTGTCTTTTGTGTATTACATCATATCTTGTCTTTTTTCTACTGAATAGCTAAATTAGCTGTGTGTTTGTTGGAAATTATTCATGTGCTGCATATTTAGAGTTTTGCCCAAAGTATTAATGCCCAGAAGCTAAAACTGGAAATCAGACGTCTGCAGTATTGCCAGGATAGGTCTTTTAAGAGAAACACAATAAACATAATCACACTGAGATTGTTTCCCTGTCACACTGACTTCTCTGACTGTGTGATCATGTCAGCAGTTTGACAGATTGTATTGGGTTTACGTGGCAAGGTTTTGGTAACGGGGGCTGCAGGGGTGGCCTCTGTGAGAAGACACCAGGAGCTGTCCCCATGTCAGACAGAGCCAATTCCAGCTGGCTCCAAGACGGACCTGCTGCTGGCCAAAGCTGAGCCCGTGAGTGACGTTGGTACTGCCTGTGTGATAGAAAGGGTAAAAAATGCTGCACAACAGCTGGGAGGAGTGAGAAAATGTGAGAGAAACAACCCTGCAGACACCAGGATTGGTGAAGAAGGAGGGCAGGAGGTGCTCCAGGTGCCGGAGCAGAGGTTCCCCTGCAGCCTGTGGAGAAGATCATGGTGAAGCAGGCTGTCCCCTTGCAGTCCACGGAGGACCACGGTGGAGCAGAGATCCACCTGCAGCCTGTGGAAGATCCCATGCTGGAGCAGGTGAATGTGCTGTGAAGGAAGCTGCAGCCCATGGAGAGCCCACACTGGAGCAGGCTCCTGGCAGGACCTGCAGCCCATGGAGAGGAGCCCACACTGGAGCAGGTTTTCAGGCAGGAACTGTGTCCCATGGGGGACCCACACTGGAGCAGTCCATTCCTGAAGAACTGCAACCTGTGGGAAGGACCAATGCTGGGAGCAGTTCATGAAGGATTGTATCCCATGGGAAGGACCCCACACTGGAGCAGGAGAAGAATGTGAGAAGGAAGGAGTAGCAGAGATGAAGTGTTAAGGACTGATTGCAACCCCCGTTCCCCACCCCTCTGCACTGCTTGGGGGGAGGAGGTAGAAGAGTGAGGAGTGAAGTTGAGCCCGGGAGGAAAGGGGTTGGGTTGAGGGGAAGGTCTCACAATCCTGCTGTTTTTAATTTGCAATAAATTAAACTAATCTTCTCCAAGTTCAGTCTGTTTTCCCCTAACGGTAATTGGCGAGTGATCTCCCTGTCCTTATCTTGACTCACAAGCTTTTCATTTCATTTCCTTTTCTCCCCCTATCTTGTTGAGGAGGGGGAGTGAAAGAGCAGCTGGGTGGGTACCTGACAGGCAGCCAAGGTCAACCCACCACAGAGGTTAAAAATATAGGTGTAAGATGATGAAGTTTCGGATTTTGATACTTGTTTTTTTTTTTCTTCTGGTAGCCTTCCAGAGTTCAGAGCCTCTGCACTCTTACTGAGGGCAATTTAAACTCCAGTTGGGAATGCATTATGGTTTCAGTTAATGCAATAAAACATCACAAGTTACAGTGGTCTTTCTAGTGAAGGTTAGTTATAGTCAGTAATAAGCTCTAACTCACTGGAAATCATACCTGTTGGAGGACAGAAAGGTGATAAAAATGTTATACAACCTCCTACTTGCATCCTTACCTTTCTTTCTTTCTTTTTCAATCTTTACATGTCATGTAAATATGACTTAAGAATATAACTACACTTTTATTGGTTTATCAGTCAATGATGTTTCAGATCTGAATACAGTTTACCAGCACTTGCTGTAGATTGAGAATGCAATTAATTCCATTCATTCACCCCTCATAAATGTAGATTCTGGATTTATCTAGTAATGATGTAGTCAATTCTTGGTGCTGTTTGCTGCTTATGCTGGAGCCTAACATTAGCTTAAGCGATGCAGCAAGGGCAGTCAGTGACCCTTAAAAACTGCCAGCTGTTCATTAAAAATCTGAACATGTGACTTGTGGCACTCTGCTCCACAGCTGTAGTTCAGTGAACTAAGAGCTAATACATTAAGTCACTCTAAAAGATTGAATTCCTCATAAATAAAACAAATTTAAATGCCACCTCAGCCATGATGGAAGCTGTTGCTGGCCAGAACATTGACCTTTAATTTATTTTGTTTGCAAGGAATTCACTTGTTATAAATGGATTTGTGTATCTGTTGTTTCTTTGCTTAACTGAAATTTTGTGTACGTGCAGAAATAAAATATTAGGCTTCTAGGGAAAGATACAGAAAAAACCCTGATGCCTTGTGCCTGGGGGAATTTGAGTACCTAAATTCTACCTGTGCCATTGTTGACATTTCTAGATCCTTGTATAGGGGCTATAAACTTTCTGCACCCAAGTTCCATCCTTGAAAAGTGGGTTATGGAGTCAAGATATTTTTTTTGTCCTTGACTTCAACATTAAAAGCTTAAGAAAACAAAATGTTACTTGCTGTGTTTTCAGAGACAAGGGTTAGCGTGTAAAATCAGCTTCCCTGCATGACTCATAAAATCTGTTTCTGAACAGGGAAGAATTTTCTCTTTAGCATTCTTGGGTGACTTTTCCTAGTTCGTTCCACTGTGTGCAATGGTTTTCCTTCTGCTTTTATTTTACACAGGGAGATCAGGGTATTCCAGGGGACAAAGGCCCACAAGGTGAACGAGGGAAACCTGGCCCATCAGGAGAAAAGGGGGATGTGGGTCCTATTGGGCCACCAGGAGACAGAGGCTATCCAGGATCACCAGGTCATCAAGGTCCCCCAGGTTCACCAGGACCCCCAGGGTTTCCAGTAAGTAAATACAAGTTTTCCTTGGTTGCTTGTGAATTCAGACAACGTGAAGGTAGCATGTGCTAAGCAGTGGAAATTCAACTGAGCAATACCACAGTGTCAGAAAAACTAAGATATCTCTGAGATAATTTCAGTGTTAAGAGGTAGAAAAAATATACCCCAGTAATCAAGCAGTTATTTTAAATTTTTTTTTTAAAAAATGTGCTATGGATAAACTTTAATTATTTCTTTAGCTCCTGAGAAATCAATACGGCTACTCAATACTGTTAAATTTCAAGTTTTTCATAAGCTTAAGAGGAGAAGTGTAAGTCTTTGCAACTGAGAAAGAAAAGGAGGCAGACAAAAATTATTCTCAATAAAAGGGAAATGGGCATTTAAAAAGACAATGAAACGCTGCCTGTCAGTTGTAGATATCTTGGCTTGTCTGCGTGTGCGCACAGGCACACATCCATGTTATGGGTTCTTTTTACCCTCAATCAGATACGGTAAAGCTCTAACAAACTTTTCCAGTAAAGTTATTGGTCCTGTGATGCAGTTTTGGTTTGTGGGCTGTCCATCAAAGCAGTTAGTCCCTAGAGGGGGTGAGAAGTTAGCAAATGCTATGCAAGAGGCAAGTAAAGCATAGCGGTGTCACTGGACATCCTTACTGTCTTATGCAAATTGATTTCCATGCACATAACATACTGATCATCTTGACAGTTGGGAGCGCCTCCTCCGCTTCATGGTATTAGTGGTCTTTATAATGTTATAATGTCTTTGCAATAAAGTGGCCTTTGCAGTTAAGTAAATAACAAATACTTAAATTTTGGTGAAAGCTTTAAATTTTTAATGCTAATTTCAGCATTTTTTTTTATTTTTGTAGCACCATAAAGTGCCCTCTGTATGTTTCTTCTGACATATCACCTTTTTTTTTCCTCATCAGGCTGATACAGTTTCACTTGAAGAAATAAAAAAATATATCAAACAAGAGGTTCTTAAGGTTTTTGAAGGTAAGAAAATGAAGTATTGTACAACTAAACATAAATCTTAAAATCAGTTCTAAATGTTTTACATCGCTACAGCCTTTATATACATTTCTTTATGTCATCTAATTTACATTGGACTTAGCAGCTGCCTTGTTGCTGTAGCTGTGTTGAACTGTTGTTTTAAGTCTACTTAATATAATTATGCTCAAACAATTACAAATTATAGTATCTGTTAACTAGAGTATTTCCTTATGTAAAAGATTAGCATTAAAAGGTAGTTTTCTCCAAATCATAATAGCAAACATATGTATGTATCATTGTAGATACATATATGTATCATGTATTATTGCAGATACATACGTATCTACAACGTATCATTAAGACACTGAAGATTTATTAAAATGGAGACAATAGAAATACCTAATTATTTTGGCCATTTAGTGGATGACTGTCTAAATGAGAGGAAGGCTTGACAGCTTTCAGTCATGCAGGTCTAAACTGCTGTGCATTTTCAGCAAACATCCCTGCTGAGCTCCAAAGCTCCCTTGCAGACCACCATCCTCTGGCACAGTTTTATACAAGTACCAGATTCAGCCAAGGCCTTTGTACTATGTAAGCTTTCTTAGGTGTGTCCTTACTCTGAAAAGGAAATATTTTTCTTCCTCAGCATTTTCTTAGTCAGGGTTGAAAAGCTGTGACTCAGGTAGGTGTCTGAAATAAGCTGCTGCTCGAACACCTCTTAACAGTAGCTTCTCTTCCATTGCAAAATGCTTTTCTTATATCTGCTATATGCTTAGCTATTTTGTCATTAATATTTGTGGATACAAAACCCTTTATCTTTTAGGGATGAAAGAAATCATATAAAGCTTGAGACTTTTTAAACTGTTCAGACAGTTTTTCACTTTATAACAAGGCTATCATTTTGTGTGTTTTCACCCTTCCCGAGACTGCTACCCCTTAGGAGTTCAACCTACTATGCATTTCAAGAGCAGTTTGTTGGCTGAAATTACCTCCTTTTCCCATTCAAATGGAATGGTAACAAGTATTTAGTCTATTCATAAGAAGAAAGTATTAAAAGGTGTCCTGCCTACAGGGACTATTGGGTTTTGTCTGTATAGCTATTCCATTTTCTACACCTCACTAGTGTTCCCACAGATCTTCTATTTTTGGCTTTGTTTCATTTTGCCTATTTTCTATCACCTTGCTTATTTTTTGTTTGATGCCCACCCTTCTCTTTAATTTTTTTCTTAAGACTCCACCACAGTAAATATCTACTAAGTTGTGGAATGCCTAGTTAAGTTTTTTAATCCACTATAAATGAGACAGATTCAAGGTTAGTACCTATTTTGTCTACCTCTAAGGAACACTGAAATGTTACCAAGTGCACTTTATTCCACCAGCATGAAGAGTTCATGCTGAAATCTCTGCAATCAATAATGTTTGCTGAGTTCTTATACGTTTTTTCACAACTCTTTTCAGGGTTTCAGCACGTTCCAAGAACTGTTCGCAGTATTTAAGCTCTACTTTGCAACTTAATATGAATTATAAATGTATAAGGTAGCCCTTCATAGGGATGTTAAGTACTAATTATTCTGTGTTCATGTATTTTAATTACTTCCATGAACAGGAGTCAGAAGTAATTTGAAATATTGGAATACATTAGTAAAAGAGAGTAGTAATGGAAAATTTAGTACAAATTTGCTCAGATTATTTCAAAGGGTAAAGACTCAGACATGAGTCTGAGTTGGAACTGAAGGCCTCCGTACTTACAGGACCATTTAATACCTTGACATTTAGAAGGATTAAACACCTTCCAGAAATTTATTTTAGCTGGGGCTTTGGGATTTATTTATTTTCCCGTATTTTGCTAGCAGATTTCTTACCCACTTTTTCTTGTGTCCTTTGTTAATGAAGAAAGGATGGCTCAGTTTGTATCCCAGCTGAAGCTGCCTGCTGCCATGCTTGCCTCGCAAGCTCATGGAAAACCAGGGCCCCCAGGAAAAGATGGGTTGCCAGGGCCCCCAGGAAAGGATGGGTTGCCAGGGCCACCAGGAGAACGTGGAATTCAAGGTAGGAATTTCAAAAAATGTTCCTATGAATTGTATCTTGAAATCTTTATACACTTGCTAATGATTATTAAATAAGCCAGGATTACCTATCTAGCTTCCTAATGATTAACTTTTAAAACTGTACTTATGTTTTTCCAGACTAGATCTAAATATTAACCCATAGTAAATGTGTGGATTTTACTGATTAAAAATTCCTAATCAGTGCATTTTATTCTAATAAGTGATAAAGTTAATTACTGACAGATATCTAAAGCCGACAGATATCTAGATTACTGTAGCAGTTATTTTTTTCTCCAAAATACTTTAACAAGGAAGAAAAACTATGCCAGCAGTCTAATGTAACTATTTAGATCCTGTTCCATATTAAGAGACCATCTTATTTAAGAAACAAAATTTGATCTCCAAGTCTGAGTGCTCTCAGCTCTTTAAGAAGCAGTGAAAACTGAAATATTGCCACATGAATTCTTCTTACAGTGAAGTAATCTGTTTTCACAAATCAGTTTCAGAGTAATCAGCTTTTCACTATACCCCAAACGGTAATTTGCACATTGCAATGCATTTGGACAGTATAGGACTCTCGTTTCACTGAACTGTCTTTCACTGCAAAATTAGCTTCAAGGGATCCAGGCTCATTGTAGCTGTGCTCTACTGTAGAGTTAGCCTCTCAGAGATTAAAAGGAAGAGGAGAACAGAATAAAAGGAAAAAAGAATTTATCAATGAGTAATATTTTGTGGGTGGGTAATATGTAATTTGCAGTTTATCTGTAGGTAGTTCTTTATTATCTTTTGTTAGTTTGGTCTGCTCTGGAGTCAGAGCAAGTCAGACTGGAATGAAGAACATGAGAGCAAAGCTGAAGATGTGTGGATCCTAAAGCTATCAGAAGAATACAGACTTACTAACATTGATAAGCGCAAACCCCTGACAGAAGCTTGAAAAATGTGATGAGCTCAGAATGAGAAGAACAAGAATAAAGGATCAAGGAAAACAATAAAAGGCTTAGAATCTTACAACACTGACTTCATCATTACCTTAATATTCAGACCACTGTAAACAGTCGACTTCAATGTCAGTGCCAGATTGTTCAATGATTATGTATGTGGTGGATAGTCTCAGATGCTTCTGGGAAGTGGAACGTTGTACTAGGCTTCATTTCCAGCTAGTGAGCATCAAGAGTAAAGATGATAGCTGTGCTTGAAAAAAAAATAAAGCTGCTTTTTCATGCCTTATGCTTAAGTAAAAGTAGTGCCCCATGTACGCAGGATTTCCACTTATTTTACTGATACTCTTTTTTGATTAGTAAAAGGTAAGCTAAGTGAGAAGCATTTACTTCTCTGATACGTCAAAAGATATATGAAATTATACTTCCAAGGAAAGAAAACCAAAAATTTGTCTTGCTTCCTTTTTACACTCTGAGTAAGAGATAGTCCCGTGAGAGAAGCACACTTACAAATACCCTTCATGCCTTTCCCAGTTGTGCCTGTGCATGTTATTGTTTTGTGCCAACAGTAAAAAGAAATTCAAATATCTGAGCAGATTGAAAAGTATCCTTCCATATTCCAGTTTATTTTCAGCCATAAAAGACATAGTGGAAAAGACTTCTTCAAGAAGCATGTTACGTGCATGTGTGGCTGAGACCGTCAAGGTAGCATGCTGGGTGCACGTATGCCCAAGGCATAATACGCATTGGAGAGGGTATTTGGTTTTGACTGCCAGATATTCCTCATTATAATTCTCACTTGGTTGTAGACCAAATTGCAAACTCCAGCGTTTTGCTGTGTATAGTAATATACATTGGGGCTGGCAGAGTGAAACAGTCACTTGTCCCATGCAACCAGCGAAAAGAAGTACATACTGTTGGAGAGCAATTAACAGGACCTCTACAAACACCTCCAGAGCGGTTTGCAGTGCTGCACGCTGAGCAGGGAGCCTGCTAGAGCCAGCCGGTGGGAAGGGCAGGAGTCACCGTGTGCCCAAGGAGGTGCTTAACTTGCAGCTCCGCAGGGGTCCCTCTGTACGCCTCAAGGGTTGTGGCAGTTCCCCCGGGAACTGGTGTGGCCTGGCCTGGCCAGATTCCACCAGAGCCTCCTTCTGCACAGCAAACCAATAGGTAGGGGTTAGTCCCAGAGGCGGAAAACATAGCTACTAACTTTTGGAAGTGCAGACATGGTCTTCAAAAAGTGTATTTAAGGAATTGCTAGACTCTTGGACATAGGCTCATTCATTTCTAATGAAGTCCGGAATTGTTACCTGCTGGCCTTCAGCCAGTTTGTTCATAGTGTACCTCAGGTACTTCCCAGTGGTTCAGGTACAAATAATTTTGATTTTATATGGTGGTCTCAGTAAAAATATAGCATGCAAACAAAAAACAACAAAGAATTGCAACATAAATGATGAAATATGCAACTGGTATTTAAACACACTTTGTGTAATACTGATTGGAAGATTTTTTTTTTAATATATATATATATACATTTCTTCATTTAAAAAAAAAAACCTATGGCATATGCACCAGCAAGCTGATACTGTGAGGCAGCATTACCAGTGAAATGTACAGCATCTGCTTAAGGGGGAGCAGAGGAACTTGTTTACTCTGTATGCGTTTTAAAGGATGGTAATGTCTCGTAGAGAAACAGAAGTTTATTTCAGGACTTTACAGTCAAGCTATCGCAATGTCATCCGTTTGCAGTCAGTCAGATTGTCACGTGTTAGAGGATCTAGCTCAATTAATTCCACTGACTTAACTGGATTTTTAAAACTATAATAGAAAGTGAATTTTGGTCCATTAGACCAAATTCACCTTGGGATAACTTTGCAATCCAGAGATGCGTATTATCCTTTGTGTTAATATGACTATTGATTTTTTTTCTCAATAGAGAAAAGAAGGTTTCATCGTAGTTAAATTTCACTGTTTCTATCAAATTTACGAGTTTTTTATAGGTTCTCATAACTCATGGTAGCCTGGAGGAATCAAGCATCACAGCTCAGGGAAGAAAAATACCATGTGATGAATAGTCAAAATTTCTTATCTTTATTGCTGATTTCTGTTGTAAATTTTATATTTTTTATTATTAATTTACATGGTGGGAGCATCTAGAAACCTTGGCTGACATCAGGAACCCACTGTAGTGGATGTTGTCCAGACATGGTCGCTCTTCCAAAATACCTGCACTGGTTTCAAGCGTTACCTCCTGTAAATTGTTCTTTGCTGTGGAGGGTGAAGTTAACCTGGTTTACTTTGATTTGAAACTCAGTCACTACCCCTCAGCTGCGAGGGCTGTAACACACAGAAGGAATTCAGAATATGCACCGGAGGCTGGAAGAGAGGGCTTGCTCTTAGCACCTTTCCTGTTGCTTTGCAGCTGTTTGTTTCTAAGAATGCAGAGTATTTGCACAGTAAAACACAGTGGATACTTTGGTCTCGTTGTTCCTTGTCATGATAATGTGTTTGCCTCATATTTGTATTAAAGAACCTCAGATTTCTCTAGATACTTGACATGCTAGTTTCAGGTGCTGCATTATCCATGTGGATGGAAGAGGGTCTCCATGATATGGGTGGAATACCTTTTGGAGCTGTTTAAGTGAGAACTTCTTACCTCCAAGTTCATAGACATGAACTTGTGTCATTTCCAGGTAGAGCTGAGGGTGTTGCGGTAGCCATGCTTCTGACCGTGATGTTTGTGGAGAGCACCAAACTGAGAGCTGTATTGTAGCTATCACCACTCATCCATGAGCAGAAGAAAGCTTATCTGTTTGAACACATACTTGCTACATACTGCTACCAAGTGTTTACCATACTACCCACGTTGGGTACATGTTTACATGCCACAACTTTTGGGTTGCAGAAATCACAACAAAACTTCTGGAACCCGAGTGAAAGGCTTTGCTAAAGCAGTCGCCTTTTGAATTAAGCAGGTACCTCTTACTGGAATTGTAATTCTACCAGTAAAAATAGACAGCATCTTATATGTGCCTTTACATTAAAAACAAGAAATCAAAATCTGATGTATGTGTATGATAATATTTTCCTTTGACTGTGTATGAGTTTGTCACTTTAAGCTCAGAGAGAAGGTGATATTATCCTCTAGAAGTGTAGTGACAGTCCTACTTCTGAGCAAAATATACTTCATTAAAAATCAAATGTTTTCCTGCCAGAATTACACATTACGTTGTTCGGATTGTTTACATATAGGCCTGTTTACTAACATGCTTACACCCTGATAAATAAAGCCTTATTTTTAGAAAAGATATCTGGGAATTTTTGTATTAAACTTCAGTGTCAACAGAACTTACCTGCCACCGTGTACAAACTACACCTTCGCGTGTGTGTTCAGATACAGCCAGTAATGGGTTACACTACCCTGGATCATATATTTGCATTGGCAGGCTGCTCTTTGTTCTATTGAGGTTTGTTTTTTTTTTTCCCTTATTGTCTTGAAATCCAGTGATCTTTACAGAATCTTTCAGTCTATCTCAGTCCCTTTTCAATTGTCATGTCTCAGATACCTACAGTAATCGTTGTCATGGAGCTTGTAAATGTGATATATCATAAATGTGATTTCTCTCTTTTCCCCATAACTGAAGAAATGCAAAACAAATGATTAGTGGCAGCACTGCTTTGTACAATTACAATTAACTGGGTTTGTAGTGAGAAATGTACTGTAACTATCTATTGTAAATTAAGAAAAATAGAGATATATATAATAAATAGGAAATGTAATAGATCCTGTGGTTGTATGATTGAGCTTCTCAAACAGTAGCAACTACTATGCGTTACACAAGATTTTCAGAGCAAACCGACTTGATGTAGTTATAAATACTACTGTGGTCATTAAAGAGCAAAATCAAGATTCACAATTGAATACAAACACCTGCATATTCCCTTTGCTGAGTCTTTATAGCTTGTGTGCCTATATGCCTTGTACAATTCCGCTTAACACAACTCAGTGACCAGAATGCATGATTAATATTGTTTCTCTGTGAGCTTTTAAGCAGTTGACTTCCTTTTATTATGCTACGCATGTCACTCTGCATGCATTTTCTAATGTTTTTGCCTCACTGTAATTTCCTTGTTGGGGTGCCGAGAGAAGAGTAAGAGAATTGATGCTCTGTTTTGAAACCTAGAATGATTGCAACAGAAAATAGACTTTCTACCGAAGTGTATAATGAGCTTGTGTTTAACGGAAAGCTTGAATACTCTGTGTACCGTTCCTACTGCATTGTGTCTGTCGTAACAACCCTGAATTGGTACCCACAGCGCTTACAATAGTTTCCTTCTGGATTCTCCTGTAAAGTACCAGTGTTGCCATAGACTGTACACTGACAAGACAACCTTTGGCATCCGTCTGGCAGTGCCCATTAATCTTCATGAGACATCAGGTGGATTGATACCACTATGCTGACTGGTCATCCGTGACTCTTCTCTTTTAATTTAAACTAAGTTTCAGCTCTTCACAAGAGGAAGTTTACTGTATGGCATACGCGACACTAGAAATATACTGGTCCCTGAAGCAGAACAAATTTAATTCCAAATGTGACCAGACGTTGGCAAATTAATCTTCAATATATGTCACTTGCATGCCAATGCCTGAGGTGTTGGGGAGGGAAGAGGGTTTCCTTATAATCCCTTTTAAAGTAAGGGGTTGTGGCAGGTGTCACACTTGTTCCTTTAAAAATTACTTCATCCCCTGTCCTACATAAATTACATGGTCTAAACAGAAAAGGTCCATTTGTAGATGGATTCTTAACTTGAAATATTCAGCAGAATGTTATACCGATAGCCACGAGTCCTCTGCTCTAAAGCAGCCAGTGTTTCCACTCAATAAAACTTTTTACAAGCAGTTTAAGGAAAAAGAAACAGGGGTTGGACATGAGTTGCAGCACCTGAGAAGATGGAAGCTGTTTAGATAAATACAAAGCTACGACCTGTGAAGAAAACAGACGCAAATATTCAAAGTATAACTAGTAATCACACCTTGTTAACAATATACAGCCACTTTGGTCAAAGTAGGCCTTGCATGCTAGAACCCGAAATCTGCACAAGCTCTAAAGACGCCTCACTCCATGTGAGGGCAGCTGTGAAACGCCGGAGGGGGAGTGGGTCTGCTCTTGCATGCAGGGGAATATCTAAGCATAAAACTACCAGTTTACAGTCTAAAAAGTGCAAACCTAAAGATGACGAAGTCTCGCTCTGTTTGTGGGCTATCAGAGAAGGGCTGGTCAGACTCCAGATGGCCTTTGGGTTGGTGCTTTACATCACTTCATCGAACAGGTAATGCTGGAGCAGAACGTGCATTTGATTCTTTATTAGAGGAACTTCAGGAAGGTAACTTAACATCTCAGGGAAAGGGCTGGCTAGTGAACCTAGCGAGAGTCCTCTGGGAGAGGGTGCAACAGTTACTGCTAGAAATGCTCATATTTTCCAGAAGGAACAAACATAAGAGCTGTCTCAGAAAAAAATACCAGTCTCAGAAAAAGAAGTGAGCATGTGTTTTCCTAATTACATCTGTCTTGATAATTTCCTGTCAAAAAGATATACAGAAGATCGCTGTTTATAATAAGAGGACGCTCTTATTTTCATATCTTTATTCTGTGTAGGTTATAGAGGACAGAAAGGGGAAAGAGGCGAGCCTGGAATTGGACTGCCCGGTAACCCTGGACCACCTGGCCCCGCAGGTACAAGTCTCCAGATTTATTTTTGCTATTGTTATTTATGAACTAACAGGCCTTTCTCCTGGTCTTCACACCAGTTTTACACCCGTGCCTTTCCTCCCGAGCTTGGTCGTAGCATGAGGTCAGACCCACCTGCCTTCTCGCGAATGAGCTGGTGTGCAGCTGACTGTCAGTGATGAAACACGGGGCACTGCACGCGCTCTGGCGAGGGCTCCGCTAATTCTAGCTTTGTTTTACCAGCTGCTGGCCTGCCGGGCCCGCCGGGAACGCCAGGCTCACCTGGACCGCAGGGGCCACCTGGACCCAACGGAAGATGCAATCCGGCAGATTGCTATTACCACATATCACAGACTCGGTCACGCACCAGCGGGAAATAAAAACCCTCTCCCGTAGACACTTGGGTTCACAGTCACTTTTCACTCCTCTCAATAAGTTAATTTAATCTTTGAAGTACTTGGTGCATTTTTTTTTCCCTCGACGCTGCATAGTATATAATTTATGAGGCACAGAATTGAGCCTTTTTCTGTTATTTGCAGTGTCGTAATTATGAAATGATGACATATATTTTCCAGAGTGCATTCCATGTGTTATGTTTCTCATATTTATTTTGCTTAGAGGAGAAAATAGGCCCAAATAATTTTCATACGCTTCTTTCTTCAAACAAAACATATTTTATTATAACTTGAGAGAGTATGTATGCCTCAGTATGTAAGCTGGCTTTATTTTTCTTGCTGGTGGTGAAGTTAAGTGGAGAGAATGCAGTTCTGAAGTTTTAAAGCGTACCTGTTCATGGCGAATGCAGGACCTGAGCTAAAGCGCTGGGAACTCTGTTTAGACTAACCGTTCGTGTCCCTCGAGGAGGCCGCGGCACTCCTGCTGAACCGGGTCCGTGTCATGCACCACCAACGCTACCCACCGTTTCAGTCACTTCCTAGAAGTCAAAGAAGGAAACGAAGATGTGTTTATGATCTCTCTAACCCCATCCAACGTTTAGCGTCAGACTGACTGGAAATTCGCCAGGTGTAGCCCCGAGAAGCGTCTCTCCTGCCTGGATGTTGTCCCAACTGAGGCCTTGTACGTTCGTTTAGTCATGGTTACGTATGTGCCAGATATTAAACCGTTAGGGGCTGGTGGTGGTGTTCCTAGCTGAGAACTGGCACGTCTTCCAAGCATTATGTGGACTTGGTAAGTGTAGTATCGCTGCCTGTAACCAAGCTACTCTGCCGTTATGTCTGCTTACAGCAAAGACGACCTCTTGCTTTAGAGCAGAGGTGGTGGGTACACAGCGAGACAGTCAAAGAAGGAACTTCACAAGCCTCTAATCTTACGGATGGCACAGTTTTCCTCTTCCTCCTGCAATAATTGTGTGCCAAAACAAACTTGAGAAGGACATGGAAACAGTAGAACGCAAAACTCACAGGTCCTAATAACTGGTTGCAAAAAATCGAGCTCAAGAGAAATTCAGAAAAATTACAAAACCCTCCTTGAAGAGGTGTACTACAGAGAGCACGACTGCATGCAGTTTGCAGGCATTGAGTAAATCCTACAGGACCAGACATTGTCAATGAAGAACAAAACAGAACAAAGTGTAAATTCTATAGAGCTCAAAGGGTTGCGCAAAAGAAAAGATGGAGAAAATCAGTCATACGGAGGCTGATTCTGAAAAGGAGATTCTGAAAATCAATCATACAGAGGGAGGAGGGCTGGCTGAAGCTTCACTCCTGATTATTAGGAAACAGATGATCCTAGATTAGTCCTAAGGAATTGCTACAGTGCAATAGAAAGTGAAGGTGCTATTGAGAGAACATGGACAGCTATAACCCACAACCTCAAAATAAACCTGTAGTGCCAAAGCAGCAGTGAGGGCCTTGCCCCACCATTAGGAAGCCAGTTGTGCTCTCCTACTTCAGGCTGGTAAGTGGGTTTGGTGATCTCCGTGCTTGAGCAGTGCTGAGCCGCCAGGGAGGCGTTCCCAAATTGGAAGTGCTGGGTTCCAGAGATGCTGTTGTGAGACATTAATCTGTCTGACTTCTGGTTTTTCCTTAAAAACAGTAAGGAATGAATGGTGGGAGTCTTTTAAAAAAAGCAAAACAAATTGGCCCTTGTTCTGAATAGAGTTCCTAGCACTTGTACCCAGACGGGAGGAAGAGGTAATAGAGTTAACCTGTGTAGCTGGGGCGCACAGGCAAGCCTTAGCCACACTTTCTGAGAGAGAAAGCACACCCTAAGAGCAACCTCGGGGTGCCACTTAGTGTGCTAATCAGCTGGGCGTTTAGAGGGAAGGAGGTGCTTGGCAAAGAGCAATGATTAAGCAAGCGCAGAGGTCGAAGGCTGAGAATAAACACCTGGAACAGGAGAGGGCAGCAGGAAGGGGGGCAGCAGAAACCTGTGGCGTACCACAAAACCATCCCCTGAAGGGAATCTGCGAGCTGTAATACGCCCTGCAGCTGGGGACCCCTTGGGGCTTCAGGGTGCTTCGTCTGTCCCTCGTGAGGATGGGGATGGACGGGTGAAAGCCCGCAGGCGAACCACAGTCCTCATGCTTCCTTTTCCACTCGTCCCTCGCTGTCCCTCGGCGGCAGTAACTGCCCCTTCTCTGGGCCAGCGCATCCTCCGCTCCATCCCGCGGGGGTGGCGGTGCATTGGGAGCAAGCCGTCCCGCCTGCGCTTAGCTCGAAGCGTGCCGCTCCCGTTCCAGACCCCCTGTGCCCACGGAGCACGTCTTGATGTGCTCTGTGGTACTGATCGCCGTTCCAGACCTGGTCCTCAGAGCGCCGTAGCTGTGCCAACACCGGGAACTGGAGAGGCGGCTTGAAACCCAGCGCTTGTCTGTCCTGAGGCACCTGCTGCTGTTGGGGCCGCAGGCCTGCCAGCCCAGCGGGTAAAGCCAGGGGCCGTGCGCCGATGCGTATGTGGGTGTATATACACCAGCGGAGGACCGGGCCCTGCATACTGTTTTCCTTTCAGTCAAATGAACTGCTGGTCAGGTATCTTGCATGAACATTTTTTTCATTGATTTCTTTTTACTACTTTAGTAATTCCAATATATGTAAAAAGCCAAATATTTTTTTACTTCTTAAGTTAATTTTCAACTTCATTTTCTGTGATAATATCAAAAAGGGTGCTGTCTTGTAAAGAGTATCCGCGTGACTGAGAGGTTTCCAAGCAGCCCCCGACCTGGAAGGCTGTACGTAGACTATTGCGCCGCGTTAGTGGTATCTGTATATTTTGGGGCTTTTAGCTAGCTGAAATCCAGCATCTGTTATTTGCCGGATGCAATTGCTGTATGTTAATTTACTTGAACTTATCAGAAAGCAAAACACTTTTTATATTTGAAGAAGTTTTATTTTTTCATCTATGTTTCCTACAGATGCCTTTTTCTTTTTATAGGCTCAAATCTAAAGGTCTTTTTAAAGTGTATTTGAATGCTTTGAATTTGTTTGCAGGTAACTTTGGTAATTATCTTGTTGCGTTATTTTTTATTTTGCTAAAAGCCCACTTTAATTTTATCACGTGAGAAAACGGGTATTTTGTTATTTGGGCTATCTCGATACCTTTTTAAAGATGCCACATTCTTCACTGGGGTAGAACAGAGTTAATCCCAGCTTAACTTTACTTCACACTGGCTTGCTCCTACTCTATATTTGTAGAACTGAAAGCAGATTGGAGCTGGAAACGTGCTTCTGCATGGTTTTCAGGTTTGGACCCTGAAATTTCTTTGCAGTTTCAGGCTGATGTTGTCTTAGTTTTTGGCCAGGGAGGGCAGGGTGATGTTAATCTGGTTTGTGATTTGCTTTATCCATTTCGTATCTGTTTTGAGCACTCTGTGCTGCAGTACGCGTTGCAAGGAACTAAACACAGAGGATAATTTTTTCCAGTAGCACAAGCTGTTTTTCTGATTTGGGAATGTTTACGTGCAACAGGACTTTGAACTGAAATATCTTTGACAAAACGTTTTAAACCTTTCTTAAAAGCTCTCTAAGCTTCACTCTAGTTCAGGGTCAGACTGTTATATTTTATGGCAAGTTGCGTTATCATCTGCTAACAACGTGTTGGGATTTTCTTCAAATAGCTATGTACAGAACTACTCAGTTTGCCTAAGGAAAGTAATAAACTGGGTAAGAAACTTTTCTGAGGCTGCAACATACCTCCTTTTGTCCACACGGTGGAGTTCAAAACATCTTTTCCGTACAGAGGGTAAAGCCCGGGCTGAACTCGCTCAGCAGCGCAAGAAATGACCCGGTGCTGCGTAGACTCACAGCACAAGAGTCGGCGTTTTGGCTTTTGTTCTTGAGCCTGACCTTTTTTTTTTTTTCTTTTTTTTTCCTTCTCCTAAAGTCCATTTAGTTTTGCATGGTAGTATTTGCGGAAATACTGCCTTTCTTGGATAATTATTTTCAGGTAATATTGCTTAGATTTTGTTTGTGTTTTGTATATGTACACTTTATAGAAGAACATGCAGGAGCGGGACATCTCGCTTTCAGGCATCATTTCTGTCCACTGTAATGATGGTTGTCTCTAGGGGAGCAGGGAGTTAGAACATGAGAAGTATCTCAGGAATCAAAACAATGTTGGCTTTGGGGGGATTTTATCATGTTTTTGTTAGATCCTGGATGTACCGAGTCATATAAATCCTTCTTGAAGTCTGTTCCGTCCACTACAACTAGATTGTACTGGATGGATGTTTAAATCCACCTGCATACACATAGGTGGGTGTAGGCCATGGAGAACAAGTTTAACCATGACCTTGCCTTGGTTGGTGTTTAAGTGGAAAACTCAAGCTTCACGATACCTTAAGGAAATGTGGTTTTCAAATATAATTGCTGACAAACGTTACAGATTCTAGACCAAAATAAGTTTGTAGCTGAAAAGAATGTAGTCTACATGTCTTTTAGCGGTTTTATCTCCGAGTCTGCTGTTCTACAAACACGAACGCATTTAATTATTTACTGAAGTTTCAATGTAAATATATTCTGTCTCCAGTCAATATATTTGAAGGATTTTCAATGACATACCTTATTTTATTATTTTCTTTCATTTCTGAATGCTGTGCAGCTGTCAATGAATCACAGTACGTGCCGACTGGTCGCTTCTTTCCTTATACTTTTGGTTTGCAATATTTACGGTTCGGTTCAATGGAAATGTATTAAGTGGATAGAAAATTGCTTTTTACATTATTATTTGGCCTTTTACATCTGAAATAGGATTCTGGATGGAAATGGAAATGCTTCACATACTTTCTGTGTGTGGTTCTGTCAGAAATGACAACCTTTCCTTCCATGTCAAGCCACGGGAGGCAACTGCGAACGAGAGAAAGGAGAGGCGCAGAGCCACGGCAGGGAGCCCTGGGGAGCGTTCGGCACCGGGGCTGCAAGCCCGGGCTGGCTGAATTTGGGCTTTTGACCACACTGAGGCCAGGTTTGTCCTTCCTATGGGTTGGTGAAACTTAGGGCTCCACAGGCTGGGGGAAAAAAAAAAGTGAAAAACCTTGGCCTTGTATAGATACAGAGATAGATGGATGGATAGATGGATAGATAGACAGATAGATAGATAGATATAAAAAAAAATTATGGAAGTTAATATAATCTCTGAATCAGATGCAGATAACTTTCCTGTCTGAATATGAGATCATCACTTTTATTCAAGAAACTGATTGACTGAACCGTTTAACTTCAGATATTTTCAGTGTTCTCTTGCTGCCTAACTCTCCCAGGAGAAAAAGAGAGAACTCCCAAATGAGTGGCATTTTAAAGGATGCTAGGTAATACTTTGACCACTAACATGATTTTCTTTCTTCAAATCTCATAGCGGCTTCAGCAAGCTTGCTTCATAGGTTGTCTAAAGCTGCCACAGTTTTACTCGTCCTTTTGAAGGCATGCACAGCAAGCAAAACAGAACAGTAAAACAAAAACTGAGGGGAGGGGAACAAAACTGAAGCTGTAACAAATCAGATGGGAGTACCGTGCCCCACAGAATAAAGACATTTCTTCTTTACCTGTGATCCGTGAGCAGAGGAGATGCAGTGACTGCATTTTAAGTGTAAAGGAACCAGAAACTACATGGCCAAATAAGAACGCAGCGCTGAGCAGGTCAAGCAAAGACGTTTCACCCAATTATCTAAGCAATTTAAAAACCTTTGCAAAAACGCAGCATGTGTTTGTACACGGAGCACAACCGCTAGGCTCTGCGAGGAGGAACCAACACCGTTGTCTCTGAAATGAAGGGACTCGGTTTCTTGTTTGCTCTGTCTTTCAAGTAACCTTGAAAGTACCATCTGTTGGCACGTTCCCTTTTTGAAGGCAGAGCAAATTTTAGTTGTAGATACGCGTTTGTAAACTCCGATCAAAATTAGGTATTCAGGGAAGCAAAATCTGGCGGAATCCTCCCCAGCCTTGCTTTCTTGCCTCGTCTGGGTGCTCCAGCTTGCGCTCCGGAGCCATCACTCATCCTTTGGCCGAAGTGGAGACACTTCGGCCTTTCTGAAACATTCACAAGGGGCTTTTGGTAGCAGTTTGTACCTGGTCGCTCGAACCCAGCGATGGCTGTGGCAGAAAACTTCTTAGGTGTATACACATGTATAAACTGTGTATGTGTAACACACGCACGCACGCACGCACGCAGTATTCAGCAGCAGTGTTACTAATACTTGTTAGTAGCCCAGTAGGGAAAGCATTGCAGTCACCATTTTAAAATACCAGACTGGATTGTGATGAATTGGTTACCATTTTGAGGACAGTTGTTAAACATTTTTCTCTTGGTTTCTGCCTAGACTTAAGTAATTGAGGAGCAAAAGTATGTACTTATCACAGCATGGTTAGACCTCGAGAATTAGGAGTGGCAGCAGAGATCCTGATGGGTAAAAGTGATTTTCATTACTCTCTTGTTCAAAAAATCTCACAGCGTTTTATAATGTTGAACCAGAAAGAGATGAGAACAAGATTCACGTGGGACTTCACTGAGGTTCCAGGAGCCTCTGGTTAGAATGGGCCGCACGCTGTCAGTGGCTGGTGAAACCCCTCCATCTCTTTGCTTCGCCCCTTCTAACTATATTTATTTAAACTAGCACTGGTTTTTCTGTATCACGATAGTTGATACGCCTTTCTTTTAAATTCACAATCCTGTCTTTATTTTTCCAAATCTTTATTTACTTGAATCTGCTGTTACTAAAAATCAGTTCCTGGTATTTTTTGGGATACGGTCTACCATTCTTCAGATAAAATTCTTCCGCTTTCGCACAAGATTCGGACTTGGTAAATACTTAGATTAACCAGCGTGTCCCATACCGTCTTCCGATGGGCCTGAGGATTTATTCTTCAGTTCTGTATTTTAAGTTAAAACTCATGAGTCAGCCTGAAGTCAGAAAATCTCTCACAATCTTAACCTATCCACTTACATAGATTCTGCATTGAATTGACCCTCAGTATTGAATTTGTTTGACTGTAATAATTCTTATTTGGCTTTTACATATGAATGTTTTCTCTCCTACATGAGTTTCTTTCCATTGTGGAATCTGATGCATTTCTCAGACTCTATTTTTTAAAGCACTTCACATTTGTATTTAAATGTTGGGTTTTTTTGCTTCTTTTGATTCATTATGTTTATGCATTACATATGGAAAATAATATTTTCATTCTGTTATCAGTTTTTTTTTTCTTTTTAACAGTTTTACACACTTTATAGTCAAAAATAAAAGTTTGCTGGTGAAACTACAGTTTGTCATTACCACTAACGTTTTATTTGTTGCGCTACGTAAGGAGCACTTTTGAGGACCATGCCCTAAATCAGTAAAAACTGACCTAATTCTAAAATTTTTTGGAGAACCCTTATGTATGAACAAGCTAATCACCTTGTGTGCAGTGGTCTGGATTTGCTTCTTAAGAATGAAATTCTTTGCACTCATCTGTTCAGATGACTTCTTGTAGTATTAAAGCAGGAGATGTCGGTTATGAGAGAGTTTGGCCACACTGGCGGGGCAGGACGACCGTTCTGTCGCAGGCGTTGCCCAGAGTCCCTGGGAAGGATGGCACGTGCCTTTATGCCCATTTTCTTCCCCCATCTTTTCCCTGAAATCTCACCTGGTGCTGCTTCTGTGGAACCAGACAGCGGTAGACACTTGTAGATAAAGACTTACTTCTAAAGATTCAACGTCTTTTATATTTTATCATTTAAAATGCTGGGCTGCGCAAGGGACATAGAATCACAGAATCACAGAATGCTTTGGGATGGAAGGCACCTTTAAAGGTCATCTAGTCCATCCTCCTTGCAATGGGCAGGGACATCTACAACTCGATCAGGTTGCTCAGAGCCCCATCCAGCCTGGCCTTGAATGTTTCCAGGGATGGGGCATCTACCACCTCTCTGGGTAACCTGTTCCAGTGTTTCACCACCGTCAAGGTAAAAAATTTCTTCCTTATATCCAGTCTGAGTCCACTGTCCTTTAGTTTAGTTTAAAACTATCACCCCTTGTCCTATGGCTACTGGCCCTGCTAAAAAGTCTGTCCCCATCTTTCTTGTAGGCCCCCTTTAAGTACTGAAAGGTTGCAGTAAGGTCTCCCCGCAGCCTTCTCTTCTCCAGGTTGAACAACCCCAGCTCTCTCAGCCTTTCCTCATAGGAGAGGTGCTCCATCCCTCTGATCATTTTTGTGGCCCTCCTCTGGACCCTCCCCAACGGGTCCATGTCCTTCCTGTGCTGAGGGCCCCAGAGCTGGACACAGTACTCCAGGTGGGGTCTCACCAGAGCAGAGCAGCGGGGCAGAATCCCCTCCCTCGACCTGCTGGCCACGCTGCTTTGGATGCAGCCCAGGATACGGTTGGCTTTCTGGGCTGCGAGAGCACATTGCCGGCTCATGTCCAGCTTTTCATCCACCAGTACCCCCAAGTCCTTCTCCTCAGGGCTGCTCGCAATCCCTTCATTCCCCAGCCTGTACTGATACCGGGGCTTGCCCCGAACCCCGTGCAGGACCTTGCACTTTGCTTTGTTGAACCTCATGAGGTTCACATAGCCCACACAAAGCAATTATCAAAATTAAGCCCATTTAACTTGTTCTCAGAAGTCTCTAATAAACGTGCAAATATATTTTCTTTTAGTAGGCAGCTTTCTCAGACAGTGTTCTCCCAAGCGGTCTCTATTTAGGCATTTTCTGTCAACACATGAGGTGCCAGAGAAGCGGCTCTTAGATGCAGCTAGAGGTTTGTTTTGGGGAAGGCTTTTGCATTGGGTTTTTTTCAATAATTCCTTTTAGAGTATATAGCACACCAGTATCTTTCCCTTTAGTGTTGTCTTATACGTTACAGGCCAAATGCATAGCTCAAATGATCACGTTATTTCTTTATAGCCCCACGTGGCACACACGTCCACTATTTGGAACACAGACAATGAAGGGCTAGGAAAAAAAAAAATCAGTGCTTAAAGCAAGTGCGCCAAAGTTTGTATTTGAACATTTGGATGACTAATAGCGAAATAAAAGAAAACATCATAGGATGGTTTCATTGTTGTCTTTGAGAGAAGATACACTTCAGAGAAGGTAAAGTCAAAACCACAAATCGTTTCATTTGTACAGAGAGAAACAAAATATCCACATTGCGCATTTTCCTCTAAAAATTGAGTTTATCTAAAAAAGGCAACTTGGGGTGTCTAATGGCCGTCTTCTAGCTGTTCTGTTTGTTGGTACTGACTGTAACCATACATACAGAAACATAGAGGGGGTTAAAACATTATTTATTTGGTTTTTTTGTACAACCACAGATGTTACTTCAAAATCTGTAATCTCTACTATTAAACTTTTATATTTCTGGGACTTAAAATTCCCTTGACAGTGGCTTCTAGCCTTTTATTTTAATTTAACGTAGAAGGAGGCAAGCTGGAATAGGCTTCATACAAAATTATGAATGCAACACAAATTGGAGTGGAAAATGAAGAGGTTATTCCGCATGGCTTGTTCATGAGAATCCAGCGATCATACCTTTACAGTGATTTACAGCGTAAAAGGTGTCAGGGGTGGCCAGTTTTCAGAGGAACAGCCTCCCAGCTGTGTTCCTACAATTGAACGGAAGAGCTGAGGGAGGCTCGGCCTATCCTGTGCAGCACGTACGTACAATGAAATGACTGTGCCTGAAGTGATGTAAGTAAGTTGCTCGGGAGTGCTCTGGAATTTATTTTATAAGCATAAAAGAATTGCTCCAACTGAAGTAAATAAACCGTTCCTTTTTTATTTGATGGCTGGAGACATGTTATTTCACTGTACATCACACATAGGAATTAAGTAGGGGAGGAGGAGAAATCACAGAAACTCTTTATTTAAAAAAAATAAAAAGAGACAAGTGCCTTTTTTTCCTTCAACAGGAGAAGGAGCCAGAAGGCATCACCTGTGTAGTTCTGTAAGCACCATTGTTCCAGCTTGTGTTGCTAAGTACACCTTTTGAAAGAATGTACAGCCACTGTGTTAAAAATGCCTTACTGAAACCTTGGTTGAAAGGTTCCTCCTCGTTTGTATTTCTCCTTCATTCCTTATTTTTTCCCAGCTGCCTGTGCAAGAAGTAAATTGATGGCGACACTTCGTGGCACTTGCGTTGCCCACTCACGGCCCTTTCATGTTCTTACCAGCTCTCTGTCCAGCCTGCATTCTGCAAGACGACGGCTCGCAGTACCCCGGAGGGCCGGGAGGGCCAGGAGGACCAGGAACCCCAGGCTGACCGGCCACCCCAGGGAGACCTCGTTCACCATCACGGCCTTCCCTGCCATAGCTGGGTTTGCCTGGTTCACCTGGAAGAGTGGATGCAGGTCTAAAAATTGGCAGCAGGTGACTTGCTTAGTATCTGTGTAGTTTTACGGAACATCCTGTTCTTAACAGTTGTATGAAGATGGCTTTTTACTGCTCTCAGTGGAGTCCCCAGAGAGATGCCTACTCAGAGGGACAGTTTTCCTCTGACAGACAACCAGGCTGTGTTAACACACCTACAGCAAAGAAATTTCAGGCCCAACCCTCTCCAGTTATACTGGGGCAGATCCGCTGCTGTAAAAAGCTACCCAGTAGGACTGACTGCAGCACTGCAGACGGTCCTGTTGGCGATGCCTATGAAGGTGTAGATGCTACTCGCTATTTCAGAGTTATGTTAGCGCTCCAGAAAAAGAGACGCATCAAGAATTTATTTTTATTCTCCGCTCAGATGTGTTGGGGAAAAAGATGTATAGAGTCGAACTGCTGGGCACTAAAGTATTTTTTTACTTCTACATCTTCAATGAAGGGATGAAATATAGTGATTTTAGTAAGCCTCTTCAACGATAAATTGCTAAAGAAGACAACTCCGAGTTTCACAGATATTCTAGGTATGAGTATATACTCGACTGATTTTTTTTTTTCTTCTTTTTACAAAGAGAACAAATTTTGGCAGTTTCTGCCTGTATATACACACAGAAACGCATAGTACAGAGACACCGATGGAAAGAACGTGTTTCTTTTCATTCACTGGCCACTAGAGGCCACTTGTGCTGCACTTATCAGCAAGAATCTGTCCTGGACCCCTATTACATAACACTGCAATTAATAATCACAAAAATAAAGAATTGTGTTTTGAATGCCCTAATGATGAATGGAGATTTTGAAGACTGCTGTGGCTGCCTGTGAGATAATCTGGGGTTTGTGGCCTTTTTTTGTTTTATTTTATATATAAATAAATATATTTTAAAAGAGGCAATCACACATATGTATACGTGTGATTGATTGCCTCTTTTTTTTTTTGTATACATTTTTCCTAATCTTTCTCCACTGAGATAAATGGGGTGGTAGCTCTTCAGTAAAAGAGCTTTTAATTCTGATTTGTGACTGTATTATTACCTACAAAGTAAAAATTATGAAGTACTGTTATTTGGAAGCTTATTGCTTAATGGACACCTTTTATCTTTTCAAGGCAGCTTGAGGTATCAGTTCTGAATAAATTTTTACTACATCTTTCCTTCTTTACCCTCATCCTTGTTATATTTACCTGGAAGACCTCTTGGTCCAGGGTAACCTTTCGGTCCTCTGCCTGGAAATCCTCTTTCTCCTCTTTCTCCTGGTTCACCTAAAGCAAATTCACAAAATATTAGTTACAGCCGCTCAGAGGCGAATGGCTAATAAGCAAAGAATTCAGGTGGCTGTATGTGTTCTTAGCATCTTTGAATGAAGTCCTGACACATGTCCTTGTAAGAGGTTTGGGATTTGTTTGGATTTTTTTCCCCCCATTTGAGTTCTACTCAGCAGCAGACATGTTGGAGAGAAAAACGAACGCCTGGGGCTGGACAGTAAGTACCACATGAAATATGCCATAGCCTGTGTAACAGAAAAAAACCAAACCCACAGAACCACACAGGCTATTTTGGAATACAGACTGAGGGTACTGGCAAATGGCTTTTGCAAGACCACGTGAACTCCACGAATAAGTAAAAATTCCCAAGTGCTGGTCCTTGAGATAGCTAGTGCAGGGAAGAAAAGAGAAGCTGGCTTGTACACATTACAGTATTCTGTTGACATCCACATAAGACGTTCATAAAAGTAAAACAAAGGACCTCATTCTCGTATACAGGTATTACGGAGACTTTTCTTTGGTGGGTGCCCAGCGTTTCTTCAAACTCATACGTTGCTCCAAACAAGAAGCATCGTAATAAGAGGAAGCTTTTTTTGTTGTTTTGGTTGTAAAGTTCAAATTCTGTTCACTGTATACATTCCATAAAACTACATATATCTATCACTCGTGAATACCCTGTGTAAACTCTTGATGTTATTTTTTTTTTTGCTGCAAGTCAAAAGTCACAAGTAGATGCCTAATAATGTTTGAGTGAGCTTTATTCTATACTTCCATACTTTCTTGTACTGCAGTGAGGAGAGTTGCAGTAGACTGTTAAGTTTGGGGCTTGCCTAGAAACGGCACCGCAGGAAAGGAGGAAGCTATGTAAAGGAACACAGGAGTCAGTACAAAAGTCCAAGTTTCAATAAAAGATGCATGCAGGGTACTAGAGGAGGAATCGTATCTCTGCGCTTCAGACTGCCTGGTCAATGTGGAGATTCAGCCTGTCTTTGTAAACACAGCTACTGGAAGCACTGATGTCAGGTTACCCATATATAATTCTGCTATTTCCAGCTACTTAACACTTTGGAATAGTGTTTACTGCTGGTTACCCCAAACTTCTCCAACTTCTTATTTCTGATTCTGCCCTCCCTCACTACCCCCGATTGCTCGTTAAAGTCACTATAACCGCCTTCCTCCAGCCAGCTCTTTTTGACTCTGCTGTTGTTGATGCTGTTAAAATCACTGTACCTTTGTATCTTCTGCTCTGTCTCACGGTAACACATTCTTGTGCTTCTCTCTCCTCTTTACCATGCCCTTCTAAACCATTCTCAACATCCTCCTCCTTTTCCCTTTTATCATGTGTCCTGGGTACCCTTTTCCTCTCACTCCCATCCCAGACAACTCCCAAAATGGATGGGGAAAGTCAGTTCATCTCTCTGACCTCTGAGGAACTCCGGTAACTACCAGGAACTCAGAGTGAAGCACTGAGGGTTTTTTTCAGGGTGCCTGCCATGTACCATCATAACAGCTCTTGCATGAGAGCATTCACCACTTCTCTCGTATCTGTAATTGTATTTCAAGGTTTACTGTAAGCTAACTTGGAATTTGATGACAATTATGATAGGAAACAAAGCATTTTGCTTGTTTGATTCGGGTTTTTTTATGCTCTGTGGATTTTTTTTTTTAATAATAACACACTGCGGCCTGCTGTGTGATGAATCAAATTCAGCATATCAGATCACCTTTGTATCTCCATTTTTTTTGTTGCTTCTGCAAATACAGATGACATTACATTAAATGAAAACAGCAACAGAGCTCCAGCAACGATGCTGTTCAGGTTTACTTTGTTTGTATTCTATTCCTTCTCTCAAAGGTTTTCCCAATTTTACTTTCAAATACAACTTGAGACAAAAGTAAATGCTCTGATTCAGTGACAGACCAGCTTTGTGCAGAAATACAATTTTTAAATAAAACCTTCCTTCAAGCAAACACCTCAAACCCACTGCTGAATAGAAACTAATACATACATAGTGGTCGTAAGACTTTGCAGAAAATTCTACTATATAATCCTTTGGAGGGATATAAACCCTCTCAGTCAGGAACAAAACAGATTAACTTAGATCAAAGTTTTTTTGTAAAGTTTAAGGTTAGTCAATTTTATTATGGATTTGTTCTTGCCAAAGAATCAATAGATTGTGGTACATGGTGCAATGCTGTTAAATGGCTCAAGTATTATACCCAAATAAAAGAGGCAGATGATTGTTATCAGTCACTTGTGAAGTGAGAAACTGGATAGACTTAGAAAAATGGGCTAGAGATTAGCGAATGAATCTGACTGTTTACGTTAGCTTTTGGGACCACAGAAGTCTTGCGGAAGTGAGGTCCACAATCAGACTGAGTGGAGGAAAGAGAGAATCACTGCTGGAACTTTTCAGCATACGAAAAACACAAACCTCAAAAGCCCGTGAGAGGGAAAATTAATATTAGGAATCTGACTCAGCTGCTTACTTCTAGTTCGAGGCAGATGTCTGTCCTTTCTCATATTGTATAAGTGACTTGATGGCAAAAACAGATTTATAAACAAGCCTCGCTGAGGCCAGGCCAATGTGCCCTTTAATCACTGGGGCAACCAGCGCAACAGTTACAGGAAATAGCTTAGGTTGCTAGTTCAGGATCTCTTTGGACTTTACATGCGTACAATGTACATCCACAATCTGTAATCCAAAGGAAAAAAAAAAAAAAAACCAACACAAAAAAATAGAGCAGTCAACAACTGAAAGCCAGTTACAGAACTTCTTACCTTTAGGACCTTTACGACCGATCTCACCAGGGGGACCTTTAAGGCCAGGCAAGCCACGGGGTCCAAGCTGTCCTGGGAAGCCATTTTCGCCAGCAGGCCCTGGAGCACCTGGTGGCCCTGGTCGGCCAGGAAGACCTGGAGCACCAAATTCTGGCCTCCTAAGACTGGCTGCCAGCTGAGCTAGTTGTTCTGCAATGAACAGGAGGACAGAATTAAGCAGTAAGTGGATCTGAATGGAGAGATTCTCATGTTCACTGAAGAAGAAGGTGTATTCTTTGCTACAGAAACCGACAGATCACAGTACAGCACCTTCCTTATGCACAATGCTAGTTACAAAGCTTGTTACATACATTATCTTAGTACTACTGGAGGGAAACTGCATAGGCACACTGTGAAGCTGGTCATGCCAAAGCCTACATCTTAAACATTTAATGTTTGCAAGCTGAAATGACTTAAATATATATGGTTTATTTAGAAATGTCCTTATAGTTTTCTATGTCATTTAAATTTCAACCGTCTAGCAAGAAAACTTACTCATGCAATTCCTTCCTCTTAAAAGAGCAAATATCTCTCTTCATTGCTACTTGTTAATCCTTATTAAGATCCATCTTTGCAAGAAGGAACACCTGAAAGGCATGAGGGCAGTCATCCGCATTGGCCTGCAAAGTAAGTGCAGGCCTTCTTTTTCAGAGGAAAGAAACCCCTCAAATTGGTGCTCGTGAGCTCAAATTTGATAAATCATTAAACATTTTATATTGATCTTTCCTTAAGGTAAATCAGCAGGAGCTTTGTTCTTCATTAGGCATAGGATCAGCTTGCCATTCCCTGGACCGGTCTAAGCTAGCTATTCCCTTTTCTTCATCCCCCTTTCAGGCCACTGCTGTAACAGCATGTGAGCAGTCCTTTCTTGGCTTGAAGTTTCTATTCTAGACTTCAAATCCCTCTTCCAAGCATGCCTTAGAAATAACTTTCTCTGGATACAGCCACACACAACTCCATATGACATTTGCTATAAAGTTTGCATGACTTGGCAAGACTGGTTATTTTGTGTCCGCAACCAAGAAAAATGAAGAAGATGGGGGTGGGGAGGTGAGGGGGTGCAAAGGATCTGAAATAAAACAGGAACTATGGCTAGCAGATACATGAAGACGACTGGGGATATCAATCTGCAGGCAAAGCCTACTCAGGAGCTGAACTTCAGTTACAGTTGTCTTTAAGCTGACGAGGTTCCAGGGACCCGCTTGGACTGATTTTTTCTTTTTTTTTTTTTAAACTTCTTTTGTCTTTTTTTTTTTTAAGCATGACAGCATTGACAATTATAGGGGCTCTCAAGAGGGGTGCAACGAAGACAATCTAGATTTTTCCCATATGCTTCTCTTCACTGCTAATTCTGATGGTTATGAATAAATTCAAGCATCATATCTGATTTCACTATAATCCTCTTCAATATTACTGTGTCTTTCAAGAGATCACTTTAAAAGGCCTTTCTATCCTACTTATAGAAAGTTTAAAAAAAAAAAAAATACCCTGTTGGGCAGTATCAAGAACAGTGATGACTACTGATAATTTTTAGATTCAATCATGAGCAGCAATTTCATTCTGGTAAACTCTTAACATTACAAAGGCGTAATATCCCCAAGGGCATCTTCAACAGCAAGTACTGAAAAGTATCTTTTGTGCTTACAGTGCAACATAAATTTTTCATAAACTCGGTAAATCCCGTGCACCCAACTGTGTGTGTCAAGAAGAACTGAGCAAATATAATTAGGGTTTTGAACATCTGCCCCTTGCTTTCATTTTATGGTATGTTATCTACAGAAAGCCTCTCTCTACATTGCTCCTTTTTTTTCACCTACTTTGCACACAGTTTGTTTGCTGTAATCTAATAGTGTGTGAGTACAAATGGCAAAACAAGCTTTCAGTGGAGCAGTGTACTTTTATATATGTAAACATAGCAAGTGATTTCTACACAAAATATACGTATATCATAAAAACACTCTGGTCTATCACCTGGTTACTATAGTAATAGTGTGGAATCAACAGGTATTTCAATGAGGCTGCAAAGTATATATAAAATAAGGGAATTCTTTCTCATATTCTCTCATATTGTGTCCACATTCACCTGTGGGCAGACTTTCTGCCAGGTCCCCTGCTGAGGCCACGCTACTTGTTCTGGCTAAGAGTGGGAAAATCTTGGTTGCCTCCACAGCAGTAGGTTATGCTGATTTAAATGCACAAGAAACATCAAATGCTTTTTAGCGTATTTACCTTGCATGACTCTCATGCAGACCTGCTTAATGTGCTGATCAGTTGGTTCTTTTCCCTAGGATTAAAAAAAATACTAGTTTAAAAAAACAGTTGATATCACAATACCTTTTATAAGTGTGCCTGATGTGAAAAATGCGCTGGTCAATAAAAGATATTCCAGTCCCTGCAAGTGCAACTATTCCAGCTGAAGTCAATTTGACTAGCAAGGTAGATATTATGTGTGATGCACCCATGTATCACACATGGTACATGTGCACTACAGCAGTGGGCTGGGCGTAAGAAAATGGAACTGAACTGAAAGCTGAGAACCCAAGGACCTAACTATATACCACCTTAAGAGTTCTCTAGTGCACAAATGTGTGTTGTGAGGTACAGTGTATTTCAAACTCTGCTGTGGCACTTGGGTTTTGCATACGTACATAGCTCCTGATGCAAGAAAAGGAGTGGTGTGAGTGACAGCTCAGCGTTCAAAAGATACCGATCACGTTAAAACAGTACTTACAGCTGGACCTTGGCTGCCAGGCAGACCTGGGGCACCCTGTTCACCCTGCAAGCCTCGCGGTCCAGGTGAGCCTCGTGGCCCTTCCATGCCAGGCAGTCCCCGACTTCCCTCAGGCCCACGGGAACCAGGCTCTCCAGGATTACCAACCTGACAATGAAAGAGAAGATTTTCAACAGACTGCTATACTAGAGTTAGACTCATTCTGACATATCAAAATGGTGACAGGAGCTATTTGCAAATGCAAAGCAATGAACACTGGGGTGTAGAGGTGTTGAACAGCTGCTTTTTAAATAAGTGACTGGAGTCAGTGGTTGTGTGATTTATAAACTTAAAAGGAGGTCTGTACTCCTCCCTTAAAGGGGAGAAGTGGAAAAAAAAGATATTCTGTGAAAAGAGGCAAATGGGCATCCATAGTGACATGCACAAGACATTGGATTTTTTGTCAAAGAACATATCTCCTACACTTGGTTTCTACTTCGGCCCTCGTGCATGTCACATGCAACTTTTCTAGACATTAAGTGCTCCTTAAGTTACAAAAATTCCAGCTCCCTGCTCATTCCAAATGCCTTTCATTCTCTTTCATAGAGAGTATGTCAATAGGTGCCTCCGAGTTACTTTCAATACACATTACTGTACTACTATTAATCAACAGTAGTACTAACAAAGAAAAAAAACAAACAAAAACCAAACAAACTCCCCAAAACAGGACAAAATCCAACCCTCAAACCAAAACAAACAGAAAAAAAAAAAATCCTACATACTTATGGCTTACCAAATCTAATGGGGAAAAAAAACCCAACACCTGCTGAAAGAAATGCTCAAAAACATGGCAAATTATTCAGCTGTGGTATCAGTTAAATCCACAGGATGGAGCCATTTCAGTTCCATCTATGCTGCATCTCAGACAGCTAATTTTCTTCTGTCGGGGAAAAAACCCAAAGAACACACTTCAACAGATATATTAAGACAACTATATTAAGAAGACAGCAAAATTCCCTTCGTGGACTATACAACCAGGAAGCCATCATTTCTTTCTTGCCCAGTCTGGCGAGTTACCAGGTTCCCTGATGGATTACTCATCTTTGTGTATGTACTCACTAGTATGACAAGCACTCTAGGTTCTCATCAAGCGAAGAGGACTTTAAAAATCTAGGGGGACAAAACTACAGAGTTCTCCTCTACGCTGTCTCTTCCTCTTGTCCTTCCTGTAAGATTTTGATCAGCAGTAAAGACTCTCTAGCTTGCATTTGCTTAGCCGCAAAGTCACACAGGCCACTGAGAACGCAAGCACGGCTCTTTTTGTTACGTTCAGCCTCTGTTCCCTGTAGGCAGAACTGTTGATATGTTAGTATCATAGCCCAAACTGTCAGCTGCTCTAACAACCCCACTCTTCAGTGATCCTGAAATAAAAGAATGTGTTCAGCTCTCACATTCTTTTTCTTATGTGACATACAAGCTTCTGCTCACCTTCCACATCAAAGATATCATTTTGTTCTTTCTTAAAAAAAAAAAAAAAGAAGGAATCTGGGCCATAAATACTGCTTTCACAGACATCACAGTCCTGCTGCCAGCTTTTTCACAGCATAAAGATTACAGGCTGCACGCAGCCACTGCACTGGGCCTCCTTTCTATACAACACCTACTGTACAAAGACTGCATTCATTTCCTTAAAAAAAAATTAGTTGGCCAGAACACTGTTGTTGAATAATGCTTCTCTTTTATGGAGCTTAGAATTCAGGATGTGACTTATTTTCCAAAGCCAATTCATTTTAATATTAACCGTATTCAAAACTTAAAACAGAAGAAACACTGTTGGAACTCATTCAATTTAACTGTGATAAAGAGCTCAGCTCATTATTTGTATTTTCTTTCTTAAATCAGAAAACCACCTATCTAATCTACTGGATCTTTGTATTTGTGTAACAGTGCTATTCATTATACTTACAGCTCCCTTTGCTCCTGGTAATCCCATATCACCCTAAGCAAAAATAAGACAAACTATATTAGAAGAGAGTATCCATTATCATAGCCATTACAAATGCAGTAAACTTGACATGATTTTTTTTTAAATTTTTTTGTTATAAAACAAAAAAGCTCACATATTTAGTTGATTTATGCAAAAATTGCACCTCGAATTACAGTTCATTTGAAAACAAACCTTAACTTTCAGATTATTTTCTTTGCAAAAAATGCCTTTCTCAAACACTTTTCTGTAAGGTACAACTAAGAAAGCATGTTTATCATAATTGCATTTGTATTGCTTATCTTAGAATTAGACACATGGCTCTACCCTCTCGAACCACAGTTACAGCACAGGACAATCTTAGCAGATTGCTTGCAACCTTTAGAGGAAGCATTATTTAATCAGGATTTTCTAGTCTGACAGAATTACAGGTATTTTGCAGTGTTGTGTTAGGCCTGACACAACTGCAACAGAAACCAGGCAGGTGTCTACCCAATGTGCTCTGAAGAAGCCAAACCCTAGAAGTTCCTCTTCCCAGCAACATGGCTCTTGGTTTGAACAACCCTGAGATCCCCCTGTCGCTTGACTGTGTATAGCGGTCCAACTGTTCAGAAGTTTTTAGTTTTCCCTTTGAATTGGGGGAAAAAAAAAAATGTTTCAAAACCTTGTAATCACCTATGAAATAGATCACCTCATCTTCTTCGCTGTTTTCATATTACTCTTGGAGAGATTTCTGAAAATTGTATTTTCCCAGTTCCTAAATGTCATTGGTGAAATAATTGGTTTCTAAAGGTGAGAAAGGCCACTTTGTCTGTTAATGAATATGCCATAAGTGAAGTAGAAATAACAACTGTTATCGGTTTAAAAACAGACTAACTGGCACCACACTTAAACAACCCATAGTATTGCTTCCTGGGAATCCATATAGTGATGGTAAAGCTGCATTACTGGACAACTAGCTCACTAGGGCTGTTAATTAATTTTAAAAGCCTTTCAGAATTGCAGAGTGTAGGAAAAAAGTGCTCGTTTCCAGCACACAACCTGGCTAACTTTTTTTAAATAGGGAGTGGTTTAATTCCTTTTGAAAGAGCAAGTTCTGGCTTTGCGGGATGGGGCCCCATAGGAACAGCTGGACTAGCACATTTCTCTTTTTGTAGGAAAACAAATCCTCTTTACCCAAGGGCACATGACCCAGGCATTACCCATGTGAATTCACAACACGCCACACTCCTACAGTACATACACCTTCCTCCAGCAATATCACAGTTCCACAGCCTCTTCCCAGACCGTTCTCCCTCTCCCTAACAGCCAGCTGCTACCTTACTTCCAAAGATAAAGGCAAAACAAAACATTTCAATATCAAGTCTGAGTTATTACGGGTATTTATTATCTGTGCTCCTGTTTCACCTGAATTAAAATACCTCCTCATGCTCACTGCCTCAAACACCAAGAATTTAGGTGTGTGTATGCATATACATATTTATATAGAAACACTTGGTGTATCTCTACATATGTAGCTATCTATATACATATATGAACACACACCCCCCTCCAAGGCAGCCTGTACTGTACACCTAATAGAACATGCATATTTCAGAGTGTTTTCTAAACAGCAGGAATGGCATGACCAGGCTAATGGAACTGCTGTGCTCTGCAATGCCCAGGTAGTATAAAACTGAAATGTGACTTTCAATGAGGAAACAATATGCTTGAAGCATTCCAACAATACTTTAAAGTTTTAATTTACGACACCACAATATTAGATGAGGTGAAGAGAAAATAATGCTTTACCAAGTCACCCTTTTCTCCTCCATCTCCTTCTGCTCCAGGTGCACCCTATATCAAAAAAAGACATACTATCAGCCTTCAGATTTAGTCAACTTAATGTGCTGCAGCATTTGGTAGTGTGACTTGAAAGTACCATGACCTGTAACATGACTTACTTGTTCACCCTTAGGTCCTGGTTCACCCACTGAACCCTAAAAGGTTAAAGATAAAAAAATAAATAAATAAAATCAGAATTTGAAACTGCAGGTTCGAAAGCATACTATGTTATCTTCAATCCTCCCTACCATCTATCATTAATGCAAGAGACCTTTAAAGATGCCAATTTTTAAGAATGACAATGAAAGCACTTAAATCTTAATACATAATTAAGGTGACAGACTGAAGGCAAGCAATAGCATGGAAAACACAATCCGCTGCCACACTGGATGGTACAGATTCTGACTGTCAAACAGTAGATCTCCCCTTCTACAAGGCAGATGCTCTTGCAGCTGCTACAACTCTGCTCTGCAAATTGTTTAGAAGTTAGAAGTAAAAAAAAATCCAGTAAGTGTATCACTTTTTCTAGCCCTATTAAGTATTCTGCATTGCTGTAGGCCATACCAGTCCTGCTAATGTGGGATAAGCACACTGAGGCATCCACAAGTTCAGTCACAATCTTGTCTTGCTTGCTGTTTAATTCTCAACGTTTTTTAGCAGAACTGTCTCTAGAATTTTGATCATTACAGTCAAAACTGCATGACTTGTATCTTAAAGTTGATATTCCTTTTTTTAAAAAAATAATATTATTATGTTTCATCTTAGAATCCTGTAACAAAATGTACCTGTGTGGACAGGCAGGAACCAAAGAGGAATAAATTAATGACCTGATCCTTTTCAAAAATATGTAGTTTCTTTCTATAGTAAAAGCATTTCATTTGTAGAACAGTGTATTATTTGAGAAAATCTTAGTATTTGTGTTTTGTTAGAAAACCAATCACACTATCCTTAAATGTTCTTTGCACTCTGTGCACATTCAAACATATACATTCCAAAAGAACTATAACTGTGCAGAAAAAAAAATTCTAAAACAGAGATACAGCATTTTCTCTCCCATTTCAGAGAGCCATTTAATTCACATAAGATCAGGCACAAAAACCGGTGTAACATCTACAATTTAACGAATTCAGATTTGTTCTCATGTTCCTGAGGACAAAGAGTCAATACTAAATTATCCACAAAGCCAAGCAGTGGAAATCACAGACCTATTTAGCATTCCGACTTTGTCAAACAACACTGAAACTATTTTGTCTGAAGTGTTCTCAAAATCCTGTCTTATTAAGGTTTTCCATTTACTCACACAAAAAGACATTGATTTCGAGCCTAACATCATTTTGGGAGTTCTGTTCTCCACTTACACTCCCTTAGAGCATCAAAACTTCCAATAGATAAGGTTGAAATGGAAGAAGCTTTTGCTTTTGTGAAACGTGGCCTGTAATATTTGTATTAGCAAACATAAAAAAAAAACACAGCTGAAACTATCTGAATCTATTCTACATTGACTCCCAAAATTTCAATAGGGTAAGATGGAAAAATATGAAAATACCCACTTTTTTTACATACTGCTTGTCTATTTGTAAACATCCCTCTCAACATGCCCAGGAATTGTTTGTGAAACTGCCAGTCAGCATCAGCCAAAACTGTACCAGGGGCTACACTAACTATTTACCAGTATAAAGGATTGTGTGCCAGTGACGAGGTCTGGGTCTTGGCCTGGTGCTGTTTAATTTACTAAAATAGACAGAACCAGAGTGTCTGAAACCAATTCAAAATATATGAATCAGAAACAGCGTAAGTAAGTGGTGAATGCTGGGGTTTGGCCATTCTCCGTAACATCTCTGCATAACCGCTCTGTAAGATCCACTGAAGCAGGACCCATTGTTCTAACACTGGTTTGTATTGCTGTCTCTGCTATAATAGATCAGGTGCGTGACAGATGCACTTGATTCCTTGACCAAACCAGTCGCAGTCTGGTTCAGGCTCCAAAAGAAGTAAAGGCCAAGGCTATAACCAGGCCAAGAAATTCTCGAGTTCCAATCTGGTCTCTGAAAACCCACACAGAAACAGGGTGACATGGTGACCGCTGACGCATATGGGCTTGGAAACTGCAACACCGACCATGCAATTAACACATCAATAGCACCTGGTTCTTCCAAGACTCATTTGCCAAGGAACAAAGAAAGTTGTGGGTACAGGGAGTCTCGTGCTTACCTTTTCCATCGCATGTAATTTGGCTACGAGCCAACCACTTCATTCCATAAATATGACAGCCTGAGTAAGCCTTTTTCAAGCTCTCCCTGCTAAGCAGCTGGCTGCACGGCGGTGATCTCTCCTTGAGCTGGGATACCTCTCAAGGTTACTCCTTGAGGCTGAGAGACCCCTTACCAGCTGCAGATCGTTGGTAAGTGACCGACATCGCGCATACCCTTGCATTATAGTGCACTAAGGTTTTGTGTTGGTAACTTTGATCTTGTGTTGGTAACTTTGAATCATTATTATATCCTTTGCAGTAATTAGGAGAGTGAACCTCGCCATCGAACTTTGTTAAGTCTCACTTTTACAATGTCATATTTCAATAAAACCACTTTTGCTGATACCTTGGGCGGTGGTTCTTTAAGCGGTCAAAACCTCCCCTGCGACAACTTGGCGTAGTCAGCAGGATGGCAAGTAGTATCACTGATGACTTACGGAGGCATGGAATAAGTCCAAGTCCCAAACTCTCAGAAGAATGGTCTCGTGGACACTGGCACGACTGGGGTGCCATCAAAGGACAACTAAAATTAGCAAGAGGAAATGCTAAAGATGGTAAAGGGAATTATTTGTAAGATGTTAGGTGTCTGTATAGAAGCCTCCAGTCAGTATAGGAAACGTAATAATAGAGAGAAATAAGATCTAATAGACTAAATAAAAGGCAGGAAGGCAGCTGAGTTATTACTGTCCTTACAAATTGAGCAGCTACAGAAGCAGTTACAGGGAAGAAAAGGAGAAAAACAAAATTTGGAAGAAAAGGTCGAGATGATGGTCGAGCATCGCAAAAATTAGTTTATGGCTCCCAGGCAAGAAGCACATGTCATCTACTGGCTTTGCGGTTAAAAAGCAGAATGAAAACGTTTCAATGTTTTGACTGGACGAAACTGGCGCTTGCCAGATGGCAGCATGTGGTCCTTCGGTTCAAGTAGCAACCCCAACCCTGCTAGAAATTGGGGGGCTACAGTATGCATACTGCACACAGCTCCTGCGCTCCCCGATGCAAAAATTACCAGTGTACCACAGTATGCAATTTCTGCTGTGGCACAAAATGACATTTCTGACATAATAGCAGACTTGGAAAAACAGCACATTCTTTCCAGAACCCACTCCCCATACAATTCACCTGTCTGGCCAGTCCAAAAGCCGGATGGGAGATGGTGCCTGACAATAGGTCATGCCAGCACAGCTCTGCTAACAGCTGCAGTACCCGATACTGCAAGTTTAACAGCCATGCTACAAGCAGCCGCACACCCACGGATGGCAGTACAAGACGTGAAAGATATGTTCTTTATGGTCCCTGTGCAGGAGGAGGATAAAGAGAAATTTGCTTTCACTTGGGAAGGTATACAATATACCTTTAACAGACTCCCACAGTCGTATAAATATTCACCTATGATTGCTCATGCTGCACTCGCTTAACTTTTACAGACGGTCTCACTTCCTCAGGATGTGAAACTGTACCAATATATAGATGATATTCTGATCAGAGAGACTTCCCCTGGAAGAGTGGGGGAAGCAGCAGCAGCAGTGTGGCAAGCACTATATAAAACAGAAGTTGAGGTTCCATCTGAAAAATGTCAAGGACCAAGTAGATAAATAAAATTTTTAGCTGCTGGGTAGACTGCAGATAGTGCAGCAGTTCCACCGGACGCTCTAAGTAAAATGGAACAACTGCAGATACCCCAATCTAGGAAAGAAATACAACAGCTTATGGGCACTTGAGGGTACTGGAGGAAACATGTACCTGGATTTTCTATCATTGCTCACCCACTGTACTCACTTTCACAAAAAGGAAAACCATGGAAATGGAAGCCAGAACATGAAGAGGCAGTCAAAACCCTAATACAGGAATTAAAGACATATCAGTCACTGGGGCCAAGGCACCTCTGTGACTCTATTATAGAAGAATGGGGTTTTGCAGAACATAGCACTTACTCCAATCTATTCCAAACTGGTCGAACAGGCCAAAAAGGCCTTTAATGTTTAGCTCAACTGCATTTAAAGAGACAGAACAGAGATATTCTGAGTAGGAAAAGGGACCTCTGACTTTAGTCCGAGCAGTTAAACAAGTTGAGAAAATACCCCAGGGACAACCTTGCCAGACTAGAGGGACATTTAATTTGCTAGAAACAGTTCTGAAAGGAACTGCTCCCCACAGAAACCCACCACCACGAAACGGTACGCCTACCTGATGGGAGTAGCAGACGAAATACAACTGACTGAAGGACATAAAAAAATTTCCATATTACAAATGCCTATAAATACCAACCCATTAGCACTAAACCAGTCATTTAAACCTTTACCAGCTCTAAATGCATGTCCCCTCACCACGAGAACAACGACTGAAGACATTTGGTTTACCGATGCCTCAGAAAAGAGAGTAAATGGTAGATGGTGGTCTAAGGCCAGTATTAGACATTACCACCAGCAAACGAGTAATAGAAGAAGGTGAAGGCAGTGCACAAGTAGAAGAATTAAGGGCAGTTGTTTTAGCAGCACAAAATGGAGCAAAAGTCATCTACGTATGTCGACTCCTATGCCCTGTGGGCAGGTGCCACACAATGACTTTGTCAATGGTAAGTCCTAAATTGGGAGGTAAATAGATGTCCAGTTTGGAGAACTGAAGATTGGCAATTATCAGATGTAGTTAGACAAGCGCCATTCAAACTAGGATGGGTAAAAGCCCATGTAAAAAATGACCAGCCAGCCACAAAATGGAACCAACAAGCAGATGAATTAACCAGAATTAGGGGAATGAAAACATGAGACACACCAGACCCCGAATGGTACCAACTGGGAGAATAGTTGCATAGAAATTAGGCCACACAGGCCAAGAAGCACTTTATTTTGCAGCTCAAAGCCAAGGTTGGCCTCTAGACAGGAAAGCATGTGAAATCATCCTTACAGAATGCCCCCAATGCAAATTGAAATTGCAAATGGATCACCCTGCTGAAGCACCACCCCTACATCTCAATAAAGGAAAAACCCTATGGTCAGTGAGGCAAATTGATTACATTGGACCCTTTAAACCCTCGTCAGGATATCTGTACGTCTTCATGGGAGTAGAAGTTGTCTCAGGCCTAATTATGGCAACTAAATGTCAGAAGGCTAATGGTCAGAACATCACCGGGGATTATCCTCTTGGTTTTCAGGTCTACCAGCCCCTGATGTCATCCAAAGTGACAAAGGCTCACATTTCTCCAGCAAGGAAGTACAGGAATGGGCAAAGCAGGAAGACATTCAATGGGTATCCCATACCCTCTACTACCTCCATCAAACAGGGTAGTAGAAAGAGCAAATGGTCTATTAAAAAGGAGTCTTAAACCACACGAGCCCCACCGGCATACTCGATTGCCTGAAATGATTTACCTATTGAATAACCGATACAGACTAACAGGAAGCCCAGTCACTCATGCATTCTTTCTGTCAGCACCTTATGGAGCACCTCCATCAGGTGTAAAAACATACCCTATTGCCCTCCAACCGGGGTAACCCATTATGGTACATTTCCCACAAACTGGCACCGTCCCAATGACACTAACAAAACCCTGCATTTGGCCTGGGAAGCAGAAGACAGCAATGGAGCTAAACATTGTATTAGAGCTAGGTGGATACATCCTAGCCACTAACTAGAAGGGGTAACCAGTCCAGAAAAATCCCACTGAGACTTCTATTGTTTTTTGTTTTCAGGAACAATACCAGGAATGATACCAGCACACCTCCCCCGGAGATCCTGGAATCCATCGGAGGATTGCTTATCATTCTCACAGGAGTAATCATCACCAGCATGGATGAAATTTGGTTCACACCTCAACAAGCCCAATGCACGGGATGGAAACTTCCAGTTCTTTTGCTTATGCTAATCAATATGGTAACTATAGTACATTCTGCGCCATACATGGCTAAAATTGATGGGAATACAGGAATACTGGGAAAACCAAGACAAAACCTAGCAATGACAATCACTGGTAATCACACAATGGTAAAAGCAAATAAAAGTCACCTTATTTCTGCTACATCAGGTGACAAAATCTCTATTGAATGTAATGTAACAAATTATTCAAAGGGAAACACCTACGTAGTCATCAAAAGGACAAATCAAACTCAATCAAAAGGCAGAGCAAACTGTTTCTCATGCCCCAACTGTGTAATTAGTTTCCACTTTAATGACACAACTATAGAGGCAGTATGCCTGTGGACAGATACAGGGAAAGAGAATGGAAATGGGACTATCCTTAAAGGTCACGCTAACACCCATTCCCAGCCCTCACACTACACCAACCCTACTGCCTATTAACCTACTCCCTATTTTATTGCTCCCACAACCAACCAAACTATATATCCCCTGATTTCTGAAATCGGACCCTATGCTATTAAATATACAGGCCAGCAACAAGTTCTATTTAACCCATCGTAGTCCCTCAAACGAGTGGAACTATCAATGCAGGTTAATATCTCTGCAATTAAACGTACCTGCACACCATTCCTAAATACATCCGATACAGGATGGTTAGCATGGTTGCATGGGAGAACCTTCACCTCTCCAAAACGAACAAGGAGAGATGTGACTGGCAACCTAGGAACAGGATTAAGGAGTATCAAACAGCATAGACACTGAAGTTTTAGCAAACAAATTAAGTTTGGCAATGAGTGATTTGCATAAATTAGAACATCCATTTCAATCTTCTTTGCTGGCACTGGGAATTAGTCAATGGCTCTTACCTGATATATTGCCTAAATGGGAAAGAACTAACAAGAAGGACCACCAACTAATTGTAGACGCACTTGGCGTTGCCCAGAATAATGTCTCTCTAGCTCTTAGCTGTATCCAAGCTCAATTATTGGTGCAATCTACTGTAGCGGCAATTATAAGGGAAGGTGATGAGGGCACCTTGCCCACTGAGATTCAAAAGGTAATTTGGGAAAACGTGACTCAGTTCAAAAAGGATTTCCAATCTTGGTGTATCTAGTCAATCTCACTTATGAGCCTACCTATAGTAAAGCATTGTTTTAACAATACGCAATGCTTTGGTATACACCCTATACCCAATCATTGCACTGGGATTAAATCACAATGGAACTGTACTCTACCTGTCAGAACACAGAGTATGGGCCCAACAAAATGGGAACAAATGGAAAGCTGTTGATGTGGCACGTCTTGTATGGGAAGAACAAGGATTTATTTGTGAAAGTAATACCATTAAGGCCCAAGACATTTGTCTTGACACTGAACAAAAGGTTTGTCTTTCATATTCAGCTCCTGTCACATCCCACCAATTGTTACAATCTAACTATACATTGTATCAAGATTTATTACCTACCCCCATTGGAAGGAATCTGACATTGCTAAGAAAACTGTTGCAACATGATGACCTGTGTCAATTGCTAAAACGAATTCAAAACAACAGACAAAGAACCCTGATTACCATCTATCATAACCAGAGAAGATAGAGCACGTCCTAGGAAGAGCGAAAAAAGATGGAGAACACCACTGATGGGAAACTCTCTTTGGATGCTCACCAACATCAACTGGAGCTTTGAATTTGATTTTATATCCAGCTGTAGTTTTGTTAGTTCTGACTTTATTTTGTTGCTCATAATCATTCTGTAAATCAAAGTCTGGCGAATAATGAAACAAATTGTGTTATTCCAACATGTAAAACATACACAATCAACTGATTCTGTATGTGCAATGGTATATAATTAGTATTAATTGTAACACTTAAGCTAAGCAACTCATCAGATAAATGTACCCTCAGCGCCGATCTGCAATATACCACATATTTATGACATAGAGGCAAGAGGTAACCGTACGACCACCCTATGACTCAATAAAGTGGATTGACTGCAGTCATGAAGTGGAGTGTGATGGATGCACTCAACTCCTTGACCAAACCAGTCGCAGTCTGGTTCAGGCTCCGAAAGAAGTAAAGGCCAAGGCTATAACCAGGCCAAGAAATTCTCGAGTTCCAATCTGGTCTCTGAAAACCCACACAGGAACGGGGTGACATGGTGACCACTGATGCATATGGGCTTGGAAACTGCAACACCGACCATGCAATTAACACATCAATAGCACCTGGTTCTTCCAAGACTCATTTGCCAAGGAACAAAGAAAGTTGTGGGTACAAGGAGTCTCGTGCTTACCTTTTCCATCGCATGTAATTTGGCTACGAGCCAACCACTTCATTCCATAAATATGACAGCCTGAGTAAGCCTTTTTCAAGCTCTCCCTGCTAAGCAGCTGGCTGCACGGCGGTGATCTCTCCTTGAGCTGGGACACGTCTCAAGGTTACTCCTTGAGGCTGAGAGACCCCTTACCAGCTGCAGATCGTTGGTAAGTGACCAGCATCGCGCATACCCTTGCATTATAGTGCACTAAGGTTTTGTGTTGGTAACTTTGAATCATTATTATATCCTCTGCAGTAAGTAATAGACTGGACCTTGCCATCGAACTTTGTTAAGTCTCACTTTTACAATGTCATATTTCAATAAAACCACTTTTGTTGATTTCTTTGGCAGTGGTTCTTTAAGCAGTCAAAATTGCCCGCATGTGACAAGGTGCCAGCAGATAGTATCCAATATCTAACAGCTTTGGGATCAAGAGTGACTACTGAAATACATTTTTTTGTGAATTCTACTTGGCTTCTGGTTGCTGATTACATCAACTCTTATGCATATGTGGGCTTCACAACAGAACTTTATAGGATCCCTGTGTACAAAACCATAAAGTTTTGAAATCAGGAAGGGAAGAAAGCTTACTTCAGTCTGGAACTTACTGATACCAGTGGTTGACCCAAAGACTAAGGTCAACAAGGCTACAAAGATACCTATTTCCAAACCCTGACAAGGATGTTTGGCTCTGTATAAGACAGGTGCAGTTGCAAGTTGAACAGGGTAAAGAAAGGATAGAGTGGCACAATGCTCTCCAGGCTTCTGACTTAGAATGCATACTGCAGATCAGTGCTACTGGCAAAGCTGTAGCCATGTTAAGCCTGCCTCAGAAAATTCACTCCAGCCTCTATGTGACTGAAGAAAAAAAAAAATGAATCAAAGATACAAGTGGATCCAGTTGACACTACTCTCGAAACAGGAAAGCTAAAAAGCAATCACAGGATGAGGTAATTGCTAGCATAGCTTTTTGGACTTTAAGGTGTTTGCAGAGGGCATTAAACTGACTCTAGGATTCAAAAAAAGCTCCAGGCATAAGACACAGTCATCTGCCAGTTATATAAACAGAAACCTCCTGGGTGTAGCCTAAATATCATTGGGTCTGTTTACAGCATCTACCTTCTGCTCTTATCCTAGAGGTCCAGACCCTTTATACAGTAAATGAAGAAAATCAGACATCTTTGGAGGGAGATTGTCACCACTGCAACAAATACTAGTTGTTTTCCTTCCAGATTTGCTTCCTCAGGTAATTTCAGTCTCCCTCTGGAGAATTCTAAAGTATGAATCATTACCAATCTAACAAAAAAAGACTGCTTTATGTCAATACTTACATTTAACTAGAAACATGTTCCTGATCTCAGCATTAAAAAAAAAAAAAAAACAAACACATGAGAAATTCCTCAACAACAATAAAGACTGTCTTAGGAACTTGTTTTTAAGTACCTGAGCAGCTTTTAAAAACTGCCAAAAACAACTACAAGCCCTATCTAGCCACCCTACGATGTATACTGGGAGTATACCAGTGGCAGAATTCCTCTGTTCAACTGAAGACATCTACAGCAGCAATACCTATGTCTCACTAACAGTTCTGTTGTCAGTGGAAAGGAAGACGCACTTCAAAAGTACAATTCATTTAATACTGAAGTAGATGTCTCAAGTAAGAAGGATGAAACACAGTGTAGAACCGACTATTTCCATAACAAAGGCATCTAAGGTTGGTGAGTGAATTCCACTCTCTGTAGCCTCCTATGAGCAAGAGAAGATAAGGAACATGTGTTTTTTTTATATATAGTCTTCACTGACATTTATTCAGCAAAGCAGGATATCTTCTGCAGGTATGTGAGATCCCCAGGGCCCAGTTCTTCCCTCCTAACAAAATAGTAGAAAAGGTACTAATATCCTGTAATTGGGCATGTATACATAGGTGTCTCAATAGCTGCATCAGCCTGTGCATTTCCATAGCAAGCCCTAAGACATATGTAAAAGGCATTATATCTACTGTAGACCAGGGCTGAAGTTCCAAAGCTCTTTAGTGACCAGAGACCCTGACTTACCATTTCAGATCTGGCTGAGTCAATGATTTGCAATATGATTTAGGCCTTTAAATGATTCCAACTCCAAAAAAAGGAAATATTTAGGCCAGTAATCTTATTTCAGTCCCTTAAGTAACACTGTCAAGACTCTTCCTGTATATTTTATGAGCTACAAGTAGTTAATGGGCACCTAGAGCACTGCTTTCAAGCAGTTAACAGATCTACATGCAAAACAAGAAACCAGACATTAGTTCAAGTAAAACCTGCAAAAAAAGGCTCAAATTATCATATTTACTCCTGACGTCAAACTGCAGTCTGTATATACAAGTGCATTTCTTACCCGGTCACCCTTACCACCAGGTAGGCCTGGAGGACCTGGCAGTCCAGGAAGTCCAATATCACCCTGGGGACCCTGTGAAAACAAGTCAAGGGTGTAAACTTACTCAGTCTGGTTTAGAATGAACAACTAAGGGTCATACCCTGACAAGCGGATGGGGCACAATCTTATTCCCAGAACAGTCCTAACTTGATGAGAGATGATTATCTGATGAAAATAGGGCTGATCCAAAATACAGCCCTTTAAACAGCATCTTATTCTGATTTTATTGCTGACAAACACAACAGAAATTGCTTACAGGGCTTTCCACCCTCCAGTCCCTCGACGACAGTATGGTTTTCTTAAAAATACTCCCTAAGATCTTGCACTCTGTGACTTGCGCATTCCTCTGAACAGCAGGCTCTTTCAGCCCAAACCTCCCCAGCTATGCTTCTGACTGTTACTGTGTAAATACTGCTGGAGCACTGGTAAAAGGTGGCATTCATCATCTGCTCCATTCATTAGTTTCACGTAGCTGTTAGCAGAAAGCCAGTCTTTCATTGCTCCTGTTCCCCAAGTACACACAGCCCACACAGGAGTATGCAACCCAACTTTGCACATCACAGGATTTATGTTTTTTTAAACAGGAGAAAAAGTCCCACACATCTCCATATACTTTAAAACAGCATTTGCTAATATTAGCACAGCCACAGAGGACTGAAAAAGAAACTCAACAATCACTCGTTTCAACATTATTTTCAGTTCCCTGCATAGATAAATCTGTAAGTGTAGTTCCAGATGATATCATAGCTCCTTGAAAGTAAACATGAGCACTGAATATGGAAATAAACTGCTTACCCATTTCCCTGGTAAACCTGGAGGACCCGCAGGACCTGGCTCCCCTCTGCTACCCTTATAGGAAACAGAAGGACATCGTTACTTCCCGAAATATTTCCTGTGAACAGGGAATAAAGTATGACTTTTTTTCTTAATGTTTAGTGAATTATACTACATAGCCATTGGCTTTAATCAAGACTTCTGTTTATCAGTGCAAAAATATCACACGCATTAAAAATAGTGAAACTTTCTGCAAAATGTAAACTTTTTTAGTTAACGATGGCATACAATATTTAGTTAGCATTAAACGATTCAACTAATTCAGCCTGCTGAGTGATTATACACAATGAAGTCCCCTTCACGGGATCGCACCTGAGAGTTACCTGTCATGAACACATTTACTTCACCAAGACAACTCTGACGCGCATGCTTAGCTTTAGGCTTTTGCTCTGTTTCATCCACTGAACTCCCACATGACCACACACGTAAAAGCCCATGATCCCACCTGAACAATGGACAAATGTGAACAGTGTGTGCAGAAGTCACGCTTAACAAACTCATTCAGGTTAAAAAAAAGTCTAGACTGTTATAGGGAAGGGTAACCTTTAAAAATCCCCATTCATAATAGTGAAGTATAAATATGCTTTTTTACTGGATTTTTACTTTATATCTTCACTTCAGATATATTTATTCATTCAGATCATCATATTCACCTTAGTGTTATAACTCCATCTCTTAATGCTGCCATTCGAATATATAGTCTGAGTAAGCCTGACGTTGAGTCAAATCTTCAAAGATTTTAAACAATTTTCAAACTAAAGTACCTTTCTCAAAAGGGTTTGTCTCTTATGATTAAACCTTGCAGAACAGCTCAATAAGTGTTATACATTTACTCTCACCTGTACAGATATATGCGTGTACAGATAAATTCAAACACTGTCCCAACACAAGCCTAAGTCTCACTTGAGACACTTTTCTTACTTCCACTGTGTGAATACATAAGGGGTACTTGCTATAAAAGAATGATACAGCATTTCAGATCATAAAATGTCAAGAACTGAAGTTATTAGATATGTAAGTAGATAACCTGTTATACATAACTTAAAAAATTTTTGATAAAAGCAAATCTAAGCATTCTAGTGCTGTATACAATGGATAATTTTAAATATAGATTTTTCTTCATAGTAAGAAAAATATTGTGAAATATTGTGACATACTGAACAACAAAAGGAGAGGGCAGACATGGTCTTTTACACCAGGTCCTAAATGCAATGACAACTTTTCACACAAGCTTAGGAAAACTAACTCTACAATTCAAAAAATAATTAGATATCCTGGAGAGATCAGAGAACCAAACATAAACAGACTTTTCCATTTATTTCCTTCAAAATATCCTATGGTGTTAAAATCACCATTCTTTTAAAGCACTTTGTATAATTTCTAGAAATTTCTTTATGTCAAAAAAAAAAAAAAAAAGAAAAAAGGCCCCCAAATCACCTTCATGTTACAATCCAGCAGATGCATTAACCTTTTAGAAAATCTGTTATTTAATCACATAATTCTGTACTACATCTCTGACCTGGAATAATACTACATTTCTGATGCAGGAAAGAGAAGGATTAAAATTATGATCAGTATTAGAAACTCGTCTCCTCGTATATGTCATAGCATTCATGTCTGATTGCTATGCAGCTACAAAACAAAAGCAATGTCACCTTCCATAGAATTAAAATCATATGATAAACCTCTTGAGAGCACATCAAAGGTTCTGCTGGTCCTACAGAATGCAAGAAAAATCTTCTGTTTTATTTTAAATGCAAAAAAATTATTTTGTCAAATATACACTACAGGCATTTATCCAAACACCAATGCTTTTCTAAGGTGGTAAAAAAGAAGGTTAGTATACAGAAGACTGGAATACAAAAGGATAGTATTTCCTGTGAAAACTGACATTATGTCTGTAAGGACAGATCACTTCAAAACTAAGGGCCACCACTGCAAGATCTGCAGGAGTTGTATTTTAGAACGTAAGAGAGGAACTGTAACCCAAAGAACAAACAGGAATCCCATTGGCCCATGGCATAACTTGAAAGACTGTAACACTTCCCCCAAGTTATACCTGACTGAAATGGCCCTGGGATAGGATTTACATTGAACTAGTTACTTTTGGTTCCCTTCATAGGGGATGAAGAAAAAAAGGCATCTTGAAATGTCCTCATGTAAACAGTTAAAATACATCAACGAGTCATGCCCTAGAAGCATCTACATTTTCCCCACAGACTATACGAGGGTTTCTGTAACAACTGGTTCAGGCATTGACATCTGTACTTGGTCAGATGAAACCTTCCTCTGTGCTTCAAGTTACTCATAGGCAATAATCAGAACAGCAGGCAGTTTGGCCATGTCCTCAGCCTACCTTTCTTACACGGCAGCCCTATGTATAGCACAGTCCGTAGTTGCAGGCCACTCACAAATCAGTGGGCATGTTGCACTGGTTTTAACAAAAAAAGGACCAGAATCTGTATGGTTTATGCACTTTTGACACACTTCAAAATTCCTACATTCCCTAGAGGTGGAACGCTTGAAGAGGGAAAGCAGCTACTCTAGAGTGAGCTGGGACAGACTGGCTTGCACCCATGCTGGTAAACCTTCCTGGCCTACAATGAAGGGAGGCAGCACGCAGACTATCACTGCAAATGGCCGCTGAGTACTCCAAAGACTGGCCGCTGCCTAGAGATTATTTCAGTCAATGATGTTAGACAGTGTGGACCAAAAGCATGTCCAGGACCACACCAGTACTTTAACAGTATAGATAATTGATTTCTGTTAAGTATACTATCGCTTAGCATGTGAATACTGCTGAGGATAGGGTCATTCTCCCAAAGGACAGCAAAGCACATGTGAAATGGTAGTACAGCACCACAGTGCTGAACAATACCAGGATGCAGCCCTTCCACAGCTGATGTGCTAGGCTGTGGTTACAACAAAACCTACCTTCCCTTTGTTCCAAGGCAGGATTGCTGGACCACTCAATACATTTAAAGGAATATTTAATGTCTGTCTCTCAGTTCTCTTAGATCTATATTTAGCCTTTGAATGTAACATACGTAAGGGGACATTACAGGATTTACAGCAGACCCTCCTTTAGGTTGTCTGGGATAGTTTTCATCCTCACTTAAATTTTGAAGACTTGATTCTTTTATAGAATTCCCACAAGCAGTTACAGAATGCATTCTCATGCTAAAACAGTTTCTTTTACCATTTTATTGATTTCCTGTTGATCAATTGAGTGGAACAATAATAAGAATGAGAGTATTTGCCAGGTAATTTGCATCTCACTTAGCTGCCCAGATAATCAAAACACTAATTAGAATCTCTTGACAGGTAATTCACAGTGTATACTGTAATAAACTCTCCTCTACTTAAGAATTTTGTTTTTATAATATATGTCATACCAATTTTAGTATATTCAATAGCAGTGCCATAAAGAATTAAATCTGTGCAGAATATAAAAGAATAAACTAAGTATATTTTGGAATGAACTTTTTTAAACTTAGTATTCCAAAGTCTTTTGCAAAATGTAACCCATTTATCAATTATATGCTTGCGAGACTTTAACTTATCAATTTTTTTTCATCCAAAATCTCAGAGGAATTAATTTAAGTTCAAGGATTTATGCATGGACGCATCAACAGGACTCTTCCTTTGACCTTCAGTACTGTACTAAAAAGTATGCAAAATTATTAACTACTATTTGCTGGAAGAGTAAATATACAGCAAACTTTCTCTGAGATTTTAAATGCACCTTCGCACCTTTCTCAGAGTAATAATTAAACTGTACTGCTTAAGATAATGGTAAGAGATAGGTGTAGCATGAAATGTACCTTCCTCTTAACTGTGTCATGCTTTGGGCACAAGCAGCAGCCCAACAGCTGCCATTCTGTTCAAGGATGATACCGTGGCCAAGTATAAAGGACAGAGACCTTTCATACTGGCTGCATCTATAGTGTTAACTGAAGTCCAGGACAGCTTTAGAACACTAACTCCATAACAACTGCATTTTTTACCCAGGTTATTGTCTACACTGCTTAGGAGAAGCCAACATTGGCATATCTGCTGACATCCAGAGGTCTAGCATGCCCAAAAGTCAAAGGAAGCTGTTGTTGGAAGTGGAGGGGTAGAGTGAGATAGCAGACAGGAATCTGATCATGCAGTTTGGAAAGTCAGAAATAGACAGTATGAGAACTGGAGAAGCTTGGAGATACTAAACAGGTTTGGCTGGGATATGTAGTCTGTGAGTGAGAGAGGAGAAAGCGCTACCTTGTACAAACCACGCTGCAGAATTGTGCAAGGTCAGAAATTATAGTCACATCCATCTAGAGGTTTCCATTTACTGGATAAAAAGCGTACCTGGCAGGATGGAAATCCCTTTGTTCTTTTGACTCTGCTGTAGACTGTGCAATGCTAATCCCTTTAGCTGTATCTTAAATGTAAACTATGACTCACCACTTGTGGAACACCTCTGAAATTATATATACAAAATATTCACACAAATACCTAAACATATCATATAAACTGAGGCAAGGACATTTCATCCTACCACACTACCAATACCACTACACCAATATCAACTATGGAACGTTACCCATTATTTTAGTTGGAGCCATGTAAAAAGAATATGATAGAAAAGCTAGATTTTAGTTATAATTGTTAGGGTAACCAAAGGTACATTTCAGGGTAGGTAAGACAAAAATATCTTTAAAGGCTCAAAATGTTATTTAGCTGAAAGTAATTTAAGATGCTGAAAACAGCATTCTCATCTAACTTCAGGCTGTCTGACACTTTAGTAGCAAATCCAAGGTACTCTCCAGGCTCCCTCGTTATAATGAGCAGAGAGACAAAGGCACCTCCAGAGAGCAAGTCAGCCCAAGCAACCAGGGCCCCTCAGAAGTCTCTCAGAGGGGGCTACAATATCAAATCTTAGGCAGCTAGATACTTAACCTCTCTTGCTAATGTTAGGAAAACGTGCATTGCATCCTAAATCCTCAACAACATATATATGCTGGCCTGCATATAAATTGAGTTTTCTCAATTTGCTAGGCAAGTATTGAACTTTAAGTTAAATGGTTACTTAAATGTTCCAAGCTCTCTTTTCACTGCAAAACCACAGGATGGGATACATGTTATCTAGTGTTAGCAATTTAAAGGTTAAATAGCTGAAGAAAAATAAGGGATGAAAAAAGCAGGGGCAGGGGTCAGTATTTTCTGCAGACACAATATGAAAAATTAAATCTTACTAAATCTCAGCAAATATGACAGAAAATGGTTAAGCAGCTTAGGGAGCATGGCTAAATTCCACTCATTAGGAATGACACTCTGATGTTTGAGAATTGCTTCCTTTGGGCCACCTGCCATGATGACTGGCTTAGAAAGGTTTAAATCACAAATGAGTTTGGTAATTACTTGGATTGGCTAGCATAACATGAAGCAAACATAAGGTTAACCGACAAAATGATTAGGGTGGAATGGAGAATATGTTTGATTTAGAAACAAAAGACAAAATTTCCATGTTGCTCCAGTTGTTTTTCTGTTTTACTGAACAGATGAATAGTAAACGAAATAAACAAAAGTAAAACTTTTTTCCTTCTCAGGTGCCAACTCAAGTTTTTTAAGGAAAAGCAATGATAGACTAAAATGGTACTTTAGAAAGTAATTTTCTCCTAGGGAGATTTGTCAGCAGTGAGGTAAGAGTCTCCCAATACATGAGTTTTTGCCTATTTTTAATTAGAGCTAGTTATATTGTTTTCAACCATTTAATATCTTCCCTGTGAAACTGCTTACAGACTCACAAAAGGCTAAAATTTGAATCTGCTGCTTAGTAACAATACCGTTCCAACTACATTCCAAAAGTTGTTTAATAATGAAAATAACATTGAAACAACATGGTTTATGCCAGTGGATGCTACAGGCTATTTGCTAAACAGCATAGAAATATTAATTTGTCCCACAGAGTCACTGATGATTGCTTAATAGCACTCCATTGTGTAACTCCTCAAAAAACTACACACTAGTCGAAGTGAAAATTTTCTCTCAAAAAGATGTCTTTTGCAAGCAGCTAAAGCTGAAAAGTCAGGCAATATTTTTAATATAATACAAATGTAGGCATGTTATTTTTCTCTAGTGCAGATACCAGCCTGCTTTCCATATTAGCAGAGTCAGCCTTGTTATCCCCCCCAAACCTTCACTGGAGGTCCTTTCCTCTACTGTTCTGGCCCTCCTGGAGCTACCAGCCACGCTGTCTTTCCCCAGTAGTGATGTGAAGAACAGGGGTAAGTGAAATGGGAAAGTGAAGAGGATATCTCATGAGGCTGCTGCCATGCAGCGATACATTAAGGGACTGAAGTTCTCCATATCCTGCAAAACATCAAGGTTTTTTCCAACTCCAAGGAAGAAGCCCAGACCCTTTTGACTTCTACCTCAGTCTTCTATTACCAAGAGTGAAATGGAACAAAGGGTAAAGGAGAAAGAACAGAACTGAGGTGACTGCTAAAGAGGATAATTCAAAATAGGAAGGAAAAAGACAAGAAAAACATGTGAATAGTAACCATAAAATCCTTAGGCTTTGAAAGTGTTTGGTTATAAAACTTTGGTCAAAAACTATCAAATGTTAAAGTTGTGCGAAAATTTCAAAATCTGAAAAAAATCCAAAAATATTCCCAAGAAAAATTCTCTTTAGAGCAATTATAAAAGCTTTTCTCAACTTATTTTCAAAATTTCCAGTTTCAGAAGTTTGAAAATCATGGAGTGTAGAATTATTTAACCAGCAGATTTTTTTTTCTTGGACATGTAAGGGCAGAGTCCTAAAAGCTGAGGCTCAAATATATCTACTACATGTACATGCTGCTGAAGAAAGAGAAAGCACTCTTTATTCTGCCCTGAAAATAAATACAAACTCAACTTGGACCAAAGCTCACTGAGGTTCAATAATCCAACCCTGTGTCCTTCCTGAACAAAAAATCCTGATTATTCCAGTTTTTTGTGTAGAAATAATGTTTTTTCCAGCATTCCCAAAAAGAAAACAGAAAGCCATTCCAGTCACATGCTGCCTGTAGTCTTGAGCAGAAGGAAGATAAACATAGTAATTATTCAAGGTTCTTTATAGCTTTAAAGGAACTATAGATGAGAAGTAGATTACTGCTTACTGTTCTACATGCTAACTTACTTTATTATCAATAATTTACTTCCTTTCTCCATTTTGTATTGACCAAAATTTTTTCTTTCTATGCTTTTGTTCTAATGTTCACATGTTTTCCAAAATGAGCACGCTTTGTAAAGACAGAGGAAATACAGGCAAGATACCCAGATGTCTTGCTGGTCTCTAGAGTGATAAACAGAAAAATCATTGTATTTAATCTGCATTAAGTATTTCTGTCCGACTACAGGGTTACTAATAATTAACCTTGCATGTCAACTCCTGTTCTATGGACTGTTGATTTTGTAAATTCATGTTCACATTGAAAGGATTAAAAGCATAGTTTAGCAGATTACAGTGCATTATCAGAGTGGGCAATTACTTTTGTCTGATTCAATTATAGTTCTTATTGCTGTTACAATTATACAAAATATCAGCTCAAGAAGAACAGGGCTGAAAACTTTTTCTAGTGCACCCAACACTTTTAAACACAAACAACAAAACCTTACCCAGCAAGCTGGGTATATGGGAGGCTGAAGATACCTGTATTCCATCCTAGTAAGTATATGCTCCTATAATCCCCTTTTTGTATCATACATAGGCAGCTGTGGACACAGCACTCATACAAAGATTCAGTCTAAAATAAACGTGAGCTCATGAATTAATGCATCTAGCACATGATAATGCAAACCACAGAAGAAAATGAAATCTCTTACTTGGCTGACTGCTGCTGTATGTTTAAGAGTTAATTCAGAGAAGATATTCCTGACCCATGAAATACCCTTATAAATATATCCCTGTCAGTAACTCTCTAAACCGTGTGTAAGGATAACCCTACAACTCCATGAGTAAAACTCTTATGTCACTGTATGATAGCAGAAGCTCAAAAAATTCCAGGAAAGTATCCTTAGGGTATCAGTGGCAAGAGAGAAGCTTGCAAAAGCAATTGGTTACAGGGCCTGGAGCCTTGTCAATGTCGTCAGACTGAATTTTGGTATATGAAAATTTTCTTCAAATCACTGACCCTCTCAGCCCTCACAGGAGGATTAACAGCAAAGGGAAATTAGATCAGCCTTATGTAACTTCAGTCCATGCCAGGTCCACTCTAGAGGGAATCAGAAATCTGTACCCAGCAGACTCTAGTACCCCAAGCACGCCTCAGGAACAGTTGTCCAACTGTCCTGAGCCTTAGCAAATGCCATCAGTTCACTTTCCTTAGCACATTTATTTCCTGCGGCGAGCTACCTGCCCAGCAACGATTTCTCCAGTCTTCCAAATCTTTCTAGTGTTAAGGAAAATCTCCAGTGAAAGAAACTACATCAGTGTTCCCAAGTAAATGCTTTACTTCACATCACTATAGCTACATTCATAATACCGATGAGAACGGGCCAAGGCACAGGCCTGAGCAGCATCCCACCATCACCCATGATAAATGGCCAGTATGCCAAGACAAACCATGCCAGGCCAGTCGACCAAGGGGGTGAGGACAGTCTCTAGCCATTTTCTTTACCAGGTAGGACAGACAGCTACCTTTCCTTCATACCTTGCCTCACTGTTCACATTACGTGCATTAGAAAAAGGTACTAGCAAAAAAAAAAAAAATGTTCTGAATACTTGGTCCAAAGTTCAAAACTTTGTAATGTACAGCTAAGCCTTGTAATATACAGCACAAGCTTCTTTAAGAGGCTGAAACAGTTAAATAAAAGAGCAAATGATCTACTGGCAGCTAGTGAATTTAAGCTTTTGAACACCAGTTGTGGGAGTTGACTGTTGCAGTGGAAGAACAGGAGTTTGGTTACAGCTTTTTGTCACAAACCACCCTCATTCCCTCTGTTTGGGCTTTTACTCAGCATATTTAAAAACAAAGACCAGAAGAATATAAAAAAGGGTTTAAAATTTAATTTGTCCCCAAAGCCAGAAACAGTCATAGGATGTGTGCTTCTGGATTTCTCTATGTGATGATGCACATCCATCTGGTACAGAAGGGGGTTAGAGAACACCTAGTATTTACCTTAAAAATTAGCACTTGTGCTGAATAATATTTTTACCTCATGGTTAGCTTCAGTAGCCATAACTTGAGACACTGCAATATTACATACGCTCAGTTAAAATTTATTCAATACTTACTGGTGGTCCCCGGGGTCCTGTTGGACCTGCTTCTCCCTCTGGCCCCTGTTCACCCTGGTTTGGGAATAGGAAGAATGCAACAAATTTGAAAAGTGATTTTTTGCACAATGCAAAACTTCTCATTTTTCTAGATCTTTTGAATAAGATTAATGATCTTACCGGTTTACCAGAATTTCCCATCAAACCTGGCACCCCAGGGGGACCTCTATTACCCTGTTGGACAAAAGATGAAAAATATTAGCCAAGCCAATGGTTGACTGTTCCATTTTAAAATAAAAAATAAGGAAATCAATAAGGTCTAAAAAAATCAGCCTGTATTCATTTTTTAACTTCTACCTTTATTATGGTTTTCATTTAACTTTCACCTAATTCCTTCTATCTAATTTTTCAAAACTCAGATTTCAGTTCTTTTGTTGTTTACATACTGACAAATCCCAAATACACTTGATTGCTGCTCTCAAATCACAGAAGGATAATATCATTCCATGTAATTTCAGAAGAAATTCATGTCTCAATGTAGTTTTCTTTATCAATGACTTAAAACTAATCTCAAACATTACTGTCTGAAACATTCCATAACCTGAATCATAGAATACTTTTTTAAACTTAATTGGAATTGATGCTGCAATTTGGTGGTACATAAGTAGAGATGACAATCTCTGTGATTCAATCAACTTAGGGCAGCTATAAATATTATTCTTATTATGAGATCCCTCATTTCAAACTGTAGTGAGGTACCCATGTCACATGTCTCCTCTAGCAATGACTTCCACAAATTTAAAAGGAAATGGCCTTTTTTAGGTATTATTTAATGCCTGGAATCATCAAAACCACATCATGTAGCAAGAGAATCATGAAAAAGCACACGACTAGAGTTGATAAAAGAATATATTTAATTCTTTCAGCCAAAGGCTTGTCTCTGACCACAATGGAAAGTTAACATAATTTCACTGAATACTTTAGAACTTAATAAACACAAATACAGTATTATAAGTCAGTACTCAAGATGATTTACCTTTGGGCCAGGAATGCCTTTCACACCTGGAGAGCCTGGTAAACCCTGAAAGAAATAACATTTACAGTATCTATTTATTGTTAAGGGGATTGGAAATGGTGTTAAAAAACATCTTTCTCATGTTAAAGTATTTCTACTCCTTTTACTTGATACTGAAGCACTTTCATCCAATAACAGACCAAGCTTGAATTCCTTCTATTTACAAAGTAACAGATAAGGAGTATTATTCCCACTTCATAAATTGGCAAAAGGAGCATGAAAAAGTGAGGAGTTGTGGTTTATTCTGACTTAGACTAGAAATAGGTTCTCGATCCCAGTATTCTGAGACTGGAGGTAGAGATTTTAACAGACACTTTTTGTAGACATTTCATCCCCTCCTCACTTCCGTGCAACAGCTCACAGCAAGTATGCTTTTACCAAATTTTCTTCCAAGCTTAAGAGCTCTCTTCATATTACAAATTTACTTCCAGTTCCGTTTTAACGCAGCTCCTTCACTATATCCTCACAGCAATTACGCCTATAGCATAGTGTTTCAAAGAAGTTTCTATTTAGTTTTTCACAATTGGCACAGTTTTCAGTTAATGTGCGAGGATTCCTTCTAAAAGAGTTCATAAAGCAATACTGATTCCCTATAACTTCACCACAGGGGATACACTAAAAAACTCCCCCCTGCCTGCAGAAAGAAGTATGAGCGTGATGCATTCCAGATGTTCTGAGCCAGCAGAATATCAAAAGGAGATGATTGTTCATCTAAGGTCTGTTAGACTAGCAGGTCGGCTCTTCCAGCTCACTCTGGGAATAGGTTTGGCCCTAGTCAACACAATGATACCAGCTCTAATTGTGGGGTCACACCATAATATCCACAGGGTCTCAGATATGAAAAACCCTAAAAGAATTGCATACTGGCCACAAACGTTTTGTAAGATCGAGTTCCTCACTACAGCACCATGAGGAGGTTTAGGCCTTTTTGCAAAAGTTTTGGATACACAGCAGAATTTCCCCTTGCATTAGACATACTCTTCCTGGGTCTTTTGCTTAGCTTTTCACTTAAATTACTACATCATCAGCATCAAGCTAACCTATATATGGCCTTTCTGTGGTTTGAACTGAGCCTAACTTTCAAAGGTAAAATACCACATACTTACTGGCAGTCCCTGAAGCCCTGCATCACCTGGAGCTCCGGGTTTTCCTGGTTCACCCTGAAAAACATTTTAAGTTGTAATTTATGCAAATCAAACAAAAGGGAAAATTTTATTTCTGGAACACAGAGCTGGAGTACTTTTGCATCTGTAGGATGGGAAAGTTCATTCAATTACCCTAATAATGTGCATAAAGCCATGGGCAGCTGCACGATAAAAAGCTACAAATGAGTGAACAAATCTAGGGCACTGTCAAAGCTCAGAGAGATGCCAACTGTGCCTTACTTTTGCTCCTGGCATTCCAGGGATCCCTTCCCGGCCATCGACACCTGGTAAGCCCTTGAAAGAAAAAAAAAGAAAAAAAAAATTAATGTATTGTTGGAGAGATTTCACCCAAGCACTCTGATAGACAAAGTAGCATGACATGAAGCAAATGAAGAAATGAAATATACATACAGACTCTCCTTTAGGCCCAGGGAGACCATTTATTCCTCTTGTACCTTGAGGGCCCTAAGAATAATAATTTTAAAAAATTAAAATAAACACACTGAAATGACAGATGCAAAGAATGTCAACACATACTCATTCAGATATGCATTACTTTGAGAGTACCAATTATGTTGTATGTTTATACGCTAAAAGCAACCAATGTTTGCATGTCAACACGAATTGAAATTTGTCTGTGCTCACCCTTTCTCCCTTTGGACCTGCCTCTCCCAATGGACCTCTCTGTCCTCGATCCCCCTACAAGAAAAAAAAAATATTATTTTAGCAATAAAACCAGAATAAACTTACTTGCATTATTAGCTAAAACCTGCAGTAAATCAACAACAGTACAATTCACACTTGGTTAAAGCAGACATCTTAAACTCATACTATATTTAAAAATGCAGTTTCTTAAAACTGCAGCTGACAGCTACATTTTAAAAAAGACAGCTCAAGCCATCCCCTAGGAATCCAGGAGCGTCTAAGGAAAGGATATTGCACTTACTTACTTCTTCAGCCCATACAGTTACTGGCTATTCCAAACATAAATTCCAGCTGGGGGAGCAGGGAAGAATTTAAAAATTGCACAAATTGCCCTGTACAGGTTTTGTTTTAATGAATGAATATTTTCTAGTTTAAAACCTGAAAAATTCCAAGCCACCCTAATGCATGGTAGCACTCAGAATGAAGAAGTAACAATAACATACTAAGAGGCTAAGATGTGCTCATCTACCCCATAATTCCTTGGGGACAGTAAGAGATTCTGGACTTGACATCACTGTCATATCATTTATTCTTCTGTGGGGAATCAATGGAATGGGATTAATCAGAGGCTTTTCTGATTCACAGCCACAAAGTTTCAGGTCTTCGTATCTAACTGGGTAGACCCTGGGAAGCGTTTGGCTAACATACACTCTACTTACAGGTGCACCAGGAAGACCTTGGGGACCAGGCTCACCATCAAGTCCACGAGCTCCCTACAAAACAAGTAGATAACACAAGACATTAAAATGAAGTGCTGAAACACTAACAACTTATGCTCCCTCCTGGTTTGCTGGGAGCTGCCACTTCTCTACACCTGAGGTATTGTATAGCTCTAACTTTAAAAAAAAAAAAAAATTGGCAAACTTTTTTTTTTTTAATCTATCTTGGTTTTTTGTGGAGTTACGAAAGCCAATATTTTTTAACTATGGAAAAATGTCATTCAAAAAATTACGTTCTGTTCATTCTCCAAAAACTCATACCAGACAGTGAAGAAGTAGACCTTTTCACGCTACTTCAGAAAATGTGTGTGTCGTCCTTAACAATACTATATCCTTCACAACATAATAGAATAGCACCGACATGTGAATAGAAATTATCATCAAGTGCAGCGCAGATATTTTTATCACATATGTTTCAAGGAAACAATGCAATTGCTACCATGAAAGTAATTTTAAATGGAGAGGGGAAAAAAAAAATGTTTTCAAAAAGATTTACAGAGAATAAGGAACTGCTTTGTCAAACAGATGTAGTAAATATTCCAAATGGACAAAACAGCACAAAAATATTGGCAAATAACTGTGAAGAATTAAAAGATATAAAGAAGGCCAGAAAAGCAAAGTAAGATAGTAATAGCTTCGCAAATGTGTCCGAGAGGTTAGGAAGGATCACTCATGAGAAGATGCATAATCAGGACAAATTTGATGTTGTTTCTGAACATAGATGATCACAGAATAAGTTTTCTGTGATTTCATTTCTGGAGAAGGAGACAATGGCATGATCGCTACATTTTATTCCTTCTAGAAATTTTTAGCATATAGATTTAGCAAGATCATAAGAATAGAAATGTAACAGTCAGTTTTGAAACAACAGTTAAAAACACTTTGATGAACAGCAGGAGAATTACCCCGCAAAGTCAGAGCTCATATAAACATGAATCCCACTGGAAGCAATTTAAGACACAAAACATGCAAGAGATACAAAGAATGGAGAATGAACAAACTCTCAATAAAAAGCTCTAATAAAAACTGGGACAGTGGAAGCAAAAGGCTTCAGGAAGATGCAAATCACAGGAGGGACTACTTAATAAATTTTAGCTTTAAATAAAACATGTCATAGTTTATACCTGCTATAACTTGCTATCTTGCTAACTACATACTTGCACACATGCCAAAACACTATAAATCCAAGGATCAGAGGGAAAGGTGTGAAGAGTACGTGCACTTCATTAATCAGAACGACCAAGCTGCCTTTCTTCCTAGCCAGAAGTACAGTAGCTATGGAAATACAGCTAGCAGGAGAGAGAAAATGCAGGGGAAAAAAGCAGAAATTTAAATAAGCTTTAAAAACATTCAGGGGCATACTTTTTTTTTATCCAGGCCATTTTATGGAAAGAAAGGTTAATACTCACTTTAGTACCTTTAGGTCCCATTATACCAGTTATACCTCTGATACCTAGGATGCCCTGAAAATGAAAAGTATATTCAAATTATGCTTAAATCTTTTCATCAGAACTGTCCTAGTTTTCAGACAGAAGACTCGAGTTCTACATGCTTTCTTTATGCTTATTTTACTAGTTTCTTAGTATAGAAGGAAAAATCCAGCTACTTCTGCATTAGAATATATAATTTATATGGTAATTTGATATTTTACTAATTTAAGACTTTTTTAAAGAGTCTACTAGGTTGAATGCTACAATCACAAATATGCCTTAAGGACTGAAAAACCCACTAATTTCTCTTCTTGATTACCACAGAGTTGAAGCATTCTCCCTGTGCAGCCGGTGTGAGAGGAACACATGAAGGCCAGACTTGCAAAAGTGCTAAGTTGTCTTAAGTGAGGTATAGGACAGATGCAGGAGAAAGGCACCATCAGACTTTATAGATCTCTAGAGGCAGACAAAATTGGGCAAGGTTTTTGAGAATACAAGTGCTAAGTTTATATGCCCAGAACACTTGAGAGGCTAGACTAAGCAGACATCCCAGTGCAACAAGAGGCATCATAACTATCATCACTTCCTTTCAAAATACAGTCTCATGGGAAATTTGGCTTCATTTTTTTCTTCTTCCTGAGAGACTGAAACTACATGACATGTCTTCTCTCTGCAGAGAGACCAAACCCTCAGCCATAACATTTGTCCTGCAAGAACGCACTACAACTGTGTTAATGAAACAGCTACAGGCACTTCAATGCAGCATAGGCAAACCAGACTCTTGATGGGCAGCCCTTTTACTCACTCCTAACAAAGCTAGATGGAATCCTGTACAGAACATTTAAAGCTTTGTCAGCCCAAAACGTGAGAAAAAGCATGATAATGCAACAGTGACTACAGCAGCCCAGTACGGGAGAGACCCACAGTCTAATCCTTGTTCCAATATCAGAGATGGAAGTAGGCACACTGTGGTACTCATTGCTTTCTGTCAAAAGCAACACCTCTTCCAGAGGTGGCTATCTGAGGCAAGTCTTCTTGTCAACGCATTACATAAGTGCTAGACTGCGGGTGCTGCTGTGGAGACCGGATTTCTAATCCCTTCTATGGATCTGAGCCTTATATTCATTTATGTAAGAAACAAGAAAATACAACAGAGTCTACAGCCTCTCCATCTGTGCCTCTAAAGCACTGTCTGTCCTCTTTTCCATAGGTGGTCTATCTGACATTACTTTCTGCCTATTATGAATCCTACATTTTAATAAGAAACAATTATTTTAAAGCTTGTTTGTAAGGTTGTTAACTCGTGAAACAGTGAAGTGAAATGAGTAATGTATTTTAAAAAAAAGGAAAGGAAAGTCAATCTCTCATTGGTTTTAATTCTACTGTGTTATTTCACAGTGATATAGGAACTTTACCAAACTGAGTTTGGCCCTTAAGACAGCAGAAGCTGCATCTTACACAAGTACTTTCTCTGCATCAGGGCCCCAGGGATACTTTTTTCAGCATCAAACATAAGAAGGATTACACCCTTTCTTTTACTTAGTCTCTGTTCTTTCTCTAATCCTAATCCCGAGATTTATGTTGTCTTATGTTTATAAAGAATTCTGTAATTTAGGATCTGGATGTCATGTGCATCAAGGTAAATTCCTGTATATCACATCTGGACACCAATAGCATTAAAGAAATAGTTTCACACCTAGGAAAAAAACATAAGACCCCATCAGAAAATAAATTATAGAAATAAAATGTGTTATGCCTAAGGTCTATGCCTACTTCTCTAACTTAAAATGACCCCTTTATTCTGTTTCCTATTGCCTGTTCAGCTGTGATAACTGTAAGAGTAGCTCCTCACAAGGAAACAAGCTGAGGAAGTATGTGCCAGAACAAAGAAGTCAGGTGAAGCAGGACAAGGAAATAATTCCAAAATCATAGGTGTGATTCAAGGCTGCTTCCTTGGCATGCAAGAAGGCAGAAAACTGAAGGGGGGAAAAAAAAAAAGTCTGTTCTTCAGTGGCTGCTACTTCATCCTCAAGTCTTAGCTAAGCCTCTATTTCACATTTAAATGTGTTTTAAACATAAACACTAGCTTTGCAAGGCTGAAGTCAGAGTCATCAAAATTATGGAAAGGAAGGCCAGGAAAAAAACTATTTGCACAGCCTAATACAACACAAAATTTAGGACATAAAATACTTATTAAAATAAGCCTTTCCAAAGAAATATTTAGAGCTTTGTGCCATGCAATAATGTAGCTTTTTGGAGGAACTTAAATCTACCTTCACTCATAGACAATATGGCAGAATAAAGAGAAAGGTATGAGGCGTTTTTATAGTATCTGTTTTCTTACAATAAGAAGAAAAAAAGATACAACATAATAAAGCAAATGGGTAACACTATTTAAGAGGAAATACTTTACTGGAGGGCCTTGAGCTCCCACTTCACCACTGGGTCCTTGGTCCCCTTCTTCACCCTGGGAAAGCAAAAGGAATACATCTATAGCTAATCCATACCACGCATATTACTCCCTTATTGTAGGAGGTACATTTACTACTTACTGTTTTCTGTCATCATGTCCTGCTTGAAGGAAATCCAAATGAAGTCACACTACTTCCTCAGAACATAGACAGATACTCATTTAGGTTCACATTCCATTCAACTATTAGCCAAAAGGGTAATTTCAAAGCAAACCCAGTATAAAGAAGAGTAATGATATTTTACTCCTAATCTGGCATTCCTTTTTTTCCTTTATGTTAATCTCTTTAGGTTTTCATGTTCTTTTAGATTAGAAGTGTAATGAAGTTACATATGTGAATGGACTGGATACGCTAGTAGCTCTGCATCACAGTATCACACTGCACTTCAGAATTTTTTGAAAATTAAAATGGTAAAATGCCTTATCTGGTCAATCCCCAATTTAGTCAGATGATAACCTCTCTCAGACAATGACAGTGCACGCTAGTGGAGCGACAGTATCTCCTCCCAGTTTAATTTGCATAGAGGGATTTTGGAGCATAAGACAACAGGAAAAAAATAGGGGAGCTATTTCTCATAAGTTAATATTCTTTTCAATATGCTTAGGAATAGAAAGCAGCGTGAGGGTTTTTCTTTTTAAATAAAAAAACATTTTTCTCTGATTTTTTTTCTCCTAGCATTGAAGCATAGACCAAGGCAGTGCAAAACTTCTCAACTTTTCTTACAAATATTTCAATATTAAACAAGGTTAATTCAAATCAAACACCTTTAAAAAGTTCACATTTCAGTCTTCAAGCTGAATCGGACTTGGCCTCTTCACTGTGGTTATAATCCTTCTTTGCCTATGAACTTGTACTGTGTCTTTTCTCTCTCAAATACATTTTTCTCTCTCATTCTCCCTGTCCCTGTTATTACACAGCTGTGCCACAAAACAATTTACCTGGTAAATCCACAGAATACTTCTGCATTTAAATGTTTGGAAGTTTTCCAATTAATAAATTTGACTTCAGTTTTTGCCATGAGTTCCATAATAATTAAATTGAATGATCAAAATAAAAAGCAGAGGAGCATGGCAGCACTGACTTCTGCATCATAATAAATACAGAGTACAGGTGAATGAAGAATAGAGATGTGCCTTTGGTTACTCTGGCATATTATGATATGTAGTATCTCTTCATGCATTCTGGTAAAACAGTTAACAGTCCTAACAAAATCTAATACTGTGTTTGAAGACAAGGCTAAACTACTATTAGCTTGCTAACAACAGCAGCAGTCTTTCCTCTTTTTTTTTTTACCTTATAACCTTGTTTTCCTGGTTCACCAGACTCTCCTTTTGAACCTTTCTGTCCCTAAAATGAACATAAAAACCAAAATAAATAATTAGAGATTATTAAAAATTAAAATGCAGAGTTTTGCAAAACAGACAGAGGCTCCCCAGTCCTATCTTGCTGTTCCCTCTGCAATTCAAATGCTTCCTCACCTATCCGGTTAATACCACATATTAAGCACCACGTTCAAAACGATCTGCTCCTGGATCTAGCAGGGTTGTTAAGACAGGTTTCTAGACGGGTTAGTATTTCTTCTTTGGTTACTCCACAACAATTTCCTCAGGCCAACAGTATTCCCAGAAATCAGCAAAAAACACACTAAAAAATCTTAGATAAAATGAGACTCAAAAAGTGTTCATTTCAATTTAGTATGCTACAGATCTCCCATGAAGAGAAAAACAAGGAGAAAAGACTAAGGATTTGAGAGAATATTTAGCTTCTGGAGTCATCGGACTACTGGACTGCAAAGTAAATAAAGCAATCTTTCACATACTCTAATCCTTTCAAGACCACACATAAATTTTACCCTGAAGATTACAGCAGAAGTAAGAGATTTCAACAAGAGGTTATTTTAGGAGTAAGGAGTTAAAGTAACTCTAAACATCCACACTGATGCAGTGTTTTTTGAAATCTGCAGTGAACCACCCTGCTGTCAAGCCAGCAGTTACCCTCCCTAGTGTTCTGAGACAGTATCTCTGTAAGGAACGCTTGAACAAACAGATTCCCTTACCTTCATTCCCATTAAGCCAGCATGTCCTGGGCGGCCAGGTGGACAAGCATTGGGACACTGGAAAAGCATCCACACAGTTAGTACCACAGAGGTTGAATAAGGTTGCCGGAAATGATTTTAAAAAAAATGTGGACAACTGTCTTACCAATGGATCACCATCTTGCAGGCCAATTGTTCCCTAAATTAAATGAAATTAATCGAAGTCAATAAAAGAGAAATAACCAGACCTGACTCATTAGACAATACACTCATTAGACAAAACAGAAAATACTACTATCTGAAGCTGGAATCAGAAGTACAATCAACCAAAGGATCTCCGACATGAAAAGCACCTAAACTGCAGGATTTTATTGTAGGATTGCAGGTACCTGCAAAATCCTGTCCTCTACCTTAGATCAACTTTTCTGAAAAACAAAATATTTCTTTTGTTTTTTAAGCTATCTAAAACATTTTCTATTCAACAGAGCACATACATCAAAACCACATGAATTTCCAACAGAACCCAAGACAATTTCTGTAATAAGGATAACTTTTACTTTTCCAACTTACTGCCATCCAGCAAAAGATTCAGATCTTTACAGAGAAAATAACCTTCCCACAACACAAGTATTGGTAGACAAGTGAGATGTCTGGCAGTTAGTGGAATTGCAATAAACTAGAGATCAGTGTACAACGAGATGGACTCAGTGGGGGGAAGGTCATTCTTCATATTAAATCAAATACTTGATGGAAGCTAACGGGAGGCTTATGAGGCACAACAGGGAGAAATATGATTTCACAGCAGCAGCTGTATTCTTTGAAGCCCAGTGGGAGGGAGCACACTGTTTCAGAGAGAAGCACAGGGGAGTCTAAGGAATGAGCTGGTCTCCTTTTATACAGAAGGATTTAAAAAAAGCTGAGGGTCCATAATGTCACCAACTGGAGTGGGATTGTGGCACTTCAGATATCTAAAAAGGACAAAACTGTCAATGAATAGAAGCAGCATACACCATTATTGAGAATTCGTTTTTACTTGTTTCCTAAATACTCTTCTCCACTTTACCATTCACATTTTTTACAATGCCTCTGTCAACTCTCTGGCAACTTTAATGAAACCAAGAAACATGGCATAAATAAAGCATGTGCATTTAGGGTCCATCCAGCAGAGGAACAGTACAGCTTTTAAAAAGACATTAGTACAGCATAAACACATTTCCTAACAGTTTGCATCTCACAGCACCCAGCCTCCAATGTGTCTGCCAGACACTCAGTTTTATCTCTCTGGGCAGGTAAATAGCCACAAGACAAAGGCACACATCCCTCCTCCCAAGAGGCTCAAAGAAAATAACCATTGCCCTAGAGAGGAAAAGCCCTGGTGTAAAACTTTCTTATATCCCTTGCAAGTAGCAGGCCTGGTTGCAAGAAAGACATTAGAAATTAACCCACTTGGGAGCATATATTTCCAGCTCATGAGCCAAATATTAAATTTTTCTCCTCCTAACAGAGAAAAGTCTACCTCTGCTGAAGTACTACTAGTGAGAGTCAACAAAGACTACATTTACAGTAATACTACAATGGGCAGGGAAGTTTAAAACTTGTAAAAGTTACAGTTTAAGACCATTTGCATAAATGGGAAGACATCATGACAGAACTTAGAGTTTGGATTTCAAACTGTCTTTTACAACCATAAACACTAGAAACTTGCTTTCTAAATGAAAGATCAAATGTTAATATGATTAAACGAGTTGTGTCTCAGGCTTTGAACACAAGCCTCTAGACATTATGAATTAATATAGCCTGCTGAAATCCTAAAGTTGGTATTCAGCTGTAGGACTCAGCTGCAGGACTTGAAGAGAAGTTCTGTTCAAGCAGCAACAATACATAATTCAGACATTAGCACATATTAAAGGCAATCACTTACTCGAGGGCCTGGTGGTCCTGGTGGCCCTGGTGGCCCTCTTTTTCCTGGATCTCCCTAAAAAATGGTAAAGTAATTTTGTTGATTCATAATAATAATGACAGCCAGCAGTTACATATTCATACCACACAACAGCAGTGAGAAATGAAGTAGCTACAGAAGGACAGGCTAGGTAGCCAATTAAAACCTAAACCCACAACATGGCTCCCATAGTCGAATGGAAAAACTGATTTTTTAGTAGAATGGGAGCCACGTTGTAGAATAGGAGTCACAAAAACCAATTAATTTTCAGCTGCTTTAGAAAGCTGAAACATCTGACCACAGGATCACCTATGCACTCTTCTATCTCATAATTGCTAATTAAGTACTGAATTAAAAGAATCCTAGTAACTGGCAAAAATGTCCGAAGCACAGAGAGGAAAAAAATCCCCTTTTTCAGAGCCCAAGATTAATTTACCAAGTTAGAATCTTCTCCTGCTTGTGAAGTTTTGATGTGCAGTGCTTTCAGAAGTAAAGACAACACAGAAGCTCTGCACGTTATTTTTTCTGAACGCTTTCAATTAAAATAAATCTAATATTCTGACAGGCAGCACCTTTTAACTTAATACTGTCATTTCAATACTATGTTTGATATGTTATTAAATCATAAATGAAATGAAGATGAATATAGAAGAATTATTCACTAATTCTCACAATGCATGAGCTATAGAGCCACAGGTTTAAAAGCACTAAAAAGGAATATTTCTTTTCCACAAAATGTATAATTACATTGTGGGACTCATTATCACAATGTGTTGTGGAGGCCCATGATATAAATGGACTTTGAAAGGGACTGACTACATTAATGGAGGATAGGCTCATACATAGCTTTCGAAAAAGGCAGCACAGATGCAATTTCTGATTCAGGCAGTCTCTGAACTGCCAACTGCCAGAATGTGGGACAGTATGACAGGAAAATGTCATTTTACAAATAGTCTGTACAGTTCCCTAGGTATCTGTTAGTGCTCTTGCTACAGACAAGACAGTGAGCTAGACGGATCATCGTCTGAAACAAACTAGCAGTTTTTCATAGTCTTTTTTAGATTCATTTATATGACTGAGTGCAACACACGGGGAGAGGTATGCATTAAAAAGTAGGCTTCATTAAACAAAATTTTAATGCTATTTCAGATTTCAAGTAAAAAATTAACAATTGGTTTCAATTTGCATTTCAGTGGTAAAGTATGGAGTCAAAATATGACAGTGTGCTGAAACTGAGTTCACAGTTTAGCAGTAAGGTCAGTAGATGGAGTCACACTTAAAATGAAACTAAGAAGAAATACTGAATTGCTATGTTCACTGATACGCAAATGGAAAACAGAAATAGTATGTGGTCACGTACCATAATGTATATGTGAGAAGACAGGAGTAAAGCTAAAGGTCTGCATGTAATGTTAAGTTTTACATTTCCTATACGTCTGGCAGGCTTGCTTCTTCATTTTAGTTCTCCTTGAATAAGAGGAGAAGTGGAGTATGGGACACTATATGAAACACTTCATTCTAATCTAATGGGTGGCCCTGACTTTGTGCTATTAATTGTTCCTTATTTCTGATGAGCTTCAAACACAATCTTTCCTCTACCAGTGGTCACTGTAGAGGAAACAAATATGTTTTCAAGTGCTGCTATAACCCAAATAGTGTTTAGACGGCACAGTAATTATTCATTTTTTCTATAAGTACCTTCTAGCAATTGAATAAACCTACAATTTTAGCAAACATGGTAGTACTTACAGGTGGACCAGCACGACCTACTTCCCCAGGAAGTCCTGCTGCACCAGCTGGACCCTATAACAACCAAGTTAAATAATATTTTTAGACCATACAATACCTCTATAACAAGCATCCAAGGAGTGAGAACATGTAATTCTCTCAAACAACGAACTATGCCTTCAGACACCAGTATCCTTGCCCCATATACCATAGACCTAAGCAACCTCAGTAGTAGCTGAAGAAAGCATACGTAATATACATAAAACATCAGGATTAAAAAGTTTCTTTTTTCACTGAATTACTTTTTATTACAGTACAACAGCTTTATTGAAAATTTAAACAGATTCATTGAACAGTATATTTATCAGTTGTAAAAGTGATACTTACAGGTGGTCCAAGAAGCCCCTTGCCCTGTGAAATATGAAAAAAGGTCAGAAATGTGGGGAGGGTTCCACACCTAGTCAAGCTGTTTGCCAAGATCAGAGTATTTGGGATAAAAAGGTACAAAAAGAAAAAATGATGTTTGATTCTGCAAAATCGTTCTGAAAACTTGTTTAACTGATGTTAAATATCAATTTTATTATTAGCAGAAAAATTAAAGTATTGATTAAGTTGCCTGGCAGTAACATTTATTTACACATTTACAAACACATATACTTCCACAAAGGAATGAAAACATTAACGCCTTTGGGTTTAGCTAATTATCAAGTACCATGATAAACACATCTATGCTATAATAATTTCCTTCTAACAGTGCGTTTAAATTGATAATGAAAGAGATTTTTTTTTCCCAGTGCTTCCTCAAGGCCTAAATTCATTAAACTAGCACTTTTTGGTAATCAAAAGGACACCAAACTGTTCCTGTTTACACTTTCCATCAGTATTCCTCTGAATCATTTTAATGAGAAGTATCCAAGATACAAATGTGTTTCTGCCTATTTGGACACTACACTCGCTCTAAGAAAACAGATCGCTCAGTCTTACATAACTAAAGCAAATGGATAATTTTACGGAGAACAGTGTCAATGATGTGTGTGAAACCCTGGCACAGAAAATCACAAACATACTTAAATCTTCAGGAGATTTGACGTAATAAAGTGCCTGGGCTGAGTGGAGCTTAAAAGCCACAGAGTATCATACCAGGATTGTATCTGCAAGGTTGTCTTTAGAAAACTTGGTATAACACAGGGAAAATTTCAAGCATTTATCAGAGTCATTCCATTTTAACCATTGAATACACAGCAGAATGTAAACTTTTTCATCTTGCATAACCTACATAATTTCTTTGCTATTACTCAACGCTCCTTTCCTGCAATTCATTATATTATACATGTCTATATTTGACTACTCAGATCAAACTTTCACTGCATCACATATCCGATATTATATCACCTGCCTCTGAAAGAAGGAAGCCTACTACTTGCAGATTCCCATTGGAGTACCCCTTGCTAATGCACCCCTAACAGTGGCAGGGAAAGTCAGCAATACCAAAATAAGCAGCTACAGCTACTGCGTCCAGCCCACACAAAGGCCCAGGAGAAGCCAGTTCCCCCCCCTCTGCCCACTCCATTGTGTCTTCTCACCCTCCTAATTAGGACTCACAGAAGCAGGGGCTGGCCCTCAGCAATCCATGCCTCCCCCTCACCCAGCTACTCCCCCTTTCTGGCCATGAACTCCCTGCAAGCAGACCAAGTTGGGGAGTTGAGAGCTCCAGGACAATCAGCCAGTAAGGACCTACACAGAGGGTTAATGATCCCAACCCGCTGCCTATGCTCCTGCCTCTGCCTGTGTCCTAAAGGGGAAGCCTCTCCACGCAGCCTGGGACCTTAAAATATTTTCATTTTCTCTATCACTAAATACACACAATCCTACCCTTATGTCAAATCTGTAAAGCACTAGCAATATATCAGCTAATAGAAAAGTTAGAGGGAAGTTAACAGAGAGAACGGACTGAAGGGTGCGATGCATGCACTGAATGCAGCAGCCCCAGGTCCATTTACCAGGGCCAGATCAGAGACATCAGCATATTTGGTGGTAAATTACTTGAATTAATCAAAAGGATTCTACTAATTTTGTAAATCTGTCATTTGAGAGACTATCCACAAAAGAGATGAGACAAAGAGGATAAATTAAAACTAAATGATGAAGCAGGAAAAAGTAAGAGGAAAGGGAGAGTAAAAGAAGATAACTGAAGATTGCCAGGATACATTCTAGGGAAGAAAGGGTGAAAGAAGAGGAAAAGCAAATGCTGTATATAAAACTTTAGATACTTAATATTCTTTCTTCCAGTTACCCCAAAGTCCTAACTTGGCCAATAAATTCCACTGGATGAGCTTGAAAAACAGTGACAATAACTTAAAACTAATTAATGTTGTAGCCAAGGCTTCTGACTTTCTGCTTGCACTGAGCATTTTAACAACTTAAGCAAGGGTTTTTTGTGAGAAATTAAGTCTTTGGATAACCATCCACTTGCAAAAGGCCACTGACTGAATTCAAAGCAGTGCATAATTACACCGAAATACTCAATGAATCACATAACCAGTATGCAGACTCATAACTCTGCTCACTATGTTTCTAGTAAACAAGGTCTCATGGATCAAACCAAAGACCTGCAAAGGTTAAACAGCCCCATTCCTTCACGCTCGTAGTAAGAGCTTCTCAAAAAGTCTCTGAATCTGAGAATTAGAACCATCACACTCCAGCACTACCACTCCTACCCTTTTTTTTTTTTAGTTAGGTTTCATCACTCTAAGTTTAACCTCACTAAAGGTGAGATGACCAGTGTTGGCCATTTTGAGAAGCTTCCGCTAAATGCTCTATATCTTATCAGCTTAAAGCCATTCATCAAAAGCAAAGCCTGTATAAATGGAATTTCTCAGAGAGATTTATTTTGAGCATTAATCTTTCCATAAGGATTCAACATATACAGGTTAACAACCATGGAGCTACAAAATCAAACACTAGGCTTCTTCCTGAAGTGCAAGGTCTAAGGATTAACCTTAATAATTACAACGGTAATGACACAAGGTGACTAAGTATATCCATCTTTACCTTTAAATAACTAAGAATTCTCATTTCCTCATTATAAATATTCCTGCAGATTCACCTTTAAATACAAGGTCCAGTTGCTTATTAAGCAGAGGCAGAACAACTCCAAAGGCAATCCCTACTGAGGTTCACTGAAGCGTTATCACCTTAAGACTGAATGTCTCAGGGCAAACAAAATCGCTAAACTTTGAACAATGGTCCAAAATCTCTTCAGATTTATTGCTTTTGCAGTCTCAAAACATGGTCACAAAAGACTTGAATCAGGTAAATGCTTCTCTGAACAGAATCAGCATTCTACCTTGACAAGTTGGTCCAGTTTGCTGCTTTCCCATAGCAACATCTCCACTTCTAAGTTGAGATTAACTCTCTTTACATATATTTTATATACCCACTTTTTCTAAAGGCTCTTAAATTATTTGTTCTTACATTAGTCTGTTAATGGTGAGGTAAAATCATGCATATTTTCCCCAAGCCAGCTTTTATTTCAGTTGACAGGCTAAAATACTACAGTATTTTAACCTAGTATTTCAGTAATTCAGTTTTAATTCCTCATTTTTTCTTCTCCCATAGTAGTTCTTTTCATGTACACTTTTTTCCACATCACCTGAGTAACATATTTGACAGAGTTAAGCTATCTCTTCATTCCAGCTACACATTTTAAAATGCATTGAAAACAACCCAGAAATTATTTCCTCATCTACTTGACAGCAAAAATTGAAAATAATCAAACAAACAAAAAAACTCAAACCTCTAACAGAAAAATGTAGGGCTTTCAGTCTATCTAGAAGCTGCCTCAGATCTGCTATTTTCTGTGACTAAATTTAGCTCATATATTGAGTTTACGGATTGACCAGCCATTACAAGTGTCTTACCTATTTTCCAGATTTTCAGGTAAGAAGCAGCATCCATGAAAATTAAATGCAAATGTCCACATAGAATGATTCGTCTTAAGTTTGAATATGTCTATAATGTAATGTCTTCAAGAATAACATTATAATTTCCTTTCTGGCCAAATACCAAAATGATTGTTTAATATAAATTTAATGAAAGTTAATGGGACAGGGTCAAAAATACAAAGATATAGTCAAAGATACAGAATTTCACAGCAAGGAGTGCTATATCGGAATTTCTATTTAATTCCAATAACTTCTCCAAAATGAATCTAATTTTTAATTAAATTTTAATTATGTGCAGCCCTATTACAATTTCATGCCAGTCATCTTGTTCCATTACTCATTTTTCTTGAGGTTTTTTCTGGTTTCCTATATGGCAGTTTACATGGCACCAGGCCTGCTGAAGACAGATGGGGTTCATCGGTCGCAATGGGGGAAAAGGATTCTGGCTCAGGAGTTAGCAGGCCTCATTGAGAGCTTTAAACTAGATGCGAAGGGGGAAGGGGATAAAACCAAGCTTGCTAGGGATGAGCCTAGGGCTGGCACGCCTGTGTTGGAGAAGAGATCTCTGAAGTGCATTTACACCAATGCACGCAGCGTGGGCAATAAGCAGGAGGAGCTGGAAGCCATTGTGCAGCAGGAAAACTACGATGTGGTCGCCATCACGGAAACATGGTGGGATGACTCACAGAACTGGAGTGCTGCAATGGATGGCTACAAGCTCTTTAGAAGGGACAGGCAAGGAAGGAGAGGTGGTGGGGTAGCCTTGTACGTTAGAGAGGGTTTTGACTGTCTAGAGCTCAGTGAAGGTAATGATAAGGTTGAGTGCTTATGGGTAAAGATCAGAGGGAAGGCTAATAAGGCAGATATCCTGGCGGGAGTCTGTTATAGACCACCCAACCACGATGAAGAAACAGATGAAGTATTCTACAAGCGGTTGGCTGATGTCTCACAATCTCTAGCCCTTGTTCTCGTGGGAGACTTCAACTTACCAGGTATCTGCTGGAAATGCAACACAGCGGAGAGAAAGCAGTCTCGGAGGTTCCTGGAGTGTGTGGAAGATAACTTCCTGATGCAGCTGCTGAGTGAGCCAACCAGGGGAGGTGCCCCGCTGGACCTTCTGTTTACGAACAGAGAAGGCCTGGTGGGCGGTGTGGTGGCTGGAGGCTGTCCTGGGCTCAGTGACCATGACATGATAACAGTTTTCAATTCTTGGAGAAGTAAGGAAGGGGGTCAGCAAAACCACTACCCTGAACTTCAGAAGGGCAGACTTTGGATTGTTTAGGACTCTGGTTAACAGAGTCCCTTGGGAGGCAGTCCTGAAGGGCAAAGGAGTCCAGGAAGGCTGGATGTTATTCAAGAAGGAACTCTCAAAGGCACAGGAGCAGGCTGTCCCCATGTGCTGTAAGTCGAGCAGGCGGGGGAGAAGACCGGCCTGGCTGACCAGAGAGGTTTGGCTGGGACTCAGGAAAAAAAGGAGAGCTTGCCACCTTTGGAAGAAGGGGCAGGTGACTCAGGAGGACTACAAGGATGTTGTGACGTTATGCAGGGAGAAGATTAGAAAGGTGAAGGCACAGCTAGAACTTAAACTGGCCACCGCCATTAAAGATAACAAAAAATGTTTTTACAAATATATCAGTGACAAAAGGAGGGCCAGGGAGAATCTCCATCCTTTGTTGGATGCAGAGGGAAACATTGCCACAAAGGATAAGGAGAAGGCTGAGGTACTTAATGCCTTCTTTGCCTCAGTCTTTAATAGTCTCACTGGTCATCCTCGGGGTTTTCAGGCTCCTGAGCTGAGAGATGGAGATAGGATGCAGAATGAAGCCCCAGTTGTCGAAGAGGTAGCAGTCACTGACCTGCTCCTCCACCTGAATGCTCACAAGTCCATGGGGCCAGACAGGATCCACCCAAGGATTCTGAGGGAGCCGGCAGAGGAGCTTGCCAAGCCACTTTCCATCATTTATCAGCAGTCCTGGTCAACTGGGGAGGTCCCAGATGACTGGAAGTTAGCAAATGTGATACCCATCTACAAGAAGGGTTGGAAGGAGGATCTGGGGAACTACAGGCCTGTCAGCCTGACCTCAGTGCCAGGAGAGGTCATGGAGCAGATCATCTTGAGTGACATTACGCAGCACATGCGGGACAACCAAGGGATCAGGCTCAGCCAGCATGGGTTTATGAAAGGGAGGTCCTGCTAACCTGATCTCCTTCTTTGACAAGGTGACCCGCTTAGTGGATGAGGGGAAGGCTGTGGATGTTGTCTACTTGGACTTTAGTAAGGCCTTTGACACAGTCTCCCACAGCATTCTCCTGGAGAAGCTGGCTGCTCATGGCTTGGATAAGTACACTCTGCGCTGGGTTAAAAACTGGACGGCCGAGCCCAGAGAGTGGTGGTGAATGGAGTCAAATCCAGCTGGCGGCCGGTCACGAGTGGTGTTCCCCAGGGCTCAGTACTGGGGCCGGTCCTGTTCAGTATCTTCACTGATGATCTGGAGGAGGGCATTGAGTGCACCCTCAGTAAGTTTGCAGATGACATCACGTTGGGTGGAAGTGTCCATCTGCTGGAGGGTAGGAAGGCCCTACAGAGGGACCTGGACAGGCTGGATCATTGGGCCAGGGCCAACTGCATGAGATCCAACAAGGCTCAGTGCCGGGTCCGGCACTTCAGTCACAATCACCCCATGCAACGTTACAGGCTTGGGGAGGAGTGGCTGGAGAGCTGCCTGGCAGAAAAGGACCTGGGGGTGTTGGTTGACAGCTGCCTAAACATGAGCCAGCAGTGTGCTCAGGTGGCCAAGAAGGCCAATGGCATCCTGGCTTGTATCAGGAATAGTGTGGCCAGCAGGACCAGGGAGGTGATCGTTCCCCTGTATTCGGCACTGGTGAGGCCGCACCTCGAGTACTGTGTTCAGTTTTGGGCCCCTCACTACAAGAAGGACATTGAGGTGCTGGAGCGTGTCCGAAGAAGGGCAACGAAGTTGGTGAAGGGACTAGAGAACAAGTCTTACGAGGCGCGGCTGAGGGAACTGGTGTTGTTTAGTCTGGAGAAGAGGAGGCTGAAGGGTGACCTTATTGCTCTCTACAACTACCTGAAAGGAGGCTGTAGCGAGGTGGGGGTCGGTCTCTTCTCCCAAGTAACAAGTGATAGAACAAGAGGAAATGGCCTCAAGCTGTGCCAGGGGAAGTTTAGGTTGGATATTAGGAAAAACTTCTTCACTGAAAGGGTAGTCAGGCATTGGAACAGGCTGCCCAAGGAAGTGGCTGAGTCTCCATCCCTGGAGGTATTTAAAAGACGGGTAGACGTGGTGCTCGAGGACATGGTTTAGTGGTGGACTTGGCAGTGATAGGTTAACGGTTGGACTTGATGCTTTTAAGGGTCTTTTCCAACCTTAACAATTCTATGATTCTATATAGTCTAAGTTTCTACATGCCAACCATCATTCACTTCTTCAATCCTGTAAAATTCCTAAAATTCATCATTCTTTTCAGCCCCCAAAGACAGATGTTAAATCCATCTGCATGCCAACTGGAACACTACTCTTCGCATGTCCTTTCTCATATTTTGTCTTGTTTTCACACGGAAGAGCACAGGACGTCCCATACAGCATTTACACTTCAGTGATCCCATTTAAACACATGGCAAGGAGCTGAAACAGGAACAACTGTAGACTAATTTATGCAAATAAAACATGGGCTCTCCTGTCTCTACAGCATTTTCACAAAGAGATGGAAAACAATGGTATGCGTCCAAAACTTGTGACCACATCACACACGCTCCTTTCTTCTCTACAGCATACAAACCAAACGTCCTTTCAGTAATATCTGCACACTTTGATATAAAGACAAAAAGGTTCCTTAATGTAGTATTTTAATATCTTATGAGTTCTTTGAAACCTCAGAAATGGTTTCTGGCTTTTCTTCACTACATTTTATGGTAAGAATCCTTCATATTGATACTTAAGGTCTAAAAAGCCTCAAATACTAAATGTATTACTTACTGGAAGTCCACGAGCACCTGGCAGTCCTGGTTCACCCTTTAAAAGATAAAAATTGAGTTTTTCAAGAGGCATAAAGCTTTGTAAACAACATACAGGAAGGTGCTCTCACCTTTTGGAGGGTATCATTTAGTGGACGTATGCTGCAAGTATTATTCACTTCATTAACGCTACACTGGTTTCAGTGAGACTTGATAGAAAGGAAAGACTTTCTCCGTATTAAAAAGATACAGCCAGCCTTAGGCCTTTTTTTTCCCCAAAAAAACCCTAATTCAAACATGCTGGTTACTCTGACTTCTGATGTGTATTTCATTTGTCTGATTGCTGATGAAGTCAGGTTTCACTGTTCTGGTTCCCACTGCATATGCCCATGACATAATTACAGTACAACAAGATGGAAGGAACCTCACCATTACTGAAGATGCTCAACCTTAATGTCATCAATGTAATGCCACCATTCCTTACTGCTGGCTAGGGGAATGGAAGTTGTTTTGTACTGTGTGAAAAGGGCCCAATGGTTCTGTATTCTATAGATATTTTAATATTGTAAGAAAGGCTGCAGCATCTCATTAGTTGCATAGAGACAAACAATAATCTTGCTTAAAAAATGCCATAATTTAATTCATAATTTTGTTCTTACCTTCTGTCCTTTTGGTCCTGTGGCTCCACGTGAGCCATCAGGTCCTGTGAATCCCTTTGGAAGTAATGTATACAATGTTAATGCAAAGGTTACGTGGTTTTCTTAATCACAACAGAAAACATTCTAAAACATAGAGTAATGAAGCTATTAAATAAGTAACTGCAGGAGACTTAAAATTCAAATGCCTGTTTACATGTACAGATACAACTGTCCAGGTTCAAAGTACTAGCTTCTGGTGACAAACATCAGTGCCTGTGATATGCGTCCTTCAGAAACTATTCAGTTAAATCACAGTTAGACTAAACACATGATCTCACATGATCTTATTTCCTCTCAATGGAAGATTGATGAATTTAATTCATGGCTCAGGTTAAAAACAACAACTGTCAGTGCTTTCCATTTCAAATAAACCATTCATTGACCAAAAAAAAAAAAAATCAGTAAAGCTGCCAGGCTGGATTTGAGATTAGTCTTTGAACCACACTTGTCTATCTGGCTAAAATTAAAAAGCAATCATCATATAATTTATAACTACAAATTCATTTGGAGTTCTTTTGTTTTCTTTTGTTTCCAAATTTTTAACCAGCTTATATGGCTTAGAAATTTCCAGATATCCATAAGAAAAGCCTTGCTTTTACATTTGTCCAATACTTTTCTTTTTTAGTACACTTCCAGCAATTGTGTTCACCCAAAGGGATGTCTTCTCTGACAATTTGCTTTCAAAAGCTTACATGATCATTACAGGCAATTACTGTACAGTATCTTTACTCAGTCTATTAAACCTGACACTGAAATAGTTTGTGAAAGAAAAATGAGATTTAAAAAGTCAGAACTGCCTCACCAATTAAACATGGAAGAAGGTATTATAAATCTAAAACCCCAATTAAAAGTTGAATGCACAGTGGGAGTACAACAAGGTCCCATGTTTTGTCTTCAAGTGAAAATAAAAAAGGCTCACCATTTCAGAACACAGTATTCTACTATTACAGTTCCACTCATCCACTAATATGAGGGAATATACAAGTGCGAACAAGTATCAAAAGCTGAGCTGAGTTTAAAACGTTCTGTTTCACCTGACTGTGTTACCATGAATTCTGGCAAGGAAAACAAAGCCATGCCTTAAGTGAAAATTATGAGAGGCAATGATTTTTAAAGATCTGCTTATGGGTTTTTGACATGTACAAATGGGTTATGGGCCTGTATTTTTTTCAGGAAAAAATGAAGTGATATGAGATACCACTCACGGCAAGCCCATTTCCTCTTACAGATTTGAAATTTGAACAGTTTAACTAAAAGACTGTTACAGCTCCACATCCACTAAATCTCTTTTCAAAAGCAAATTAAAAGTTAACCTGTAACAGTATTGCAATCTTCAATAAATATTAGACTTTTTCATTTATATAATTTGCAATATTCTCTAATATACTTGTTTGTTGTATATAATCTTTATTTTTGATGTTTTAAATTATAACAAGTATTCTACCACTTATGTAAATTAAACATAAGCTTGCCTGCCTCCTGGTATAAAATTTAAGTACTAATGTAACAATCTTGCTTCATAGCAAGAAATGCTTTCAAACACTGCTCTCGAGAGAAATATGAAGAGTTTCCCAAAAATGTATGAAGGTGTTTTTATGGCCACTAACTTATTCAAGAGATACAACCTAACAGGCCATCAACACTAAATGATGTGGAAGCTTTATTAGCTTTATTATTCTGTATTATTTTCCATAAAGAAAGGAAGATACATTAGCAGGTATGGGCTCTGCACTGGCTGAAGTCTCGGGGGGGGGGGGGGGGGGGTGTTTGGAATAACAGCTATATGGAAATCACAGTTTTTCCTCAGAAACTGAGTTAAAATCCATCCTTAAGTTTCAATTTAGTAAAAAGAGAACTGTTTGCTTTAACATCAGGCCTACAGGGCTGATCTAAATGATTTTTTTTTCTTCCTATTTTCTCCGGCTTAGGGAAGGAGAGGCTAAGGAGACCTAAAACTACTAAACACAACCCCTCCACACACACCCTTTGAGCATTAAACACCAGTTGCCTGGAAGAGGCCAGCCCACAGCAGTGACTGTTAGATGCCCTCAGCTGCAGAAGACCCTGCTGCCCAGGCCTGGGCTTGTATCCTCCTCTTGCCCTTGCTGCCCTGCTCTTTGCCCACACAGGGAGCTGGCCATTGACCCGAGGCTGCTTCCAGAGGATGCAGCATGGCCTTCTTCCTGCAGCACTGCTGCCCAGCACCCTCTCCGGAGCAGGGTGGCAGCACCCAACAGCCCTTCCGCTGCTCCTCAGCTGCTGCCCCAGCCGCCCGCAGCCCAGCTGTGCTCCTCCAAGAGAGCATCTTTCAGCTTGGAGAAGAGCGCCTCTCCCCCACACGCACCGCTGGCACTCACCGGCAGCTGTAAGGAAGCCAGAGACCTCAAAAGGAGGTCATGCTTCTACAGAAATAGACTAAAACCAAGTATTTTCTTAAAAAAAAAAAATAAAAAAGAAGAAATTCCGGAAAATGAAGTGTACTCACATCAGCTCCCGGCTCTCCAGGCAGGCCAGGGGATCCTGGTTTGCCTGCATCCCCATCTGGACCCTTCAGGATTTAAATGGACATTTAAGCATGTTTCAGAGAAGGAAGCAGAAACAAAGCTCAAAATCTCTTCTCTCACAGGAGCAAATGCAAAGTAGCTGAAATCACTTACCGGTGGACCAGGGGGGCCGTTCGGACCTCTCTCCCCCTAACAAGATATGAAAAGGAAGGTATCAGTCAGAGCTACAGCGACCTTTTATGGCCCCTCATGGAAAACACTGATTTACAGAGTATCAGGAATAATCCCAAACTGATTCTTGTTGTAGGAAATTAATATTAAACCCACATGATCCCTATTATAGACTAACGGAAATGATCACAGAAACTTCTGACAGGAATTGGGGGAAAATACCTAAGTAGCTCCTGTCAGGAGTAACGCCTCAAATCCTTATCATGCTTTAGTATGAGTGATACTATGTTATCCTTTTTGAGATTAGAATTATAAAATCCCCACACCCCACTCAAGGCAAATAATCATAGCATATGAAGCTGATTAAATAAAATAAATAATCCTGGATTTTTCATATCAGAGATAATCTGAAAGGCAACCTTCTCCCCTTGACCCAACCCGCTACAGAGTATGAGACCCATTGATTCCTGTGTGGTTCTCCAGCCAAATTCAAACCCCTCAGGGTGAAATGCTGACAGTGAGGACAATGTAGGTACAGCTCGAGGTATTTCCTATTTCCTAGGCACAGCATGGGAAACACTTACATCGATGCCATCAATACCGGGAACTCCTGGTGGCCCCGGCGGACCCGGGGGGCCTGGTGGACCAGGGAGACCTCTCTGACAAGGAATAAGAAATAAAAAAGGAGCAATTAGATCCTGGCAAACCTGCAAGAGCCAGTCTGGGGAGGACCGGCACAAGGAGAGACAGCTTCTGTGGGTTAGTCGGGAGTCACAACTGTGATAAGGACCTGTGTCCTCGCTCCCACATGTCAGGACCCACAGGCCCTATATCCCATCTTAGCTGTCGCTGCGATGACCAGCAATGCCCCCCTCATGGGCAGAACCGGGATGAGGTGTTAAACCCTCCTCCTCGGGCCCTGCTGCCCTCCTGCACCCCGCAATGCTGGCAGGGCCAGGGCAAGGCAGAGGGGGCTCGACTCCCCAGCCCAGCAGGATCTGAACACCGCATGGCAATGACAGGGTGGCAGAAATAAAAAAAGTGATCTTTGCGAATCAAACACTGAAATTCACTAAGCTACTCTAGTTACTCCTTCAGCCAACACAAAGGAGACAGTCTTCCTAAGAGTTTGTGCTAGCGAAGAAAATTTAAAACAACCCTTTCCCTACTTGACTGACGGGCTCAGCGGTTTCCCCTGGTTCCTCAGGACTACATTAGCATCTACAGAGGCGCTTTCTCACAGCGCGAGGCTCCCAAGGGGGAGGCGGGAGGCGCCACCAGCCCACAGAAACCTTGAGAAAGGCTTTTACAGGTCCCGCACCTATAATGGGGGGCTCTGTTCTCCTCGGAGCGAGCTCCGGCCCCGGCCCCACAACGGTGCTCTGTGATCAGGAGGCTGGCCCAGGCCCTGCTGGGGCCCTGAGCCTGGCCCCGGGCTCCCCATGGCACTGCTGCTCTGGACACCTTTCCTCCACACACCAGTCTTCCCAGTAATAATCCATCCAGCAGTAGGAGTAGATGCAGCTCAAGCCCCGCCATGTTACCGGGCGCCTGCCTGATGCCCACCAGGTAGCACCATGTAGCCACCCACACATGGCACCCACCACCCTGGGGTCAACTCGCCTTTGCCAGCACCACGTCAGGGTCAGTTACAGCTACTGTGGGGGAGAAAAGGGTCAAAAACCCTCCAGTGGGTCGGTGCCCGGGCATGGCAGAGAGTAGTTTCTCCTCATCCACGCCCTTTCCCCGAGCACGGAGCACCGTCCTCACACTTACCTCGATTACCGTCTGGCTTATCTGCGAGGGAGAAAAACAGAGTCAAAGTCAGAATAAACTTACTTGAGCCAGGCAGAGGCAAACAACCTGCAGGAAAAGCCCCAGAGGCAGGAGGCCCCGCAGAGCCCGGGCCATAGCGATGGCGGGAGCGGCCTGCGGCTGCTGGGGCAGGCGGCCGAGAGGTGAGCCCCGCCGCAGCCCCTCACGGCTGCTGGCTAACGCCTTGGGGAGGGTCGCGGGGATTGGAGGAAAGCTGAAGGCTGGGAAGGGAAGAACCGCATGCCAGCAGCGCCTTAACCCTTTGCCCTGCTGCTCTTGCTTTGGGCACTGACCCTTGCCTCCCCTCCCTGCCCTCCCCCAGGGGCTTCCCGCCGCCAGGCTCCCCGGGGAGGCGGCCCCTGCGGGGAGGCGGCTGCGAAAATCCCTCCCGGCTGCAAGGCGCAGCGTTCTCAAGTCTCCTACCCAAGCAGCGGGGGAGCGGGGGGGGGGGGGGGGGGGAGGGAGAAAGTAAGTCACGGAAGGGTTAAAATGAGACTGCTGCTGCTCGGGGGAGGGGGGGATGTCTAAAGGCACAAAATTCCAGGCAGATACGGTAAAAGCAGGCATCTCGGGCCAGAAAGGGGGAGAAAAAGTGAGGCTTCTGTGGGCTGCCGCTGGCCGGCGGCAGGCAGGGACTTGTTGGCGGGCAGGGGGCTCACCCGGGCCGGCAGCTCGCCGCAGCCTTCGCGCTGGGGTCGGAGCGGGTCGCAGTGAATCACCATCCACTGGATTTCGAACTGGCAAAGGAGATAAAGATCACGTTAATTGGGGTGAGGGGGTCCCGCCGGCCGAGGGTGTAAGAGGAGGAACAGGGGTCAGCTCACGGCGTGGTTTAAGAGGTGGGTGTTGAATGGCGATAGCTATGGGTGCGGGCCTCTTTCAAAGAGGGCATACACCTGCCAAGGGATTTAAAGAGAAGGTGAGATTCATCCTGTGTCGTTTTTTCACATGCTGTGTATAAGCACAGGCGTTTTTCCTCATGCCGTGTGGTGGTTTCATTAGACACGTGAAACGGTTTTCTCTAAGTGGATAGCTGTGCCCGTGAAGAACGGTAGGCCTGAGGACAGAAACGTGGTCTAAGTGTGAGAAGTTCGGACAGCAGGATCGTATGCACACTGTCAACCGTCTGCAGCTGGGTAATACACATCTGGGAAATTTCGCATCTTCTTCGAACATTTGTATTTGGCACTGGAAAACTAGACACGATTAAGGCAAACCTCAGAAACTGCAAATGAGACTCGCTTGGTGTGCTATATAGATCACAAAACATACTCTCTGCTGAAAGTTGCTGAATAGCTCAACCATACAGCTTCAGAGGTATATCCATTGATATAGATATTGCATCATGTGGAATTTTAAAATACCATTGGGCCCAACAATTGGGCATATTTATTGTATCTAGGTCTTAAAGTCTTGGGTTGTTGTCCCTTCCCATCACACATAGTATCAGCTTGGCTTATGAACCACTAATGAGTGGTTTATCCAGAGATTTCTCAGTTTGATGATACAGTTCAGAGGCTCCTATTCCTTTCTTTTCATTACGGATGGCTGAGGAGTTGGGGGGAAAGTTTGGTATTTTTTTCTTGTTACAACATAGAGTCCTTGTATGGAAAAGACTGTTTTTTCTGAGAAGATGAAAATAAAGAGTGTCTGAGGGCTTTCACTTCTTATTTCTTTGCTTCTGTGAGTCGTCTTATTCTATCGAGCTAAAGTAGCTCCCCACCATCCCTCCCACAAAATAATGTCTCGGTGCTTCCTGGCTGCCTTCTGTGCTCCCTCCGGGATATCTCATTGCTCTCTTCAATTCCCAACCCGTAACCAATGCAGAAGGCAGACTGTCATTCTGAGATGCTTTCCTCTCCTGCACCCTCCTTGCATTGACTTAATTGCATGCTGACTACTAGAGCTAATAAATGCTTTGATAAATGCTTTGAGTCTGAAGTCCTCTAAGATCTCTGCAAGACACCCACATATCCACAAGTTGCTTTTTGGGTTTTTTTTTGCTTTCACCTTCACTGCTTCAGTGCTGCCACTCCTGAAATCCTCACTATCGCGTCACTACTGTTCTGTTTACTTTGCAGTCATCACAGTTTCCAGAGTGCTGAGACTAGAGCACAAAAGAGGCAGTACCCTCCTTTCTGTTACCTGTTATCTGACACCACTATCTGTGAGTCAATTCTCTACCTCCTTTATCCAATTCTCATTTTAAAACCTTTCCTAGTCCCTAATAATAGACAACTGAATGTCATAATATACATATAGAAGAACTGAATGTATACTACAATTTAATACTACACGGCAGCAATACAAGAATAAACATGAGAGGGTATGTGGAATTTGAAGAATTTATAAAAAGGCAGAAAAAATCTGGAATTTATAAAAAGGCAGAAAAATGGGATACCTATATGATAATTTATTTCATACCATACAACTAGATTCTGAGTCCTGAGTCTCTACATTACGTACTTCTGAAGCTCACTTGCAAAGGGAGAGAGATCCATAACTGGCTCTAAAGCTGTTTATAATCTATTTCTGATTTAAATAATAATGTATTTATGACTTAAATTAAGATAGGCATGGTTTTAAGTGACAGAATTTCTACTTTTTCAGTTGGTCTGTTTAATATTAAATTAAAATTACATTAAATAATATTAAAATTGAAAAGTCATCCATTCAGTAGTTAGGAAATACCATCATTAAGGTTGCCTGTACAAATTTAATCTGTATGTAACCTGAAATGGTGTGATTCCACACTTCTTTCCTTAGAACGCTTCCCTTATTCATCCCCGAATGAACAAGGCTGTGAAAAGTGTTCCCATGCTGCAGAAACTGTAAGTTTGGAAGTAAATGGGGCGAAAGGTGGCAAAAAAAGAAAGGATGGCTTTGTGGAAAAGGCAGACAGATACCACTGAATGAGCCTGCTTTTGCTTCATAATTCTTATATAGTGCTGACAAATTATTTAAATCAAAATAACCACATTAGAGAGAATTCTGCATGGGGAGGGGGAGAGAACTGGGTGCCTGAAATGAAGTATCTGGGTACAGGTTATGCAAAAATGCTGATCAGTAGCAACTGTAACTGAAATCAATAGTCTTGAGCTGTGCTTCCAACTTATAACATGGTACAAAATCTGTAAACACTGAAAAAATGACTTTTAAGACATACCACCGGCAGCCAATATCTGCATCAGCACATTCTATTTTTTTTATGTAGATAATCATTGCCTTTTTTTTGTCTTTGTGTGTGTCTGTGTGTCTGGTTTTTGGCTTCTGTGCTAAGGTGAGAAAGATTTGAGATGATAAAATGCTAATTACTGTGTTGTGTTAGACTTCGATGCGTGGCTGTCCAAATGCCAATATCTGTGTCTTAAGAGAATACTACTAGCAAATGCATACACATTTTTAAAGTTTGAACACAGTTTTTCAGCTTTGAACATAATCAATATTAAAATAGAGCTCAGTTTATTAATGAGATTAGAAGGTGTGATTGCTTGCTGCAGTGGGAACTTGCCTCACTGAGCCAGGAAATCCTTTTAGTGTCTCATATGGTTTTTTCCAATGCTCTTGAATGGCGAAAGAGAAAACCAATCACTTTGTTTTGTTCAAGATGGGATTTGAATGGTGAGCATTAAGTAAGGCCTGGTACTCCCATGAGTTTAAGACACGCAAAAAAAAGTCTGAATAAATGAGGCAGAAAAAATACCTAGCATTATTTACAAAACACTGTACCATAATGCGAATGTAAAAGGAGTTGAAATATTTTGAACATGCAGCTTTAATTTGACATTTCTTAGTTCACAGTTGCTTAGTCAGGGAGCATTTTTTTTTTTAAATAAACTGGTTGCTCCGTACATTTTTTGCTTAGAGCTTTCGTTACAGTTTTGAGGGTATATAAAGCAAAAATCGAGATGAAACCTGTTTGACTTTTTCAAAATGAAAAATAAAACTCTTGTGCTGGCAAGGTAGTAAAAGGTGTGACTGGCCTCCCATTGATTTAGGAGAGGTCAGAGAAGGGCAAATATGTCCTAGCCTTGCTGTCAAGGTACCTTTTCCCTCACCAGTATTTCACAATGATCTTGTTGATGATATTAAGCTGCTTTAAAGGATGCCACTATTTTGAAGATGTCTCATGTAGATGTTCTATCAATATCAATACAAAGTGTTACTAAGGATGAAGTACAGGCACAAAGTTCTCAGAAATTAATCTCAGATAAATCAGGGGTAATCGTAAAGCAAAATTATTAAAATGTAATCCTTTAAGACCCATAGGTCAATATTTCTGATATCCATTTTCCAAGATTCCTACAGGATTTCCATTTCATCTTAATTTCATAGTCAGCACAAATATAATTGGATTAGTCATGTCTGTCTGTTCACTTAAATACTTATATTCTTAAATTCTATGGAAATGCCTGCAAATGCCCACAGCTTTGCACATTTCAGTATCAGCTATGCAATTCAGTTTTCTTATTAGTACTTTAGATGAGAGAGTTGAAGGTTAAATAAGATGTAAATGAGACCTAAATATCTAGGGTAGTATTTGCAGTATAGCATCAGTCACAGGGAAGCGTTTGTCAGCACCATAGGCTTTAAGGAAAACCATGACACTCGGAGCACGTTTGCAGGTCCCTTCTGGGAGAGCTGGCTCCCTGTCCCCCGCTGGGCTATTGCTGCCTCGGGGGTGATGCAGGGGAAGACATCCCTTCAGGGGAAGTACAACTCAGCGAAGTAATTTTCAGGCGAAGGTTTTCTACAATTTTTCATCGATGATATCCATGTTTGTTCTAAGGGAAGTCTGCTATCAACTCTTTGTACATTTGTTAAGTGACCAAGAATAAGCTACACATATTTAAACATATCTCATCTAGAGCTATTTTAAACGTTTTATCCATTTTCCTACATCTCTGTAATGGGTTTTTAGAGCGTCACTTTCCTTGCATCTTTTTTCAAAGTCTTAGAACAGTACAGCAAATTCTGGTGTTATTTGACCTTCTATAGCAAGGGTTCAGAATGTGAGATTTCACAGGGTGAAAAAAACCTGAGACGTGACTTTTTACAATTCACACGTACAAGCTGTTCTGTGGTGTAAATTAATCCCTGTTCAGCAAATATTGATAAGCATCTTCCTCTTAGACGTTACAAGTCATGCAGCTGCTCTGAGCTAGTTAACAGCATTAAATGTCAATTAAATAATGACCAAGGATAATTTCTAGAAGTGTTTAGTGTCTATTATGAGAAAATCAGGGTAATGCCTCTGAAATCGCAGAAACTGAGGCAATTTATCTCACAGCACTTAATCTTTGAGCAGTAAGAAATGAATGCTCTTACCTTTCTATAACAAGCACGTGATTTAGAGAGTAAGTTCCTTTTCAGTTTTGAAATGATGATATATCTTGTATTGCTTAGAGTTTATAGTGGATTATTTGAATTACTTTTAGATAAAAAGAACTATTTTCTGTTTTATCTAAAAAAAGATAAAATGCAGCTGTAAACCTGTATAAAAATTTGCCCTCCATAAAACATTCCAGAAATCCTGGATTAAATCTTTGTAAAGGCTCAAAGGCAAGCCGTAGTTTCTAATGGAACTCTATTACTCTCTTAGGCAATCATAGTAACAACAAGCAATAAAGAATCTCTTTTAAAATGACATGTATTACAGTGCACCTAAAAGAAGCTGACCTATTCTGCAAGAAAAATAGAGCACTCACAGAATACTGAAAAAAAAGAAGAATAGGAAACACATAACTTATGTCCTTTAAAAATTATACCACTGGAAGTAATATACTTTAACAATGCCTGGAAATAAATTAGAAATTGTGTCTGGGACATATTAAATAACCAAGACTGGTGAGATGTTTAAACTGAGTGTAGTCAAGCAAGTTAAAAGATAAGCCTAGAATATCCCCAAACATAGATTTATTTACTCAATTTAAAGAGAAACTAAATGCACAGGCTAAAACTGAAACTTGTGCAATATAAACAGCCGTTTTAAAATTACTAGTCCATCAGATTGTATAATTTCTTTATCATAATTTCAGAGAATATGGTCTTCCTAAATCTACATTTTTATAATATCAGGTTGGACCACTACCATTGTCAGTTTTGGCTTCATAGTACAGGCCATGCAATTCAATCTAGTGAGCCCTATGTCAAAGTCACAGTTCTGTCTGAATTAGTGTATTTTTAGACATCCAAACTTGGTTTAAAAATGTAATGTCATGCTTACCTTCTTCCTTCTCTGATAATTTGTTCCAGTGCTTCATTATTCTTTTCGTCAAAAAATGTGCATCATATTCCTTTTTTAAGGCCAACCTTATGCAAAGATTTGATTTTTTTCATAAAATATACTAAATAGGACTGAATCTTCCCAGAAACACGCTAAAGGTGTAAACAAATATTTTGCACGGTAAGTGGTGAATTGTAAAAATGACAATTCCATTTTGTCCTTTCGTCCTACACTTAACGTAGCTTCACACTAGTGCCTAATGATGTACGTGCTTAAACATGGATGAGGCAGAACTTAATGCTAGACACTCTTCCTCCACCAGATGCCTGAAGAGCCTAGGGTAATCAGTGTTCCTCGTTGGTATACCTTGCTGAAAAGAGTAAGTCTCTGCAAAACACAGGCTGGAGATGAAGGGGAATAAAATTCCAGATTTCCTCTGCTGCTTTTCCGGACTTCTTTAATCCTAGCCAAAGGTCAGCCAGAGCACCAACAGAGAAGGGGGAGAAGTCTGAGTTCTCGCCCAGGTGGCCTTAATACCACATCTCTCTCCTTGTTTGTAGGCTGCCAATTCTAATCATTACTTCCACAAGCAACAGGAACCCTCCTCATTTTTAAAGGAATGTCTCTGTGTCTAATTTGAGGGCACAGTTTACTGTAGCACTGTGTACTAGGTGTTGTAATACTATTACGTCAATACCTATAGCTTTCTGTGCATTTGATCTAAATATCTTCCCAAAGAGGAATACAATACTGTGGTAGAATTTTTTTCATCCTAGTAACATGCATAGGATATGTAATGTTTTCATCATCCCATCCATCCATTCATCCACCACTATCCCAGTTAGCAAAGCTAAGATTACTTTCGAATGACATTTTCAAAGACTAACTTTCGTTTTCAACAGAATTAATATAACTTTTCAGCTATTGATATTTTCTAATCCACATTTATAGCAACATACTAGAGAGCCACTTTCAGACACCGGGGGCAGCTTTCTGTCATCATTTTTCAAGTAAAACTGATTTCTACACAGTGCAATATAGTAACCTATACATACAGAGGTGATGAAGCATGAGACGCTTCTTTTGTTGCAACGTTTCCTCTTTCAAGTTTATACAATGCTGGGGATGTGGGAAATGGTTACAATATATTAACTATCCAATTCTCTTTTGCCATTCAACTAATTTTGAAATAAGTATGGGCATCTTACCATTCATAGTTCTTAACACGCTTAAAGAGGATCTTTGGAAAAGGAACAGGATAATATATGGAACTTTGCAATGTTTCCTGCAATTTTTTCAATTGTGTTTTGAAAGTATTTCCTTTTAATCTACAAAGTGAATTCAGAAATAGCCTTCCCAAAGTCCTAAATGTCATTTAGTGCCACCATGGGACAAAATTGTTACATTATTCAGCACAAAGTGCAGTATAACTCATTAGCTGAAAAAACACTAGTTGAGAAAACACTTTCATGGATGTCTGAAAGGCAAAATGCAGATGTGAGAGCTACAAATTTTTTTCTGACAGAAATTATGGGTATGTCACTTTGTATGTGTTTTACATTAATTGCTTGTCTCAGAAAGTAAATCAGATAATCAAATAATAAAATCCCTGAGGTTTTACATATTCAGTGTTCTTTGTTGAAGGGCACAAAAGCATTCAGTATTTACCATATGTCAACCCCAAAGTTATTTTCTTCATCAAAACAACTCTCCTTGCAATGTAGTAGCATGAAGAGGCTATTTTCAGCACTAAATCCACTAACAGGATATAGAATAAAATTTCCCTGCCTGCTCTGGCTCCACAGAATAAAGGAGCACTCCACAGTGAGTTTAGGTGTCTGCTCCAACGCACAGGGGAAGTTAAATATCTAGCAAAGGGATTCACAGCAGCCATGATACGGGGGTGGGATGTCCTGAGCTAACCAGGAGAAGGTATTGTGGAGGTGGGTGGCCCTTATGCCTCAGCTCTGCTGGGCCCTTTGTTTGGATTGGATCTACTCTCTGATGCTACACTTATCCCTCATAGGATTCATAAACAAGAACCTTCTTTAAGAGTTCACTGTCTGCTCCAGGTCAGTCTTTTTCAAAAAACTCAAGCTAATTAAAGAGAAAAAGCGACTGTTAAGATGATCATACCAGGTAGCACAATGATTAGAACAGTCTTCTGAGGTATGAGGTACTCACGATAATCTCTGATATGGCACTGAGGTTTAAACATGGGTCTCTTATTTCCTCTGTGAACATCAGAGTAGATCAAAAAGGACCTCCGTCAATCTCCCTTACAGGAGATATTCCCTCTGTATTAATGATTTAAAATATTTATTCTGCCAGAGACACATGTAAATATCTCTAGCTGATGGTGCACGCATAGGAGAGAAGAGTCCCAGTTCTTGCTCAATGAATGTTTTGCTCTCTTTGGTGTGAGGTGCAGCCCACAAATCCATGTCCTGAGAATTCCTTTTAGATCAAGCTCCACATATGAGATAAGCAAAGGAACACCCAACTGATGCATCCAAACACAGCAGAATCCAGTGACAGAAGCGTGGATGTCTGAGAAATTTCATGAGTGAAACTTAGACATAACCTGGGTCATTCCTTACTTTACACAGTGTATACATGTGCAAAATTTAAAAAGCAAAGCTAGTACTTACCTGCCAAGGAATTGTTATTTTCAGTCATTTCTGCTTCCATAAAACATTTGAAGATGCATTTCACAAAATATTAAGTGTAAAGATCCTATAAAACACTTTTTGCAGTAATAAAAGATTTTGGAACTTACCGGAACTGAAATTTCAGGATTATTTTTAAGTTTTCCAAGCACAGCAAAGCCATCAACACTGATTTTCCCTTTTGGTTTTATGTTTAAGGATTCTATTTTAATACAGTCAATAAAAAGTGTGACACTGTTTGCTTCCACGCTTATCATAAGCTTGTGCCATTGGGAGTCAAACAAGAAAGGCAAATGCAAAAATGATGCAGTTTGGAGACTTCCATCCGCTCCTTTATAAGAAAACTCAACGCTTTTCATTTGGCCATTAAGATTCACTCCAACTTGTTCTTTTCCTGAAGAATCCTGAATCTGCCAAATAGTCCAGTATTTCTGAAGTGTGGCTCCAGTCATCCGAAAAGTAGTTAGAAAGGAATATTCATCGGGCAATCCGTTGGAATATATGGCACTGTGTAGGATCAAAATACAGTACATTTGTTGTGTATTTGTTCTGAAAAGCTCCACATATCACCAGAGTAATGAGAAATGGTTACTCACTGGAACCATATTTCAACTATGCTTTTATCAGTGCTCTTCTGCGCGCAGAGTCCCGAAACGGGATGTCCCTTTGAGGCATTAGTGTTGCTAATGGCAAAAGGAACTGGTTCAGAAATGTGGGTTCTTCCAACATTGTACAATATTTGTGACAACCCTTTCTGAGTGTAACGGATGAAGCAACAACAGACTTGTACTTCACATTTAGAAAGTATATCCTACAATTATGCTATTTCCTACTATTAGACTTCCTTACAAAATCAGTCAACATAGTGTGACTTTATAATTGACCAGGCAGATAGTCAGTGCAGATCTGATTCGGTTTTGAAGACATAAGACGTCTTTGGCAGATGCATTTCCTTGTTCAGCCTGATAATAACCATTTCGTTAATGTATTAGCTATCACTTCAGCAGAAAGCATTCAACAAATCATTCATTGACAAATATATGCTTAGTAAGAACCCACACTAAAAATGTATTATGTCCTGCAACCTTCAGCTGCAAGACTACAAGTAGCAGGGAACAGATTTGCCACACATAAAATGTTTCATTCTTTTGCAACTCCTACAACATGTGGGATTTGGAAAGACAAACAAGTACTACTGGCTGTATCACTGTGCAAAACAGTAATGTCATTTTTTGTCTCAAATGTGTCAGTGAATCCAGTAAAATATTTAAGAAATACGCCTTTTCATAGTCTATAGATTATAAAATTGTAGTGTCATAATCCGGTTGACATCAATAGATTATTTGCCATCTATCCACTCTATCCACATCTATCCATCATCTTATTTAAGAATAAGTTGTATTTGAATAAATTTCTTAAGTATGGAGAAATGCAGAGCTATTTTGTCACCAGCTTTCATTAGAATAACTTCTCAGCCAAGTAGGCATTTTGAACAAAGATTATTTTTGAGTGGCAGATCAATCCTATCTCCGCAGCAATTTAGCCAGCATTAGTGAACCTCCGGCTTTAAGCTAAGGAGAAAAAAAAAAAAATAACGAAAAAAATTGAATACATTAGTTCTTATTCTGTATGCCTGATGACTACTGATTTAGTAAGAGAGTACTTCCAGATAAAGTCTCTGCAATTTGTAGTTTGGTGTTAAAGTGTCCAAAGCTGTAGTGCAATCATATTCCAGCAGGCGACGGCACAGCCTCAGCAAGCTTTCAGTAAGGACCCGGGCCAGCCTGGCAGCAGCAGCAGCAGCAGCAGCAGCTTCGCCTTATTAAGAAACTACCCAAACTGCTGGTGTTTCTCCTCTTTCCCCGTGAGCCTTTACATACACCTGAAAGCTGGTGTATGAGGAAGGGGAATGTTTAGCTGGAAGATTGTCTCATTGCACAAAGTGTGGATATATACAAAAGTGGGAGAAGGGGTTCTTTGCCATTATCTTTGAAATGCCTGTGGTTTGCTATGACTTGTGTCTCTGTTGACTGCAGATGCAGTACTCTGTCCCAGCTGGCTTTGTCTGATACGATTTATCTAACTTGTTGTGTTCTCTTATTGTTTTGTTTCAGTTTGTATCTTGCCGTCTTAAATGCAAATGTCAATGCATGGACATTGCACCTTTCCTCCTGTTCTGAGCCCTTTCCAGCGTATGCTGCTGTCCCCTATCCTTTTGTTCGGCTTCTAGCTTACACAGTATATTTATATATTCTTTCGTGCTCCAGGAACATACTCCCTCTCCCTATCCAGACACACATTAGTCTCTTGCTAAGCTCCTGATCCAGTTCAGCACATCTTTTATGGCCCTCTGTGCCCTTCTTCCTCCGTAGTATCTCTTAAACAAGTAATTCAATGTCCTCTGCTGCTAAAACCTTAGCTCATCTGACTAATTTATCTTGTCATTTGCTGAATCCCGCTGTTTGTTCTTGGACAAGAGCTGGTTTTACTACTACCCTATTGGAAGTGGTATTGTCGGGTAATTTTTTAACTAGCCTCCATTTGACATTCCACTTTCTATCAAGTTCAGTGCCCCTAGGGGATCTGATATGCTGAGCTCTGCAGCTAAAGGAGGCATTGCTAATCCCAGATCCTCTGAGGAGAGGTTTTCATCCTTTCTCTGCACTGATAAGTTTTGCTGTCATGGCAATACTGGTTAAAATATTACACACATTCTCACCTCACCTCAGCTGACATAACTATACTGGAAAAAACAAACAAACAAAAAACCTAGTAAGTAAACATAGTTACACTTTTCGATTAGAAGATTGCTTATACCAGATTGGCAAAAGGATTCTTTGCACCATATTTAGCTATAGCGTTAGTCCTTTACAAGCCATCATATGGGTCCTCCTTCTTTTTCAGAAATTAAAATAGAAAAGAAATATTCTAACTTTTTCAAGTGATATACAAAGAAGAGAAATTCTGCAAGAGCTTCTGACATTGGTAAGAGAAAACTGTAAGAAATTTATATAGAACAATAAAGATAAAAAGTCAGTGCACAAACATGGATAAATATTTACATTTTTAAAAACTTTAAATAACCCATCAGAAGAACTGCTGCCTTTAGACTAAAGACTCAGTATCAGTAACGTGACTCAACATAACAAAGCACAGCATGACCCATCGCCAGAAAGGTACTCTGCAGGGGACTGTTACTGTGTAAGGTTTATACCTATAATTCTACAAGTAAAGCAGAGATAGATTCTCATCTCAGTTCCTCCAACAGTAATGAAAAGCAATTCCAGTGGCTTTAGCAGTATCAGTGTATTGAGGTACACAGTTTTCCCCAAAGATTTACATAGGCAAAACCCCTACTGAAGTCAGCAGCTTAAAATGCTAAATATTTGGAAACTAGGGCAAATTTATCATGGTATTTAAATAAACAATTGGTGAGAAGTTATTCCTCCATCTCACTGCAAAGTAAAGGGTGTTGGATTCTGTAATCTTCCTGAACAGCTGATAACTATATAAGCACTTAAATTATTTATGTAAATTATTTTTAACATACGTGTTTCCAATTCCACTAATTTTTGGAAGGAAATCAAGCAATTTTAAATTTAGAATCAGGCAGATGAGCAAAGGAAGAATTAATATGCAAGATTATTTCAAGCATAAAGGCCAAATTCAGTCCTGATCCTTTTCCTACACACTTAAAATTGCCAGGGATGTAAGCCATCAGGTATTTTTTTAATTCCTTTTTGTATCTTAAGTTTGTAAGATAGCAGTCTAGTCCTGCTTTCCTTGTGTACTCAGACTATTATTAACTGCTTAATGTGTGAAATGAGTGCAAGATCAGGTATTTTATCAGATATTTGAGTCCTTGCTTAATTCTTTTAAATACCTTTGGGGGGGGAGGTGAAACATTCATCTAAAGGAACTTCTGAAACACTACTGTTTTCTTTTAATCTTTTTCATATATACCTAAGAGTCTTATTAATCCCATAGCTTGAGTGCTTACCAGGAAGATTTCTTTAAGATTTCAAGGCTAAGTCCTACCTAGGCATCAATATAACCAAGATCAGTGATCTGGCTGAGCGGTGGAAGGCCTGAATAGTCTCACTGACTTCGGGATTCATCAAGAGCAGCAAGTCTTTTAAAAGGTGAACTACCTATTGATTTGAATACTACAAAATAACTGCTTATTTTATTAAACCTGTTTCTTTAAGAGTTAATTTCTTAGGTGAGCTCCATTGGCCACTGAGATAACTTACTCCTTGCTAAGTGAAGATTTTAGAAATGTTAGTACAATCCACTAGAGATGGCTGTAGAAATTCTTCTGGCCAACCTCATGATAATGCAGTATCATGTACCCAGGGGTGAGGGTTCCTTTGCTCAAGCTGGAGATGCTTCTGTCTGCACCTCCTGAAGCCTCCTAGAATCACAGCTGACCTGGCAGGCGCTGTCTGACAGCCATCAAATAAGCAATAACAATAAAATCTAGCTAAGCATTTTTGAAAGCAACTGTCCTAAGTCATTAGCCAGAAGTCATCTGCTAGGACTCATTACCCTCAGCTGGTCTCTGTTCTTCAGAAACATCCAGTTCTGAGCTAATTATTTCTCTTATGAGCTAATTAGCTTCTTAGCTGCATTTTGTCTTTTCCATTACAGTGTCATCATCAATGTCAATGGAACGGTACTATGTAAGGTATCTTACTCGTAATGCAAAAGGAAAAGCACCTGAAGAACTTCTTTGGTGGCTGCATGTAGAAATGCCAGATCTTCAGGCATAAGCATTTGAGGAGCATAACTTCACAGAGAAGCATTATTCCCAAAGGAAAAATAAGGAAATCAGCCTATGAAATTCTCTGGGTGTTCCAAGCTTTCTGATAAAGCTTTATAAACTTCCAATTTACATTTTATAATTTCTGCTACAGTGGCCTGCAGTACACCACTACCCCAAATGTAAATACTGTTCAAAAAGCAGCTTACATTTTTACATTGCTCTGCTTTCTACTGAGATGAGGATGCAGGCAAAGAGGTAACATTTCTAGAAGGCTACCTTCATGTTGCTAAGTTCAATATGCCCAGGACTGCTCTCTGATACTAAGTTCAGCTTTCATGAAAAAGTTTAAACCTGCTTACTTCCAAAATGTGATGACTATATGCAAGCTGCTTATTGGGAATGGTCCATCACCTATCCTAGCTGCCAAGCTGTGCCCAGGAATTGTTTAAAGAGTGCTAATTAGTCTGGACTCAAACCATGCCAAGGTCTTGTGTAATATTTTAACAGTATAGATGACCAAGTGTGAATGCCTTGGAATGTTCCCTGCTATTAATTTATTAATGTGGACACAGGGGCCTTGTGATGTGACAGCTGCATTTGTGAAGTCAAAGGATTAAGATTTCATCCAGTGCATAGAGATAGCTAGCCCTTTTCCCCCGCGTAAAAACGTATCATGAACATATTCTTTTGTGCTAATATATTTTTTCAAAGCTTGCAATCAAAAATCAACACAATTATTATCCAAATTACTAGTATTAATTTTGTACTTCCTAACTGGTGGACACCTATAACAGGTGCATAGATTAAATTGAAAAATGACAGGTTCACTGTGTCAGAAACAATGGGTATGAGTCATGGCAGTTTCACAGGTTCTTCTTACACGAAGAACACTATGTTGATTCTTCAGCAGATTTTACGCTAGGAGAAGCAATGGCCAATGGGAATTTATGTGGATGACAGGAGAAGCTTAAGTCAAGACTCGTGGGCAATCATTTCTGTTCATTCTGGGATATACTTCTGGACCTTGGCAAGTATGCTAAGCAGCAAAAAGACCAAGCTACAACTCAATAGCATTTTAAGGAAGCTATGTAAGCTTTTCAAGGCATAAGCTATCGCTACAGCAGAGACAGAATAAATACGCTGAGCCATGCCCATCTAATTGAGCTCTCATTCCCAAGCCATAGCCACTGTAACATGGGCTTGTCTGTCTTAGTATAATGATCATATGCTAGTCTAAAAAATTATTTTACTATTCCTGATAAATACTGACTGAACAGTGACAGTCGGTGAAGCCCTCTGTGCTGATACTGTAATTGGCTTGCTTGCCATTTCTACGCGTGTGCCCACCTCCCCATCCCTTCCTCAAAAGCCTCGAATGCCTTACGCCAGGGAACGGGCTTGCTTAGGGTGACCCCTCCCTATTTTGTAAGGCAAGAGAGAATACTGTCCATGGCTGTCAGGTTACCAGGCACTAATATGGCTGCTTATTAACAAAGGTGCGAGGAGAGATCTCTGCAGTGGAGCAGGCGTGGAGCCTGCTGTTGCCTGATGTGTTTATTGCGGGTCCCTTCCCAGTGCACCTGTAGCACTTGTGCCGTCATGCTTGCCAGCCACCCAGCTCTGGAAAACAGTGCTGCGTGTTTTTGCCAAGCTGACTCTAGCAGGAGCTCACAGGGACGGAGGCACGAACCGGGGGATGACACCCTCCGTGTGCCCGCCCGGCGACAGCTGCGGCGGCCGCCGCCTCCCCCGCTCCCCCGCGGCCTGCGCAGCCGGCGGCCGGGCGGCGCTTCAGCACCGCGGGCGCGGACAGCTCCGCCGCGCCGGGCGCCCCGGGACGGCGGCGGGCGGGCGGGGGCGGCCCTGCCCTCCCTCCCCTTCCCTCCCTCTCCTTCCTTCACCTCCCTCCCTCCCCTCCCCTCCCCGGGCAATATTTACATTATCGTGAAATAACTCCACGTGCGGATAAAGGATAGTGGGGGGTGGCCGGAGGGAAACGCAGCAGGAGTTCAGGGTTGCTGCAATGCCTGGGTCTGAGAAAGCCGGAGCTATGCCTGTGCCATTAAAGATGCTCAGCCTTGCTTGCGGTGCTCTGCGTAACTTGCTAACTCCTGTGATGCTTCTCAGGCACTTCATCATCCCAAATTTATACCAGTAAAACTCACCTACCATGCCACATTATAAAAATTACATGGAGAGTTCTGTTTTTCAAAAAAATAATTGGAAATGGACTAAGGTGTGCCTCTCCCATGCTGTTAGCCTCAGCTACTTACTGCCAACTTCATTCCTTCTGAGTCAGCTTACTGAGGGGGGCACACTCTAAAATAACACTGGAGCAGAGCAGCAAGCCCAGGCTCAGTGACAGAGAAGCAGCACAGCGATGCACTAGAGCACAGTCAGGACTCAAGCCTTAACCCGTTCCCTTGGACAAGACACTCACCTCAAGTGGAGGCAGCTGTTTAGTTTGAGTCAGGGCCAAATTTCAGCTATATCATGAGGTAGCATCGCAGTGAACACAGTGTTGACTGGAATTACCAGTCAGTGTCCTGAATGGGGTAAGTTGACAATACTACAGCACCATACCCAACCAACAAGCCCAGTGGCGGTAGTCAGCTCAGATGCCATGGTGTATTAATGCGGCTGGTATAGGCTTGATCAGGGATAAATTGTGTATACCGAGCATATAACTCACCAGAGCCATCTATAGCAATAAGTCTAAACTTCCTTAAAAATGAAAATACTACAGCTTTGATAGCTCAGATTGTTTCTGAGCTAAGAAGCATGAGTTGAAAATCTGGGAATTTCCAACTTTTAGTAAAATGAAGATCCCCTTTACTGTCTGTGGTTGGATTCACATTTATGCACTAGCAACCTTGATTTGCCACTGGGATGGAAAGTAGTCACGAGTCCAATGTAACCAACCAGTTAAGCTGTACACTGGCTTAACCTGGTGGCTATGAAGGTAGAAGCCAGGGAGGACTGCAGCAAGCAAAAGTTGTCAGTGATAGCTGGAGTATGACAGAAATATTTTGCACTCCAATTATTCCTAGCTGAAACAGCAGGCCAATTAAACGTCTTGCCAGTTAATTGCTAAGTAAAGGCATTCTTAATTACATGAGGTGCTGGACCAGAATCCAGACTTGCCTAAGTTTGGCAAAGACATCTCTACCCTACTGTACTGTCTCTATTCTGTCACCGACAGCAAGTCCGGCCTGTAAAGCACAAACGCAATTAGATTCCTAAATCCTGGCTCCTATTGCAACTTGCCTGTGACATGCTAAATAAGACTTTTTGTCTTTTATAGATTAAGTTACTGTAAATCAGCCAGGAACATGCATGTACCAGTTATCCAAAAAGCAAAAAAACCCACTTACTATACAATCAATAAGCTTTTATCCTACCTCGTCTCTGCAATCCTTACGTGATCAGAAAGACCCCTTTATGTCAATGTTTTGAGAAAACTTTCCTCACTCTCTTCCTGTTGTCTTTTCTTTGCCTCCCTGTCTCTTTTCAAGTCATGAGCAACTTTTGGTTTCATTTCCTAGAGATGAATCCCCTTCTATCGGCAAATCTTGAGGCACCCTGAGCAATACCATTGGTAGAGGAAAGTGGAAGTCCCTGAAACTGCTGTTACAGAATCAGTCTGGTCTGGTGGTAGAAATGAAAAAGAAGTTGAACTCCTCTTTCCCCTTCCAAAAGCTTTGCAAATGAGGTGATCTGTCTGGAGAGAGGATCTATCCCTTAAATGCTAATATTACAAAATATATATATTTTAAAGTCGAACAACAAAAGGCATTACCTGGTTGGGATCCTGAAGTCTACATTGGGTCCCAATTTATAAGCCACTTGTAGAGAAGTGGAGCCCACTACTCTCTGGATAATTCCTTGGGAAGCAGCTTTTTCTATTTGGAACTGAGAAATCAAGTCAAAGCCTACAGGAAAAAATACACATGTCCAGAATGTAACATTCATTTTAATTTAATTAGAGAATTGTGCAGTCACAGAGCTGAATATAACCTGATAAAGTTTCTGAACAGCAGCTTTTTCCTGAAAAAGTCGGGATGCTACTTGCCTGGTAAGTCATCTTGGCCAATCCTGATTGTTGGGCAGAGATCAGTTCTCTGACTGGCACCGAGAATGACTGGTAGTCCTGCAAAAAAGGGTGAATTTATTAACCACGTGCCCGCACATTGCCTCAGATCACCTTAAAAAACTAAGTGAAGCAACTGCAAGAATATTATGAATTAAATAAAACTATAAATAATATTAATAATAATAATAATTATATACCTATAATAAATTTAAACTGTACTCAGTAAAGTCAAAGGGCTAAGAAAATAAGCATCTGTTTCTAGAGAGCTCCAAATTTAAAATTATAACTTGACTGATTATTTGAATTTGTTTTTAAGCCTTTAAATGAGAGTGCTATAATAATTCTTCTCTTGCTGAGCTATGGAGAAATAGTTGTAGCATAAGGCGGCCTGCTGTGTAAGGAGTTTTTGGTTTGGAACTTTTGGTGGTTTAAGCAAACTTTGAAAAAAAAAGCCAGTTACCTAAATCAACAGTCTCCCTAGTCCCAAGGAAACTTAAACAAACCTCATGCCAACTAAAGAGACTGTTGAGAAATTGTTGGCATCTTTTCCATCCTCTCTGGCATTCCAGGTGTTCCCACCTTCCTCTGTGCCACGTTTGGTCAGAAAATGATCCTTCATGAAATATAGGGTGGGGGCAAGAAGAACTTACAGGCCTTTTTTGTTGACCCAAACAAGAATGTAGAAGAAATTTGTTTGAGGAAACCAAATTTTAAAATCTAATTTTTCAGAACATTATCTGTCAAAAAGCCCTGTAATGGGCATGAAAACATACCAGATTCCCCTAATTTAAGGAAAGGAAAAATAAAGGAAACGAAGGAAAAATAAACATTTATTTGAAGAGTTTAAGAGTCATGTACAAGTCCAGTATCAGGTCAATCTGGAAAATGTTAGTAGAGTCTGGATGGGGAAGAATGAAGCGTGCAAGTTGGAAGGAGATGCATTTCTAACCTACAGAAAGCCTCTTGTGTGCTGCAAGGTCTCAACCATAAATGTGGGTTTCCTTCTGACAACATGGACTTAAAGGGAACATTCAGGTTGACATGTTACACCTTAGAAACGGCCTCATTCTACATTATTTGATGAGACATATGGCTGACATCCAGCCATTTACATTTTATGCCCAGCAAATAAAGTGGATCCAGTTTGTTGCTACAGGTAGCAGAATAATATCTAATTAGAAACACTGAAGTATGCGGGGAGGTTTGTGTCCTGTATCTACCACCTATATCCAGATTTTAATCCTTACCTTAAAAATATACCTAATAGTGAGCTTAAAATAGCACACACAGCTCTTGCTTTTTCTCCTCTTTCTCTGACATATACATCCGTACATACCCATAGACAGTTCTCCCTTTCTATGGTGGCTAGCTAGAGAGGATTTTAATTTTGAATAAGCTCAGAGTAATTCTTTTCACAGTCAAAATTACAGAAAGCTGAAATGCAGATAAAGTCTGTCTCCTTACGTGATTGTTGCTGGATGGTGGCTGAGATGAAAGACCACAGAAAACTACACACGTAAAAGAAAGCTGTAATTTTCCTGTAAACAGAAAGAAAACTCCAGTATGAATGTATAGTTTCTGACAGATTCTGTTATTGACTTTCTCTTCAGAGCCGTCCATATTAAATGTATAAAAAGCCAAGTTAAGGATTTACTAACAGATTTGACAAGACAATTTCTTTACATGAGAACTTTTTATCTTTGCCTTATAATAAAACACGTCAATAAAGCTCTTTCTATTACCATTTCCTTCATATAATGCTGTCATAAAACCAAACAACAAAGGCAGCAGCTGGCAAGGACAGCTTTAACTGTTCTAATCTCTTATTTACAGATTTTTCTAAATCCCACTTGTGCTCTTACCAGTTGCCTTTCATCTTCACTGCTGGCTTTCTTCACTTCTCTCATGTGAATATGTGGTGTCTATAGTCAGACTCTCTGCTTCCCTCTCATTAGTCCTGTAGAAGAGAGTGGCAATGGGTGCAGACGGCTCCTCCTGCCTCACGCAGGACCCAGCAGGGAGGGAGGTGCGGGCTGCTGGGTCTGTTTTAATCTTGCAAAGGAAAGGAGGTGGAGGCTGGACAGACATGTGTGTCCTGGTGGGCTCTGAGGGCGGATCTCTGGAGCCAGTTGAATATAAAGAAGCCAAGAGAGCAAAGAAAAGGCTGCTGCTTGTGCTAGCATCAAGGCAGGGAGATTAAGAAAATGTGAGTTCAGCGGTGCCAGTCACTGAATGGCGGGGTCCGCTGTTCAGCCAGGCAGATGAAAGAATAATATGTACCGGGGGGCGCTGAGGAAGCTGGTGGCCCTGACGTGGTGTTAAGTCTAAAAGCTTTGAGAACAAGAGAACCCCAGTCCCATAAAGAAGGCATTGCTATTTCTGGCTGATTTACTCACCGGGTGGCCTCAGGAGAAGCCTAGCTGGTGATGTCCCAGTTGGTTCTTCTGAATAAAACCAATTATTTAAAAGAGTTTTCATTGCTTAAACTTGAACCTTTTCAAGGAATACACATAGGCATTACGAAGCAGGCTCCTGTTCTTCAGTTGTCATTGATAAAGCACTCACTCTCCCTAGACTAGTACACGTTTGGATACACAAAGACATTTATTCATATTTGTTCATATGGATGTAAAGAGAGAGAGACTAAAATCTGTGTGCAAGGAAAAGAGGTGAACAGCCAGAAGGTCCCGATAGTTACCACAGTCAAAATTCATGTATGTATGGAAAAGTATGCCAGTTTGTGCTAATACATCACATTTGTAAGGTTTCATCTTCTCTAGATTCTTAATATTCCAAAATAGTTTAAATTTCCGGATTTTTTTTTGTTTTTAAATGTGGGATGTAGCAAATGCAATGATCTCTGCTGAGAGTCTGAAGCAATAACTGAGTAATGAACAACCCTGTTCGTCCCAATTTTCTGTAACTCACATTCCCAGTATTGGTAATTCCAGTGTCAATGTTGTTCACACTTTTATGTCTGTTGTTAGAAAGGGAGGGGCTGGATTATAGACATGAACAGTTTGCCGTGAATAATGTCTCATTTTCATGCCTAAGCAAGCAGATCTTGGGTGATACCACTTTTTCCTCCTTCAAAAGAAAGGTACGCTCAAGGAGCCTTGCAGTCCAGCATCACGATGGCGAACACGATATCTGTGCCAGAACTGGCACATGAAACCACTGTCAATAAAGAAAATTAAAAATTGGAGAAATATTAATTTGATTTCACAATGTTTGCCCAAGTCCCCATACACCTGAGTCACTTATCCACCATGCAAATATTCCTGTTCTGTCATGCAGCAATATCTGTAGGGCACAAGAGGAGTCTATAAGGAGCAGGAGGGAGAGCAGGACGTGGAAGTCACCTGAAGCTGTAAGGAAGGGGAAGGGATGATGTGGCACGGGAAGGAAGAGGTGAGAGCACCCAGGGCTTAGAAGGAGTACCAGAAGGTTTGCAGAGGAATGGAAAAGAGCCAGGTGCCAAACCATCTTATTCGTCATATATGTAATTTATGGCATTAAGTTTGCCTTTGAGACTGCTTAGTATTGGCCATCTATTTGTGGGAGCATGAAGGAAGAAAAAACCATCCCAGTAGTTAGATATGGAACTAAGGTGTACCATCTTCGAGTAAATTAGCAAATAGTTTTTGGCACATAACATGAAGATGTCAGCCATTGCTTGTGTCTGGGCTTATTGACACACACATTATGCCCTCCAAAGAGGGGGAGCCTTGTTCAGAGAAATTCAGAGAACACATACTTTCTTTCTGAGCAATCTATAATCTGTTTTCTTTTGCATTTCATTGCAGCGATTCTCATGGGTGGAACTTATTTTATGCCTGGAGTATTTTCCCAATCCAGGATCTTCAAAAGACATACCTTCTGAAATAAAACATAGGAAACACTACATAACTAAGGTTTGGAAAACCCATTTGCTATTCTATTTGTAGGCAAAGGAAAAACTCTTTAAAATATGCTAATGGATGCTGATTGTCCTGTGTGCATTTTGATGCCTTCATCTTGAAACAGAACTCAAAATCTATGATGAAATTCCTGATGAGATGTTCTACTAATAATTACCACTTTATCTTCAGAGAGCCAGACAAATGTTAGCAGACAAACTAGTGGTAGCTTATTTCATGGTCAATATTATTCCTATTTCATGCAAATGTGACTGAGATAGATGGAGTAGATATCATATATATCTTGCTGAGGGTCCAAGAGACAGACCCCATCCAATTAGCGTTCACATTTATATGATCTGAGTATTTTAATGTGTGTCTAGGTCACTTTGCATTTTTCTCTTTTTATGCATTGGGCTAATACAGATTTTTTTCAGAAAATCCCACTGCACAGTGATTGCTGTTAGCCCTTGCTTGGAGATTCATCATCTAAGCACTAACTGCTTAACTGCTGAAAGTAGATTAATTAAGCAACATAGAACATGATTCTCCAAAGGATCTCTGTTCTTTAGCTAAGGTATGGTGTCTTTGTTCAAATAATATCTCCTGAAGACTAGCTATGTAGGAATGTCATCACCTCTCTAGAATTTTAAAGTCTGCTTACACATCTGACTGCACGTTCCTCTCCTCAAATATCTGATTCCGTATTCCTGTTCTTCTGTGTAGTTTGTGTTGGAGAACATGTATTCGTACAGCTGTCTAGTGAGACTGCAGCTGGACTGGAGGGAAATAGCAAATAAATCAGGTGGACCCAGCTTCTCTTGCAGATATAAAGCTTGCTCTCTGTGATGAAAAAGGTTGCAGTGAGATGGCTGTAGTTAGACTTTCAGAAGGCGCAATCCAACACAAACCACAGAAACCAACATTTGGCTCAGAAGGAGTCATTAAATGTGGCAGAGAAGAAGGTCGCTCAGTTCAGGCTCGGGCCGACAGCAATTTAGGATGGCTAAATTAAGCCATCTCCTGATATTTATTGTTTGACTGGGCTCGAGAGATCTCAGTGTCACTGGCTTGTACTTTCAAGCAGGATTTTTAGGAGGGACTAGGCAAGTTTGTTCTTCCTCTGAAAAGTATTTGCGGCATATATGCAGGCACCGAGGGCTCAAAACAAGCTTGAGGAACTGGAGGAACCAAGTCCAATTTGCTTTAAGTGGGGCCTCTGCCCACCTGAGTGGTCTGACAAAGGAGCAATGGTTGGTGCCCCCAGCCCTGCCCTGCTTCCTGCAGGGAAGACTGGAGGGGGGTCACTTCTTACTTACCTCATATCTCCTGGAAAGTTACTTCTGTCTCATGCAGTCTTGTCTCAATTGTGCCTTCAGTCTTTGCATTGAACTTCAGCTTCTTAAGGCCATGTTCTCCATTCAGTTTACAATAACAAAATTCTGCTTTATACATTTCAGCCTTCTTTATTCTCACCTATAGCACAAGGATCACTGCTCGCTTTGTGTTTTAGCAGACTCTAGGATAAGTGCATACCACTCGCTTAACTTGTGTGAGTTTGTTGCTACGTTGTGTTTGGCTCTGATAGCTCAAGATCAACCGCGTGTGGCTGTGAGCGATGGCGTCTCTGAAAGATCTGCTCTTTATTAACCGCTCTAAGAGTTAAGACAACTTGGACCTGTGACTGATCTCATTGACATCAGGGGCAAAACTTGCACTGACTTAAGCGCCTTTTCATTAAACCAGCAACAAATAATTAAACCAGCATCCACTAGTGTAGGGTAATTGAATTGACAGCAACACTATAATCCTTGTCAGGCTCCAACACATCATTGGAATTTAACACATAATTTACTATCCAATAAATTCTTACCTTCATCATAAAAATGTACTTTTCTGTCCAAAATTTTATGAATTTTGGCATGGGAAGAAAAACAGCTTTTCTTTCCAAGCTGTCAGATGCCATTTTTTGTAAAGCCCGAACAGCTTCTTTCTAGGAGAGGTCTCTCAAAGAAACCTGGGAATACATGGGGCCAGATTCTCATCTCCTCAGCACAATCATCTTTCCGGGTGAACCTCACTGTAATGGCATTACGGCCAGTTTGTGAACACCCAGCCTGCCCCAACATAGTCTCCAAAATTCAACAAATCCCTCTGGAGTGTTCTTGGAGCACAAACAGATACATGGGGCCAGACAAACTTGCACCATAGCTCCACGTCCCCTTGCCATAATAATTCTTTCTGTGGATGAAGCTTGCAGTTCCCATTACCTTTGGATGAAGGTCTAGATCATGGTATCTTTCCTATTTGCATTTCTTTCTAGGTCAGAAGATTTGTACTTTGTCTCCAGGGGTGCCAGACAGCGATTATCCTGAATGTTACAGGCAGTGATTCCAATTATCTTAAATACAGGGGAATTTATTTTCTAGTGGAATGGCAGAGAAAATCAAAAGAAAAGTTAAGCAGACTTCAAGCAGAACTATGCTACTATTGCAATGAACACAGTTGTGTTTCAGCAGAAATTGGGATTCTGATCTCAATTTACATCTGTGTCCATCTATGGATTACATTGATTTTACCGATTCTCAACAACTGAGATAAGATCAGAAACAGGCTTTGTCTGTTTGTGTTAGCTATTTGGTGAGCATAAGACGTAGTGAAGAATTTCTCATTTATAATAACAAATAGCATTACTAAGAGCTGGGTCCAAAATTCACAATTGCATCTAACTAAAGACAAAAATCCTCCAAATTTGCAAGTATTTTCAGTCACAGTGTAATAAGTCTTGATGATATTGTTTTATATTGTTCTCTCTTTCTATCACCTCACATTGTCTAAATATTATCCCAGCTCACCAGCACATCATTTAGATGATTAAAAACATGTTCTTTCATGTTTCAACAGAACTGGGAAAATGTAATGCACCTCTAAATACATTCAGATTCTTTTTGAGCCAAAATTATGTTACCTGAACACAAATTTCAGTTCTTAAAACCAGAACATTTTGTAATTGTTGATCTGATGGAACTTAGTTCCATTGATATTTATCTCTAAATGCTGCAGCAAGCATAATTTATTTTACTGTCCTGAAATACCCTTTGAGGGAAATCATGTCCTTGCTAACACCAGTAGCAAAACATACGTTGGTTTACACAGGATCAAGATTTCCCTCTCTTACACAAGCATATGTGCACCACAACACTGGTTCATAGGTAAAAATACTCATGAAAATAAAAATAGTGCATGATTATTTTGGACAGTGACAATGTTAAAGGGTGGGCTTTCTCCAGCACTCCCTGCCTTCCCTGGCTGGGCTCAGCAACCTGCCTCCCTGTCCTCAGCCCAGCCGGGCTCCAGCTGCCCAGCCCCAAGGACAGGGCAGGTTTCCCTCAGCCCAGCTCAGTGCCCCTTGTGAGAAAAAGCCGAATGGGACATGGCAAAGGATGAGACGTCCTGACGGGGCAGGGAAGGAAATAAATACTCATTTCTATGTACTCATTTCCACAAAAGAGCAAATTCTATTCTGATTTCAGTGGCAGCTGGGGAAAAAAGCTAGATTTCACACTGTTGAAGACCATGAGGTTTCTGTAGCAGCTTTTTTTTCCTACAGTGGTGATCTCCAAAGTCCCCAGCTCTCACCAAAGCCATTTCAGGCTTCTGGCAAACTTAGGGCATCACTGTGTAGGTTCACGCTTATTCAAGTACTGTCTGAACAGCTCTGGGACGGGGAGAGTTAGACGACAGTTTGTTTTATAATGAAAGCTGGGTTTCAACAAGGTGATGTTAGGGCCAATTCCCGGACCACAGAAAGCTGGCACACACAGGCCTCTATACAGAATTTATGACATTTAGAATATATATTTTAATCTGCGAGATATGTTCTGTATCAAAAGAACTGTGCCAAAATGTAAAACTTCTTATTTTCCATCTTGTGAGAAACAGAAAGGACATAAATATTTAAGAATAACACAATAATTAAATACTGTGAAGTATAATTCTAACAGTTTGTAAGTATTTAATTATTTATAACAAGGCCTACATTTCCATTGCACTGATTTTGCACTTACACTTACACCTGGTTATTGACCTCAGCAGAGCTACTGGGTTGCAAAAAACGTTCTGGCCAGAAGTTCATTCAAACTAACAAAACTAACACAACGAAAATTTGTTAATGTTACTCCTTCCCTTTTCTCTCAGTGAATCCACCATTATGCCACAACTGGCAGCTTCTGAGCAGTGTGCTGCCAAAATGACAACCACGGAGTAGAAAACAAAGGGTAGATTTAATGATCATTTTCAAAGCAGAAGGTGGCTTATTAGCAAAGTCCCACAGAGATTTCTACAAAGGCCTGCACCGTTCAAAATATTCATGTGTGATCTGGAAAGAGTGTGAATAATGAGGATGTAACATCTGCAGATACAAGGAAGTTACCTGAGCAATAAAAATGAAAGCTGAGGGTGTAAAGTTGTAGGAAGGTCTCAAAATACCTAGTAAGCGTTTGATAAAATAGGTGAAATTCCATATAAATAAAGAGGAAATACTGGCAATGAAAAAGCAAGCCTAAAGTTATGGTAGCTTCCACCATTCTAGAAAGGTATCTGTCAGCTGTAGTAGCAAGAGCTGTGAAAACATACCTTGGTGCTCAGTAGCGGGCAAAAAGCAAACTGCATGTTAGGAGCAATTAGGAAAACAATAGTGAACAAAGCAGAAACGATCAAACTGTGCTGTATAAACCATAGTCAGCAGGGATGATCAAAGGTTTGGACTGGCTTCAGTATGAAAAACAATTAAATAGATGAGGATTCTTCAACTCTGAAAAAAGAAATAGATCTAATGAAGTCTAAGCAGCATGGGAAAAGTGAATAAAGAACAATTATTGCTCCTTTGCAGAACAAGGACTAAGGTTATCAGCTGAAGCTGGAAGCCAGAAGATGCAAAACAAGCAACAGACAGCACTTCCCCATACAACCTATAGGTGAGCAGTGGGATTCTTTTCCACCACTTTTAGCATTCACCATTGCGAATGCTAGAAGTTGTATGGGATCAAAAACAGACATGGCAGATTAACAGAGGAAAAATCCACCAGAGACCACCTCCAGCTCACAAAGTCCCTGGGCCACAAATCACTGCAGACTGGGAAAATACATGGGAGAAGTGTTCCTGTGTACTTGTTCTATTCCCACACAGTTCTCTAGGCATCCACTATTAATACCTTGAACAGAGGAAGTATGCTGTATCAGATGGACCTCTGGTCTGATCTGATACAGTTGTTCTTATCTTTTAACACTTAAAAGATTTGCAATACTGAAAATTCAAGAAGGAAAGACTGCCCTTGTAATACCAGAATGCATTTCAGAGGACTTAGACCTAGCAGCACCCCTAAAAACAAAGCCAGCTGTGGTCTGAAAAGGAAGGGAGTTTCTTTCTGCTGTTTCCCAATTTTTTCAAAATGCAAGATACTGGGATGGAAGTTTTGTTCTTGTACACGGAGAGGACTCTCAAACATCACCTCACAGACTGGATGTTAGGAGAGAATCCAAAAATCCTAGAAGCATAGAAAAATTTAGACCGGGGAGGAACTGTGGAGGTCACCTGGTCCGACCTCCACTCAAGGCAGACTCATACTTCAGAGTCAGAGTAGGTTGCTTAGGGCCTTACAAGGCTGGGGCCTGAGTATCTCCAAGGACAGAGACTCCAGAACCGCCCAGGACGACCACACCAGGGCGTAGCCACCATTGTGGTGGCACCTTTTTCTGTTTGTTCAAGTAGAATTTCCACTGCTGCAACTTAGGAACGCCTCGGTACCTGTGTTTGTTAGCACTCAGAGCTTCTGGGCCTCACTCCTCACTCTCCTGCCCTTGAGAAGGAATGTGAGAAGGACTTTCACTAGCAGGAACAAGTGATTTGATAGTTATTTTCTATCATCTAGTTTGTATAGCTATACGTAGATATTCATGCTGCAAGAATGTGAAGAATCAAGTGCTCAGAGAGTTTAAGAGCAAAGTAAGGCAAGACTGCATGAATTCAGAAAAGAAAAATATCTTACAGTGATATCCAGGGGATATTTCTGCTGGAAAACCACATGAAGAACTTTTCTTAAGAAACAAAACCACAAAAAAAAGACTGAGCAGGAAAGTGTTTATCATCTTGATTTATTTCCTAATGACTGGCTTTATAAAAGATTGGTAAATGTTTTACTGCATCTCACTTAAGAAAGAATGTAGCGTGCCTATAAATAAATCCATGTTGATTATCTAGTAGCATAAGCTTCTCTGTCTCCCATGTTACTGATGCAATGCTCTGAAGTGTATCTCATCAGATATGATTAGATATTTCCTGTTGTCATGTGTAAATTAGTCACTCACTCCTGCAAATGTCACAGAACTTGTTTTGCTGCTTTCTCATTTATTTTTGTACATCCTATAGTTGGATTGCCCAAGACACCCGTTGTTACTACTATTTTTTTTATTCCTTGGGTTTTTTGCCACCAGTGGGCTTCTTGTACAACAAACTTGAAAAGTCTTATTATCCAAAGAAGATCTAAATTAAGGTTACATTTTTGTATGTAAGGTTGAAGAATGTATTTTTAACAATAAAACTTATTGTAATATACCTCAAGATTTCTCACCTCTGCTTACAGCTGAGATGGTGCCTGTGTTCATATGCTTTCTTAAAACTAAGTACTTTACAGTCAATTGCCAGAACTTCTGTCCTTATAAGTTATGGACTGAGAAATCGGTAACATTTGTAACATGCAGCCAACTATCATTTTCTTCAGGGAAGATCTTTTTTGTAAAACCAACATCAATTTAAAAAAAAATCTGCAAAAGTATTAGGAAGGTGATCATGGAAATTTGGCTGATATTGTGGCTGACAAATCAAGAGTCAAGCGACTCACCATGAAAATCAAATAGGAATGTCTCCTATGTACAGGATTCTCATCTCCATCCATGGGAGCTGTGTACAAAAAATAGGACTAAAAATAACCTCACTAAAAAGCTCTGAAATATCAAACACATTTCTTCCCAAAATTTGTGATCTCTCCTGGATTATGTGGACTGCGTTGCATGCTGCAGCCACTCTGGAAGGCAGCCAGTTGCTGCAAAGATTTACAGCATACTTTAAATACTTCAGAGGGAAAGACGCATGTTCAAGGGGAAGGCAGTGATGCAAAGGATTAACAATGGGAGAGGACTTCTGCCACTTCTAGGTCAGCGCCTTGCTCGGAGCCGAACAAAGGTTGTTACTATCATCTCATGTCTGCTAGTCCATGTGAAATGAGTTAATGATCACAGGCCAACCCTCAGCAGACAAGCATCCCACCGCCAAATCACTCTCCCTTCTGGAAGCCTTGTAAGAAAACCAAAGACTAATTGGGCATGGAAAATGAACTACTTTGTCTCCCCTAACCAAAGTCTTTCCAGGCTAAGGATGAACCAGGTGGTGGGGAAGGGTGAGCAAGCAGCTGCTTCCCTGGCACTAGCAATTTTGGGGATAACCAGAGGACGTCACAGGAGCGCTAAAACAATATCTTTCAAGCCCTTGTAAACCTGTCTGGAAAATGTAGGTACATATGAACAGCACTCTGTTTGGTACTATATGCTGAACAGTATTTGAGGGAGATAGTTGTGTTTGAATTCTTAAGAATATTTAGATTTGTTGTAAGAATTTGAAGGACCATTTTAGGTGTGAGTTCTCTTGAGCCAAATCTTCAAAAAATTAAGGTACTGGACTGAAGAGCACAAACATCCTGCTTGTGTTGGGGCGTACTGAATTTATCATAAGTGTGACAGAGACCTGTTCAGCTTTGCATGGATTTCTGGAGGTCCTCCAGTCCAACCCCCTCCCCAGAGCAGGGCTAACCTCAGGTTGCTGAAGACCTGTCAACTTCTGGTTGTTTCCAAGGATGGAGACCCCTCAGCCTCTTTGGATAACTTGTTCTACCATTCAATTACTGTCTCACATGGATACTTTGTAAATATGCTTATTTACAGCATTCAGGCTGAACTAGTTAGCAGTCCTGGAGCAAAGAAGTGCCAGCAACACTGCTTGCCACAATCAGCATATAAATACAAGTGAGAACCTTTTCTACACACGCTGTCACTCAGGCTGTCTCCTGTACCTCTAGGACATTTCTCAGAGTATTGCAGAAGCTTTGATGTAATTGGGAAGAATACTCCAGGGCACTGAACACAATTTTCAAGGTAATGCAGCTCAAATTTGACACACAGTGTTCTCCAGTCCTGTGAAATTTCAATACTTTTTTCCAGGAACTTTCCTATTTTAAAGCTATCTGTGTCTTTAAGCCTCCTCCGTAATCCTGTTTAATGCGCCTATGGGAAACTTCTTTTTAGAATGAGTTCAGGTCTATATTGGAGAAGCCTTTCCTGGCATAATAATGATAGAGTGTGGGATTTCTTGTGACATTTTTATACTGGAAAAGTCCTAGTATATATATATACAATTATGCCAGATAAATGGGCTTTCATCAGCATAGTGTATTTCACTTGCTGAACTGGCACAAGCCAGTCCAGGAGAAGCAGAGCTTCATTTAAAGAAAATTATCTAAATTGAGAAATCTTTTTCCAGTGTGAAGAGGGCACAAATAAACTGTCTGTGGCAATGCAATTCATGAACTGACTCTTCTGTCCAACAGGTGGAGTTTTACAATCACTGATGCTCAGATTCTCACGCTATGCTGTTCATTCATTAGAAAAATTAGTCCTAACCACATATTAGTAATGTTTAATATTGATGATGCCAGATGTATGTATGCATAGATGAGTGAATTATTGGCCTTTCCATCTTTATGTAGTATGCAGGTTGTTAAGACACCCAAAGTCAGCAGTGCTGTTTCTATCTTTAGTTATATTGCTGAGATATTCAAGAAATGGGATTTTTTTTAATTTTTATTTTCAAGCACTCTACCTACAAGACAGACACCTTGTTTAAAAAGAACTTTGCTGCAAAAATATCAGAACATTTTGTTCTATCAAATATTAACAAGCATTATGTTCTTGTGTTATGTTGCCTGTTATTCATCTGATGTAAATGACCTTTCCGTCTTTTCTGCACTCTCTGCATCTTTGGTAGAATTAGTAATACACATGTCAATGACTGTTCAGCTTGTAATTACATAAAGACATCTGGGTAACTTCCCCATTGTGATCCCATATTTTCGATAAGCTGAATTCTTATTTGTGTATTTGCTTAACACTGTGCATTCTGCAGAGTTTTCATTCACTTTGCAACACAATATTCTTCTTACTGCAACTGCAAAAACACCTAAAAGCAAATGCAACCGCAACAGCCAGGAGAGTGATCATGGATCGAGCTGGGATGGATAGATGGATGAAGAGCTGTGGACTGACAGCTGTTCCCCAGCCTTATCAGAAACTAGATCCATTCCTCTGGGGTTTAGTTCCCAACTCTCATGTTTAAGTCATGCTCCTTTATTGTATGCTCTCCTTCTGACCTGATGAACCTTGCATCGCTCTCTGCAGGTGGTATATATACCTGGAATGGCAGGCCTTCAGTCAGTCCCAACAGGTGGAAGAAGAAATTGAAGCTTGATCTCACATATGCTGGACATGTGTGCAAGCCGGTTTGTTATTACATACAAAATAGGTGTGGCAGTACCATTGCCTGTAACCATCCTGATTATTGTTGATTTGAAAAGGATGTGCCCTGATTATTCTTTCAAAGATGAGGTGCAAAGACCTGATCTCCAGGGTGGATTCCATGTTCTGGATCCCAGAGGCAGGGAGGAAACATCCTGAAGCCTTGAGTCAGGTACTTGGGCTCTAGGTGAGGATTTTAAGTACGTTTCTGTACCTACTGTTTCCTGTTAGTTCCCCATTTTTGGGGTGTAGGCCTTAAGGTATGCCTACCTCTCCCTACGCTCTGTGTAGGAAGTGTAGGTGACTAACTCTACGACCTGGATTCCGTTCAAGGAGGAGACCTCTAAAATGAAAATGTTGGGTATGCGCGCATTTAAGGCTTTTGTTTAGTCCAGTCCAGATTTCTTTTAAAAAACCTGCTGGATGTTTTAGTCATTATATAATCTTGGCATTTACTCTGGGAATTGCCTGGAGAGTTTTGTACAAATACATTAAACTGGTGAGGAAAAAAGAAAACACACTGAGGTGGGCTTGATAGAACACATCGGTCAGGTGAGAGAGAGCCTCTAAATTTTCCCAATGCTGTCTGTTGAATTAATCCTAAAAATTTATTCAACCAGCTATTACAAAGCAGTAAAAAAGCTAAAGAAAAGAATGAATTGATGGCACGATCCATTACTGACCACATCTTTCCCTTTTCCAACCGAGGTTGAGAAATTGCAGCTTTAGCAGGTTTTTTCCTTTGTGGGTGTTCTCTTAAACCAAATGTAGAAATGTCTGTAAATTATCACGTGTTCCAGAGCAGTAATAATTTAGGGGTCTCTCTGACATTCAGAAGAAGAAAATAGTACTTGGCTAGAAATTTGTATCTCATAGCAAAGAGGCCAAGAAAATACTGTAAATGCTGCAGGCAAGAAAATTAATAAGTACATACCATGCTGTATGCACATTAAAATGCTATAGTCTGGCATGTGATTAAAAGTAGTAAAAAAGAGCTAGAATTAGGCTTTCTTCACTATATTATAACTGCATTTATTAATATTTATGTAATCTCTCAACACTAAATGTCAGGGTTATTTGGATTCTGGGTTCATCATTACTTACTCCATGGAATAACATGTTGATAGCTGAAGAATGTCCAGCATTCTGAAATGGTGATCCATAATGTTTTTCTTGCTGGGTAAATATGGATTTAGCTGAACCAGTGAAATCAAATCACCCATAGGGCAGCATCTGTGAGAACTAGGGCTGGCTGTAAAACAAGAATTACCTTCAAATGTACTTCAGGGTTGTCATATTTTTATGTTGGATCTCAGTGAAACCAAGACAGAAGACAGGGGAAGCACACAGCCTACAGCAGTCCAAAAGCAGGGGATGCTCCCAAGCCTTTTTCTTGCCCTAGGCTTGCTTATGGGGACAGGGGATTGCTGCCTGTGTCTTTTAGGCTACAAGGCACTTAAACGACCTGTGGCAGCTTTGTGCTCAGGCTGACCACAAAACCCACCTGATTTGCTGGTTGCTACAGGAAGATGCCACAGGCTCTTGTGGGAAAGACCTAGGCCACCCTTTCAGCCCCATGGTAAGTGTCACAAGCACAGGCAGCAGATATGGGGCAACCTAGCAAACCAGTGGAGTCTTGGCACATCTACACTGTGGGTAAATACACACTCAGGACTAGCGTGGATACGAGTTTTCTCCGGTATTCCCTGAAAGTCACTTTTCTACCATTGAGAAAGATGGTGCAGGTCCAGACAAAGTGGACAGCTGACACATAGGTTTGGACATGAGTTTGTGTTCACACTGCGCAGTGTAGGTCTATCATGTGAATCCCCTGAGCACTGGTGCACCTCCATCTTTCATCCATGTAGCCGTACAAAACACTGGAGAGCTGTACAAATTCAATGGACATTCTTCCTTACAACATTATCAGCCACCTTAAAAAAAGATGTTCCAAGAACACACAACATTATATGATTCATCTGAGATTTCCGTTTCTCCGGACACACTTCTGGAATTGAAGTGAAACTGGTACATGTTAAATGCCGGACCATGACCTTGGGCTGCAGCGCTGAGCCCAGAGCGCTGAGTGCCAGATGCAGATGGGGGGACTATGGTCTCCAGAGAAAGCAGTGCCCTTCCTTTAGGGAATCTGCCCATCTCTGTACCAGCAGGAATGAGGAAAGTCATATCTTCTCTTATTCTTTAAGCACTCAGGGCTAGAACAAATCTTACACTTATCATTTAAGCTAAGTACTTTGTAGAAACCACATAAAAAGCAACTCCTTTTCCCAAAGGCTAAAATTAAAAAAGAAGAAAAAGATTAATGGTGCTGAATGTTTAATGTCTTGCAACTTAAGAGATTGGATTTGGAGAGGACAGCCACCTGGCACTGTTTAGGGAGCATGGCCTTCGAAGGAGCCTGTCTGGAGTAGCGAGGGCTGGCAGCATCCTGGGGGTCCCCTGGGACAGCAGGGCAGGGTCTGGCTCTGCTGCAGCATCGCTGGGGCAGGGACCAATGGCCCCAGAGGTCTGACATAGGGTCCTGGGCTAGGGCAGGGTGGGGGGAGGCCAGGCAGGGACAGTATGGCCCCATTAGTGCCCTCAGATTTTCAGATGATATATCCAGAGTCACCATATCTTCCTGAAAACCTTGGTGCCAAAATCTAAATGACAATTGTAACGTGCAAAGGAAGCTACTCTACCCACAGGAAACGGCTTGTCTAGGAGGGACTTCGGCTGTGGCTATACTGAGTCATTTTAGTACTTGATACCTTGTGAGAGTTTACAGTCTTTTTGTTGTTTAAAGCCTGGAGAAGGAGGAGGAGATTTAACTCAACATGCAGTTCAATAAGCAGCTGTGGGAAGTAAATCCAAAAGGGGCTGGTGTTCTCCAAGCAAAACATGCAGCTTCAGCATCTGGGATGGATGGTGATGAGAGGGGTAAATTTTAATATCAAAAAGACTAGGAGATTGAAACAGTGGAATCATAAGAATGGTCAGATCAAGAGATGGTAGATTTAAAAGAAACACTTTTTTCTAAAGAAAAAAACTAGATTTTTGTCAGAGCACAAATACGAGAGAAGTAAGAGAGAGAGAAATTAAGATGATCCCTAGCATGTGATTCATGCTAGGGAACGGACCCCTGGAAAAAAGGTGTTTACTCTGTGTGGGATACCTTGAGTTTAAGAAGTTTGTGTGCTACCCAGGCTGTAATGGAGACTTCCCCTCTGTCTATTTCAGGATCACTGTCTCAGAAGAGCATCTTGGGCAGTACACTAATGTCCATGAGTTGCCTACAAAACAATGGGGACCAAAATGACGCTCTGGGGGATGCCAAGAAAGACTGAAAGAATAGCTAGGGGGTAGAAGGAGACCCAGGGGAACAGTCTGGAAACCATGGGAAGGAGCAGAAAACCACGCAAAGTATAAAAGTCAACAAGTTTGAGAGGAAGACAGCATAAAGCACTTGAAGCCCAGCCAGGAAAATATGTATTCAGACTTTGCACTGTTTCTGCTGCAGTTGCTCTGTGAATAAATATCAGTTTCTGGCAAAACCAATCTAGTTTACAACATTTATACAGATTTATACATTTCAAAGAATACAGCTAGACATTTTACTATTGCTCTCCCTTATTCTCTTCCCAAGTTAGCCCCCACAATGTCCACAGAAATCAATGGAAGTAGTCCTGATTTTCAAAGATGTAGACAAGGTTGGAATCTGGCTCAGGAACATATATTTCAAAATAGCTGGTCGACATGGAATATGAAAGCCCCCTTATTTAAGTAATGGACTCTTTCAGTGTGCCTGCTTGGTCTGTGTGCACCCTACGTGCTGCTTGCACAGCAGATGCTGTAAGAGCTGCTAGAGGAAAGACAGAGACAGGTTGAACATAAGCAGCGATACCAACAGGGTTTGAGCGGCACCTATTCAGTGAGCCCGTTAACTGCCAAAGGCACTCCACTGTGAGACGAGCTTATGTCTGCCCAATTTTTTTCTCATTGAACATGGAGATATTTTAGAATTTTTTACGGTGTTCCCATGGAAACTTTCCCTATGTCACACACATTTTCCTTGCTACGGGTCACATCCTATTTCATCTTCAGTCATTACTATTGTTAATGTAGACGGCGGTTGCTTTATGACTGCCTTGCAGCTCTATAGCTTGCATACTCTTAAGACCACCCTTTAAGATAAAGATTTAAGTGCCCTAATTGTTAGGATTTAATCTGTCATTTGGCAAGGAAAAGATCCTCATGTTTGCCAAAGCAAGCAGGCTGTAAAATGTTCTAAAATAGCATCTGATGTGGTTTGCATAGCATAGCATATTCTCATTCCGGTCTATAATGTTCTGAACCCCTAATGCAACTAGTGAATGGTCATTAATTGTAGCTGTAATAGTTGGGCCTAATATAGGGCAGTACCCACAAGATAATTTGCTGTTTAGTGTTGTAAAAACCTGTATCTGGAAAAAAATGGCCGGTTGTTCTTTTCTTCATTTTGACTAGTAACATTCTATCTGTAAACATTTTCAGACAGATGCTGTAGCACTCCCATTGTGATCTTCTTTTTTCCATATACTCCTTCCAGAAATTTTTACCTGTTGGACCCAGGTCACTATAGCCCAAGATAAAGCAATTTTGGATCTTGACTGAGTAAAGAAACATATATATCTCTATATATGTATCTGTGTCTGTGCATATGTATGCTTTTAAATAGCTGCAGTTCTGCAATTGCTTGACTAGAAAATTGTTTTTTAGCAAAATAGCCCTCAAAGAAGAAAAGTTTATGAATGTGTTGATGAAAATCAGTTTAGGTCTGGCCAAGTTAGAGCTTGCTGAAAATAACACTTTGCGCAAAAGCAATCTTGCTTTAGAATGAGCACTTAAAATTGAAAAAGTACTGCACGCGAGTGCACAGCTAATACAATCACATATTTTCTCCAATAACAGCTGTTTCTCAGACAACCCACTGTAAAACGCAGCTTTTTGCTGCAGCTTCTTCCAGTTCTTTCTAATAAATAGTGTTCTGTGTTTCCATATGCACACTACGTAATAAGACAGAAGAAAATGCTATACATTCATATTTAAGATACAGAAACAGCGTGTCGGTGTGTCGCTGTACGATCCTAAAGAGCTAATGGATCAGATGGAGATTTGGTCAGGACTGATGCCCTGTTTCCTTCTGTTTCTACAGGAGGATTTATCCTGGCTCCTTTATAACTTTAAGAAGATGGAGAACTCTACTTACCCCTATTGGCAATGCACTACTGCCAAGTGTCTGCCTGGTTACAGCTCCTTATCACGCACAACAGAGCATGAGAAACCTACAGGCAGGGAGTAAAGAAGTTAGGCAGCGACTCCAGCAATGCTGCTTTCCCTTCCGTGGGCTGGAAAGGGGGAAATTAAATAGTGAATTGACTTCTTGTTCTTTCACTGTATTGCAACAAGAGAATTCCTGACATACCTCCCTTTTACATGTGCTTTTAAAATATTTTTCATCATGTACCCTTGTCTTCTTGCTAAAATATGCAGTGCCAGTATTTTCAGTCTCCTTTCAGTGCAGAGAGACATTGCTGCACCTTTATCATTTTTCTTATTCTTTTCTGACCTTATATAAGGTACAGTCTCTCTGAGGTAGATCGATCTGCATAGTACAGCATATGCAGGTGAAGCTGCACCACTGATTCGACGAATAGCTGCCGTCTCTTCTTATTTGCATCTTTTTCCTCCTGCGTCTTAGCGTGGCTTTGTTTTTCGGTGCCTAGCTGCTCATGAGCGTGATACAGCTTTTGCTACAATTTGTTCTTTTCACGATGAGATGTTGGTCTCTTTTGTTGGGTTGATAGGAGAAGGTAGGCAAGCCTGTCACTGCAGGCAACTTTTTCATATCCAGCCACAGAAGAAGGCATCCGTATTGACAATGCCCCCTTAATTCTAGGTGGTTTTATTGTCAGTTTTATAATTCTGGTGTTCCCTAAATGTATTTTTGAAGCAATACAGAAGTCATCGTAGTGAAAGAAAAAAACATTTTTGAGAGAATTCTACTTTGTTGGAATTCATGCTTTACTGAAATTATCAGAATAAGATGATCAGGATGAGAAACATCTCTCCTCCCAGCATTTCATGGATCTCCTCCTCAGCAATAATGTCAGCTTCTTCAATCAACTAGCTGTTTTAGTGAAAGAGCATCTTCATTAACAGAAAGGAACGATGACTTATCCCACACTCTTTTTGAAATTCTAATAAAATAAAAAATAAATTTTAAAAAATGTAGTTCAGATAAAAAGCGGGCAATCACACATAACTGATTCTGTAGGTTTTAATCTCCTAAAGAAGTGACCAGACAAAACACAACACCTTTGCTTAGATCTAAGTCTCTTTCTGACTGCAGTAGCAGTAAGATTATGCCTTTTAAATTATTTTTATCTCTCCTGAATTGTTTTAAAGGAACACCCAAACATACTGTCCCTAACTTCCTCAGGATACAGTGTCCACAAAACATGAAACTGTGTCCTGTGTTAGGATGCACAACCCTGCAAGATATGCAAGATAAACCATAGGCATGTAATTACAAATTATTCTATTCCATAAATATAGCTTCACCATTGTACTACCTTTAAATACTCATCTTTATTGGGTATTGGTATAAGACAAGCTCAGAGACAGATCAGACAAGTTAGCTACAGTGTTACTCCAATTGCCACAGATCCCACAGTATTATAAGAGGGATTCATTACAACAGAAATGTTATCTCAAGCCTCCTGCTGTACTGCTGTATTTGTACCCTAAATGGAGACCCGGGGGACACAAATCTATGCCCTCTTTGAGGTCTCTCTTAAACTTACAGTTTTGTAGCTATGGAGTGAGTCAACCTACAACAGACCATGGGTGAGAACAGTGTCCAGGCAAGGGAAAGATATTTAGAAATGAACTGGGATGATTGTAAGAACAATTAAACTTCATGAAAACAAAAAGGCTTCGGAGCCATTTAACTTGAATTAATTCCAGTTAATCAGAATGAACTTTTCCTCATTCTCTAATGCGTTTAAAAGTCAGGTTTTCTTTTAAAATTTATTTTAAATGCCACTCCATTTTTCTTAGATGCCCAAAGTCTTCCAGCTCTCTGTATTCACTCCAGATCCACCATGGCTGTACCCATTGATACGTACCATACATCAGGTTTGGATTGTAACATCCTCCACTAAATTTCACAAAAACAATTTGCACAAACTTGCATGGCCCCAGGCCCTTATCATCTATGCATGACCATCTAAGCTAATTTTAACTTGCAGACTTTCTTGAATACTCTGCAAATGTATAGTTGCCATGGAAACCCCTGCACCTCAGCATGCACATATAAAACTTCCGCAAGGAAAACCACCCAGGGAACTAGTGCCTGTTTTCAGGTTAAAGGCTAGTTAGAGTTTACGAATATTACATATCTCTAAATCATCAGTATTTATGCATTTCATAAAATGGCGTGGTTTCACCCACAACAGAATGTGTGAAATGGTACTGGGTAAATGTCCCACAAAACAGAAGGAAAAGCATGCTTTGCTATTGTCAGCCTGGACAACACAATAACAACTTTGCAAAATTTTCATTAAAAAAATTACCAGCCCTTGTATAAAAGTAATCTTGTCCACTCTTATCACGCTGAGGATGAGAACTATAAAGAATAATGATGTTTTCACTTGTCCTTATAAAAAGCGACTTCTCCCAGGCAAACAGGCAGCTGCAATTTTGAAATGATATCTCAATAGTAAACGCTTCAATAAACTTTATAATACTAATCTGAACAAAAATCATGAGCTGAAATAAAGCATGCACAGAGAACCACATTAAAGCATTAGTCAATGGACATAAATGCATGCTATTTTTGGTGTTTTTTATCAAGGGCAGGCTAACGATAAGCAAGAGAGACATACCACAGAAAAGGGGAAGAGAGAAGGAATATGAGCCAACTGAAATGCTCTTCCAGATGTAGCTTATCATGGGGCGTCATTAGTACCCACTTTTAGTGCATGTTTATTCTTTCTGTATTGATTGACTAGATCTAGTCTTTTTTTACCTTCCCTTTATATTGGAAAATATAAAAAATATATTCTAAAACATTATAAGCAGAAAAAATTGCTTAACCAATGTAAAGGTCACAAAGGATATCCTATATGCTTCCACTCCACCAGTTATAGCTAATGTTGTTTAAATTGTTTTGCCTTTTACCACCTCTCTGGACTTTGGCATTGCTATAGCGGGTTAAATCTAGATTAGAATTGAGGCACGCCTGACTTCTGTTCCTGGTACTGACACTTTCTGACTGTTTTGGGTGGTTCATTTAACCCCTCTCTCTTCGGTTTTCACATTTGTATAATGGGAGGTCACATTATCTATTTCCAGTGGGTACTTTTGGTTTAAATTAATTATATAGCATTGTAAACAGATGAAACAATGTCTATATTAAGCATTATTCTTATGCATATAAACATTATGGCTAGATTGAAAAATTAAGAAAAAGAATGATATCAAATCAAGAAGCCACATATAATTCATAGTTTGTATGGTTCTGATCCCAACTTGCATTACTTTGTAAGCTAATGTATGAATTTTAATCAGAATGGTTATAAATTTTTTATATAAAATAATGAAAGAAATATCTGTAGTGCAGAGCTCACTAAGATCCATTAAGAAATAACACAAGAGATAATTCTCTATCAATTTCAGTAGATTACCTCTTCCTGATAAAATACTTCTTTATTGATTTCTTGCCTATTAAACTCCACAGGGTCTTTCCAGAAGGGATGCTTACCAGCTTTTAACTAATAGCATTACAACATCACTTCCACCTTCTCTATCAGTAATAAAATGTAACAAAGCAAATCATCTGCAATGGAACATCTGCTATGGAATATGAAACTGCTCTGTTCACATTTATGTTAGCGGGCAAATGTCATGAAAAATGGAAAGCTAGCCCAAAGTTTTTAGCAATTTTCATATACATCCCACCTGATTTGTAAATGGGCTCACTGTTCTGAAAGCATTTGGTATCCTTCATACAGGGTTGGGTTTATACAGCTGTTTTCCAGTCCATCAGCTGATGATGACATCAAATACAACAGAAACAGAACATGCCATCTGTAGCACCATCAGAATCTTTCTTACGACTCAAACTATTGTAATTCCAGTCTGTACCCCAAACAGAGATGTAAGGAGAGAGTTATGAGATGCTGAGCATAGTATGTGTTCATTTAGAAGTTAGACTTGATTAAAAGTCCTTATCCAGGTCAGATGCCCGCTTTACCGTAATGCTACAAATTTAATTATCCAGCTGAAAAGACACAATAGGTATAACAAATATATAAACTTTATAAAGTTCTTTTTTTTAAAAAAGGGTGACTAACATGCAGGCCTGAATCCTGACTTGATAAGGGTTACATTTGATTTCTTGGCTATTAACTATCCGATGGAAGAGGATGAATCAGTAAGTCCTCTGACAATCCAAGAGCCTAGAAAAGCAGCGGTGTCTAGCATGATCCCAACAGATTCCATCTAAGACACAGGAGGGATTTTACAAGCAATAACAAACCACAACAGTGAAATAATGTGTCAGGGGGCTGTATTTTATTTTGGTTTTATATATGGAAAAACTTAGGGAAATTACTGTACCAAAGATCAGACAATGCATCAACAATAAAACCAATACAGAAGCCCAGAGTCCCAACAACTTGAGTTAAAAGACTTTGCAAATTCATAGCATGGCCATATAGGTTGTGAAGAAGTGGATGTGTTGAATAATGCCATGAAGATGCAAATTACTGTTTTCTTAAAACAAGGTGGTAGGACTCCTGGCTTCGGTGCTGAAGACGCTAACTTCCTGAATAGTTTGAAAAATTGTTAAAGTCAGAAAAATACACTGAAGAACATGTCAGGAGATATCTTAGTAACTTGTGGAGACAAAACCATTTTTAAGGTGTGGGAACATTGTTCTTGTTCTTTTATCATGTGCCTGTGCCTGGAGTCGTGTTGCAAAAGGAAGGTGACAGGTGAGGAAGAGAAAAGCTCTTCTCCCATAAATGTTTGTTTGATCCAGTCGGATGAGGTTGAAAGTGGAAGTGCATACAGTATTGCCTCTATGAAGGCTATTTTATTAACTTTCATAGCCTTTTTCTTAATGGTTTCTCACTTTTTTGTTTGTTGGTCTTGGGATTTTTTTGGTGAAATCACTTTGGCAGAGGTGGAGATGGAGAGAAGGAAGATGTCAATGGAAATCACGTTAGCATGCTGTATTGACTGTAGATGCTGTATTGGACACTTTTTTGCTGAACTGAGGCCAAAGTGAATCCATTTGAGGATATGATCTTTATCTTTTGACAAGCAGCTACACTGATGCCAATACCAATTTGAATTTTAGCATATGGATTTGCACCAGTATGACACACTCTATTCACAGCCAGATCCCTCCCCTTGTATGTTGTATAAGGTTTTCTCATCTTTTCTCCATCATGCCTGTTTAAGGCTTAAGGTCCCTGAGGCAGGAGTGGCTCGTGGGTGTCCCAAGCCTAACTGGGAGGATCAGCACCACTCTAAAACCGGTATTAGAAGTAAATTTGTAACAGTGATACCTAAAGATTATAATTGAGTAAATTTGTTAGTGATTTGCAAACATAATACTGAAAAAAAGGCAAGAGTGGCAAAGCTTAAAAGCTTATAGCTAGTTGCTGAAGACACCTCTAAGTTGAAAAAGAATAAAGAGATTCATTAAAATCTTGGACAATTTTTACCAAAAAAAAAAAAAAAAAGCAGAAATCTCAGCACGGGGCTACTTAGTTAAAACACACACTGATACTTCTCATTAAAACGTTTGGTAATCTTGTAATAAAACCTCAACCAAAAGTCAGCCTAGCAAAAGCATGTCTCCAAGGAGGAAAAACACTCCTGTTAAGTATAGTAAGGCTCATGAAGCTTAATTGTGACTTCCCACAGTGAATAGACTCTATGAACTAAGACGTGGTGAGCCTGGGAGACAGCGGATTAGATGGAAGAAGCAAGCATTTTGATTGTTATCATGTGTACACTGCTTGCCAAAAGACCAGGGCAGCTCCTTTTTAGCAACTCATAATTCCTATAGCCTGTGTACTTGTTAAGTAGACAGGAGAAACTGCAGGATGCTAAGTGTAGTTTACTGCTACTGCAGAAATTATTTTAGACATTCACTGGTGTGTCTCATACATCAAAAGCAAGTAAATGACATACAGAAGATCAGTGAATCATGTCCTCAGAAACTTTGTGAGTTTAGATTAGCTTTAATTACAAGCATTTGTTTACACAGCATTGTATTATGCTTCAAACCCTAATCTAAAGCATTCTCAGCAGCTCTGGTGTGTCATACACACTCACTTGATCACAGATGCTTGAAGAGGAGCATCTCTTCATCCAGATTTTAACTTCACATATTTTTCTCTACCCCTTCTACATAGTCTCACTGCATGGTCTCACTCCCTTGCCTGTGTGATTCTCCTCTTTCTTCCATCATGGATTTTGTCCTTCCTCCAGTATTAGACTTGACCTGACAGTGCCATGGGGAAAAACAGGTCTAGGCAGGAGCGGGCAGTCCCACCCAGCTGGCACTCTTCCAGCTCTGGGGCACAAGGTGTGTGCCACAGGGGCTCATACTGGAAAAAAGGCAGACTCCAAGGGCTAGAGAAATTCAGCTGTGCATGAGTAAATACAGAGAGCAGCCTCCCACGTGACACGGGGAATGGCATTCAATATTTTTGGTTTTCATTGTTTCTATTTTCATTCATGCTGACTGTTCACTGTAAAGCCTTCCAGCCACTTCCTTCACATTTTCTTCAACTCCACCTCAGTTCAGCTGTCCTCAGCACATATTCCTTCCTTCTTTCCTTCTTCTCCCCTGGCTTATTCCCCTACCTTTTTTTCCTCTATATTTATCTTTCTGTCTGCTGATTCTCTTTAAAATATTCAGGGCCAGGAACTAAAGCATCCTTCCATTTACTTCATGGAGAAAGAACTGAAAATCGTGGAAGTAGTAGGATATTTTCAAACAGCCCCTCTGCTTGTAGGATTTATCCTTTCTTCAAATCCTTTCTCTGTCTTGGCTATTTTGTTTGTAACAATTTCAGAAAATGTGAGTTTCGTTATGGCTTCTTTTTCCTAGGGTGGTTTGCATGATGATGGTATTTTGTGATGAAAGGCCATCCAGGGTGGTCTGTAATTCACTACAATATGGTCTTCCAGTTGCAGCTTTTTAACAATGCAGTCCTTACAACAAAAGGATTACATTAGATATAACTAAATGCAACCTTCTGTCATAGAGACCACTCCAGCTAAGTGATGAAGGTGTGAATAAAATCTGGCTTATTGCCCACCACAGTGGGACAGAAACTTTTAGCCACCTGATGGTCATAGAAAGTATTACTCATGAATGCATGGTGTGTGATAAGGTGATAGTTTACTACATGTTGTTACTCTTTGTAAGATCTGATCAAGTCATTTAGAGGATGCAAGTAGATGTTGAAAAGGACCAAAAAAATGTGCATGTTCACACTGTATATTATGTGTTAATTGTTGAATGTAGAGTTTCCACAGGTTTCAAAACTATTGTGTTGCTTTCCTTCTTATTTCAGCTTCTGGGAAACTCAGGGAGAAAGGATTATCCATCAATACCAATAAATGAAATAAAACAATAAGAATGGGCAGGAGCTTTCCTTATGTGAACAGATGACCATCAAAGACTTTAGAGAGAGGCGTTCTAATACAAGAACTCCGAATCTGTCCACTTGCTCTAGGGCTGAGCTCAGTTTTGCAAGACATTCCCTTTTTCTCTTCCGTCTCGTGCACACTGCCTCATATGCAACACAACAGCCATGCTCCTGTTGGGTTTCAAATTGCTCAATGGGTACAGATTTGCACAAAAGCAAGGAAAAAAAGCACAGTGACCATGTGGTGTGGAATATACAGGATAGCTAGAGATGGGTATTTTAAGGGAAATCATAGTGCAAAAGCCAGCTGCTGCGTAGTGCAGATGGCAAAGTCCAAGTCAGAGTTCAAGTTGCCTTCAGTGGCAGCTGTCACACAATACTCTGCAGCTTTACTTTCTATTCCAGCTTCTGAGATTATCACTGACATCTTTGAAGATATGCTTGCATAGCCCAGCTGATAAATGTCTTCAGTATTATGGGAAAAAAGTAATTATTTGTTTACAAGATAAGACATGTTTTCAACGTCTGCATTCAGTAAATTATGAAGTACCGTAGTCTGTTTTGTCATACTCTGGTTTTGTGGTTAGAAAGTAAGTTTTGGTAGCTAAAGAAGAAGTGTTACAAAACAGCCCCATTAAGCAATCATGTATTCAGATGACTGTACACAGAGAGACTAATTCCTGTTTAGATTTAGTTAAGTACATATGGTGAAAGAATACCATTAGCTTAAGTTTTCATGTTTTTCTAACTCTAGCAATGTCGTAACTTCAGCCCACAAGAAAAATAGGGCACTACTTCTACCATGTCAAGAAAACATGGCAAATAAGTGGTTCATACAGTGCTCACTGGCTGTTTTACTACATAATTTCATGCTCAGATCTGGTATAGAGCCAGAGATACTAGCCTATATTAACTGCTTGGATGATATAGCACACAGCCCTAATCCTCTGGCTTGGGATACCCTAACATGCTGATGTTCCTCATACAGACAGGACCAGCACAGTTAGCTCTCATCCCTTCCTTTGTGCATGCAGCCTTTGGTGTGAAGGTCATTTTAGGGATAAGAAAGGTAAGTGGTGTACCTCAAGGTGCTAGTTCCCAGGTTGTCTAGATCAAGGACCTCATTTGGGAATGCCATTACTCCCTTCTAGCTCTTATAGCTGAGTTTCCTCATGAAAATGAGGTTTTCCATGAAAAAATAAGGATTGGGTGAGATGAGGGAAGGTGTGGTGAATGATGAGATCTCATTCCGACGTGAAGGCAACCCATGAGCAATCAGGGGATGCAGCTGGAGTTACGAGCCTGGAAATGTTCCCAAATCCCCCAGGACAGACATAACCCTGACCTGTTGTTAGGATTTCAGTTTATCTCAGGGCTGGGGCCAGACTGGGGTGATCCTGTTCTCAGTTACAGTATTGTAACAGTCCTTTGGATGAAATCCTGACTTCACTGAAACCTGCTGAACTCTCCCAAGTCCTCAGCGGGACTAGAATTTTAGCCTTTATTTTATGATTTTTTTCTCTAAATACATATATGTATGTATAAAAGAAAGAAATCAGAGATGTTGCTGTTCTATGTCTGTTGATTCACTGAACACAGTTCATAGATTTGCTGTCTCTCTACTCAAACCAAGAACTGAGGCCAAATATTCCTTTTTATTTAAACCAAATACTGTGATTTTTAAAAAAGAATCACTATGTGTTTTTTCATAGTAAATTGATATTATTTTTTAAAAAATATAATGGACAATCAGAACTTTTTATTTAGAGTTATTCACAGTTAGTAGTTTCTCAATGGTAATACTTATGTCTCAGTTGGGGAGGAGAACCATCGCAGTAGCAAACTGAGAATAAGATATGAAAACTATACTTGCTATGACAACCGTAATAGCAACCTTTTGCTATGAGTGCATGTAAAACTGTGTTTGGAGAAGGACCTCACCATCTGTATGTTATATATATTCATTAATTATAAATGTCTAGTACCAGACTCCTAAGTATCCATCTGCATTCTCAACCCCCTTTTTGTCCCTACCTCTCTCAGTACCCTTTTTACTTTACCTGAATACAAAGGTGAATATATTACTGTTTTCACAGATGCCAACAGTAAAAAATACTTGTTATTTCTCATTCTTTACTTTTACATTAAAGATACTGTCATCTGTCTTAGTAACAAAATCTAAGCTCAGCATGTAACCTAAGGGAATAACCAGAACTTTGAAAGACAAAGAACAAACTTATCATGTGAGCAATTTGCAAATGAATATCCCTTGTCATATTGTTGATTAGTGACTATGTATGAATCACCAGATGTAGAATTCAAGAGAATAGATTATATCATTTGTCTAAGATCATATGGCATATGTGCACTAGAGTTTAAAATAATACTTATTTCTAACCAGTACTCCTCTGTTTAACTGTAACAGGAATACGTAGTAATCACACGTCAAAAAACTTGATGGTGTTGAAGGCAGCAGTTTATATCTGATAGTTTTACCTTTTGCTGGGTGAATACAATTGTGGTAGTGTAAACTCCTGTGTATAAATCTTATTCGCAGTGATTGCCCTTTTAATTAACCAGATGAAGTCACACTTAGTATCAGTTCAGAAATTCTAAAAACTCCTGATTGTTAACTTTATTATTTGAAATACAAACACAAATCTATTAAGAAAAATATATTATAGACCTTTGAAAGTAATTTCTTTCTATGTTTAAAGAAATACTGAATTACTTTAAAATCCTTAAGTCATAAATTACAAAAAATACATTAAGAAATATGTCACATTTTAATAGTCCTGATTCTAACTTCTGATTTCCTCCCACTCTTTTTAAATCTTATAAAATATTGAAAGATTTTAAAAGTGAAATCCTTCATTTACATAAAAGGAAATGGGGTATACATATTGTAGACTCCATATACTGTATTTCTCTGAAGCCAATATGTATTTGCAGTGCTTGTTTTGCTATGCATACATGTATATAGCACTCTAATGCCAGGAAACATCAACATGATAATAGCTGCAAGCATGTAATAAAATTTAGAATGTAGACTATGTCTGCGTATTGCTAAAAAAATTAACCAAAAAGTCTAATACAGTCTTTCCTCCATCAGTTGTAAGATATTAAAGAATATGTTGGTGGCTACCCTTATTCTGCAGGCTATTGGAAGATTGCATTTAATGCCTTTGCTAGCTCAAGTAGAGCTTGATATCTGTTCCATCCAGTTTGCCTCTCAGGCATTTCTGGAGATACTTACAGTGTCTGCACATATATAATGCTTTCTATCTGGAAATGAAACCATTATCACAGTGAGTTTTCAAAACTGCTGAACTCTTAGGCAACTGTGCAGCCTGCAGTATTTTGAGGAAAAGTCATGTTATACTTGTTCTGCATTTTTGTTTTTATAAGAATTGTGAACAGTTCAACAGTGTTTTTGTGAACACGGAGAGACACAAAAGGTACACATCTGCAATACTCAAAACATCGATGTATACGGAAGACAGACTAAGGACCATATGCTATTTTCTCTTTATTTATAGGTTATAGAATTGTATTTAGGATTTTTGTTAGCAGGACTGCAGTTAACGTATAAAGTGTTTAAATCGATGTCGCAAAATAGCACAGACATACCCTGTGTTGTAAATCCCCCCACTGGCCCTCCTATTCTGTTAGTTTATTGGGGGCATAAAGGAGCTGAACTTTTAAATTCACAGTGTAAAAAGGTCTCCAGAGTATGTCAGATATTCCGACTTTTATAGTTTTCTGAAAACTACCTGTCAAACCTTAGGATGACCTATTGGTATTGCTGTTATGTTGTATTCTTTCTACATTATCATAACCATAGTTCTGCTATAAGAACTAATTTTTTGCATTAAGTGCAATCATTTTTTTAACGGCATGATGGACATAAATGAGTGGGTTTTAGATCCAAGTCTCCTTTTCGCACAGTGTAATATTCATGCATACAGGATCTGTCCTAAAGATTGCCAACCGTTCTACTGTTGCTGGATCCTTTTTTTAAATCTTGCAATTCAGTTACACTCTAAAGCTTCCTTTATCAGACTGACATTTTACATACACAATTCATGGCACTGATGTTTTTCTCCTTTCCTTTAAGGCAGGCTGTCACATTATGCTGTTGATATACCATAGTAGTCATCCATCAGAGCTTTGGAAAAATGTTTCTCCCCATTTTTAGAATTGAGATTTGGTTGTCACTCCAGATTCTATATAGTATCTTTCAGAAATGTTAAGGAAATTCAATGACCAGTCAGGGAAAACTCATGCCAAACACTGCCATCAGTTACTCTTTTTTTACAAACTTATCTTTTTATCTGTCAGCTCATTGCACGTCCTGAGAATTCACTACAAAGAAGGAGCCACTGTTGACTGGGGACTTGAACTTTGGAGTCTATGCAAAGCGTGAAGGGACATATTTGCTTTCATACTGAGAGGGATCTGTATGCAAATCACTTGGTAAACAGAGAAAAACTGAAAAATGGCTGGTTTATGGGAAGAGACTTGGAGTGATTTTCCACTATTACCAATCTTAGTCTCTGTGAAGTTGGCATTTATAACCTTGATGTTGGCATCAGACTGTTACGGGTTTTGAAAGTACTGTTCTCATGTTTGCTCATATTCCATAATATGCTTTGGATAGATGATTCCCACATGCCTAATCCATTCTTCTCACTTAAAGAAAGGGCGGGATTACGTGCTTGAACCAAAAAGGATATGCACCACAAAGATGTTGGAAAACAAGTGATTATGGAGCTGATGATCCTGTCAGCGATGCAATGAACATAGCATTACTGTTTTTAGCTAAGCCAAGACGTTGAGATTGTTTTCTGTAAACTAAGATGAGAAAATTCATAGCCTACACCTATGTTCCAAAAACAGAGACCTTTTCCAAGTTTGCTTTTTAAGTATATAATTGCTAAGTTCATCCATAATAACCAGAGATTGGTTAATCTGAATATAAATGCTGAGACAGTGGGTCTTGGAGCTAGATTTATTGAAAGTGCTGCCCCAGTTATTACAGAATTCAGAGCTGACATGTTTAGCATGTCTTTTGCAGTGGTAAATTACCATTTTGCTTGGCAGTGCATTGAAATTAATCTACCACATAGCGAAGCCTGTCTTCTCATTTAAATAATTATTGACCTACTTTTTTTTTTTTTTTTTTTTTTAGCAAACCTGATGGCAAAAACTGCACACTGTCAGTAACACAGGGTTATCATTCTGCATAAAATGACTGACTGCGTTTTAATCAAGCAGAAATGAAAAGAGTTCGGAGGTAAGTGACAAAAATAATTAGACTCAAGGAAAGACTTCCATATGAATAAGAATTGAAAAGTTTAAGTTCAAAAGGAAATGAATAAGAAGAGACATGAAGAAGTAGACAGTTAATGATAGGATATTTGCCAGCTGCAACCTGTGGGGATTCTCATACCTTCCTTCCACTTAAGCATCTTTGTGGCAACCCAGAAACTGAAAAAAAATGTTCAGTCGCTTGCCTAACTCGGCTGTGTCAGTCCAAAATTGCCTAAGTCCCCATTAACTTAAAATGCATACACATGCTGCACCTTTTACCCCACAAAATCTGGAGGCACTTTGTTACCCCCTTCATAAACATTTCCCATGTTTTAAACATTCATCATCAAAGTTAGTCAGGGAGAATGAATGAGCGCCCACAAAGTGTTGGGCAGAACACACAAGCTACATCAAACCTGCCTAACAAGTGCCAGCTGAAGCTTTACTAAACGCGGCCCTGACCCCCTTCTCCTTCAGCTGGACTTCGAGATGATGCCACCAAGAAAACAGGAGGAGAAAAAGAGAGAAGTGGGCCCCAGCTTGCCCTGTTTGGAAAGAGCCCAAGGACTCTTCTTCCTGACGCATGGACATGGTCACCACGCTGTCTGCCAGGCAAAATTCTCCACTGCCTGTCCCCGAGTGCTGTGGAGTACTATCACGCGGCTAGTAGACACATCGGTAGGCATATTGACCCTTCTTCTTGGAAGGGTTTCGTAGTGTATACGGCAAGGGATGACCGAAGATGTATGCAGTTGAGCTAAGGCTTTCTGCATCAGATGTGTCAAGTATACTGCTCTCCTTAAGAGATATTACGGACATAACCATTATCTATTTTTTTTATTTGTTATCGTGATACTTCCATGCAGGCAGTTTTTATTTTCTGAAAACTGTTGCACAACTCTTCTTTCACTTGGACTATACAAATGCCATTTAAGGACACATTCCATATGAAAAGCTGAGGCAACAACACACCAGAACATTGTTTCAATGTACTATAAAAGTCAGAAAATGAGCTTTGTTGCACCAAAAGAAAAGGCCTTTCTGGCCTGAGTCTGAGCTGTTTCTTTTAGATCTACCTCAGTGTGGCTGTTCATGTTCAGTCATTTCATTGGTGCAAAGAAAGTACAGGAATCTTTTTATATCAGCATTTTGCTTATCTCTTTAAAACACTATGTGCTGTGCAAGAGACTGTTTAAGAAAATGGAGCATGGAAAAGCAGATGTGCAAAGATAGGTGTATGAAGGAAGTAAGCATAACTCCTCAGCCCTATACTGTCAGCATTTACAGTTTCCCATGGTCTCCGTACCCACTCTGTCTCTGTCAGGGTACTGTGCCACACCGCACCACGCATATATGTATACACAGGAGTAGCTGTGCCTGCATGGATGTGCAAGAAGCAACAAATATGATTAGGGCAGTTGTGTTGATAGCAATGGCAGGTTTTTGTGGGTGAAGGTAGATGTACTGTGTCTTATAAACCTTGGACAACAGGAAACAATGGCTCATTAAAGCCATATGTAAAAAACAGACGACTCATCTGTTAAGTCATGATTGATTCATGTGCCAAAGCCCCCATATCAAAATTCAGAGTAATTACAGTTGAGTCATGCAGACAAGGAGACGAACTCAGAGCTGGCGTAGGTATTGCCAAGACATGATACAGCAGCAATCACCTGGGGTGGGGAGAAGGGAGGTGCCGCTTCAAAATCTTGGGCAGGGCCCAGGGCCACATGATGAGATCAAAGTATCTGTGTTTATTTCAAAAGAAATATTTCTCATTCTGTCTGGATATGAAGAAAACCTTAAAAATATAACAGGCTACCTGTTGCTTAGTGCACAGCCTGAAATATTAGCTTCATTAGGAGTGAACTGTCCTGCTGTGCCTCTCGGGAATGTGTTGCCAGCTAAAGGAGGAGCATGTACTGTGGGGGCGGGGAGGAGCAGAAGTAAGGAGGTCAGACAGTGCAGTTGTATGCAAAGCTTGGTCTTCCTTTGGCTCCAGAGGGGCCCTGTACATCCTGGGTGTCATCTTCTTCGTGAAAAACCTATCCGCTCACATTTTCTTGCTCTTTTTCACAAGGTGACTTTGTGAAACTATGAAAAGATGATTTATGCATGAAGTACAAGAGGGCTATGAGTCACAGGCAAGCTGTACAAGTTCATTCAATGAAGTGTTCCACACTAGATCAACTATTATTTGAATTCACTGCCTTGGTTGAAGATTCCTCCGCTGCTTTGCACAGCAAACAAACAAAGCTCATCATTAACTAAGCTGCCTACTTGGGAATACAGCCACGCGTCTTTAGGAGACTTGCCCTGACAAAGCGAGGGATCAAATAAAGTGCACTTTGGGGAGATGGTGGCCCTCAGGAGAGTTCAAAGTGTCGAAGTGTTCCGTCAGCACTGCCTAATGAATCAAGTATTTCCAGGCGTCTCGTCCCCGTGCAGCAGAGGTGCAAAGCTGATATAGTTGCAAGGGAGAGAAGTCTCTCTCTCTCAAGTTGCAGAGTGCTGCACTTCTTCCTCGGCCTGTTGCTGCTCTTGTCATGTCCCTGTGTGCCAGGACGGAGGCTGTCACTGCAGAGTAGGTTTCTGTCGGTCTTCAGCCTCTGTTCTTTTCTCTAGCAGAAGCGTGCCAGTCCTGTTGGCTATTTAAACCAGTACTGATAGACAGTCAGGTTTCTCCTACACGTGTTTATTTTGGCAGCTCCCCACTTTCTTATTTAAAATGTGCAGAAATTTATAGAAATACATACACCTTGACACAATAATTTAAATAAAAAAATCTTAATACCCACCAAATATGTAACATATTAGAAATACAACAGGTTTAGTAAGATTATTGTCTTATTAGTATCTAAGTGTTTACATGTATCTTTGGGTAATAAATTTCCATTATTACTTTGAGAGAAAAATTAATTCTCTCAGTCACTAGCTAAAATAAATGTGCTATTGTTATTTCCTAAGTAACTCCGACTCTGTGATCTTTGCTTAGGGAGTATTGATTTGAGATTTTGAGAATCTGGAAATGAAAAAATTACAAAATAAAACAATGCATTGAGAAATGCTTATGATTAGCTTTTCTTCCGTTAACACAAAAATAACTATAAATTCAAAAATAACATTGCTAACTTAATATCTGCACTGTGTATCATTCCATGCATGTTGCCTTTTTGGATGTATATAAATATAGGTATAATGACCATTGGTGGAAAAATTGCAGAGATGTCTTTTTGCACTTGGACTAGAACTAAGTTCACATGCTGGGATGAACGTGAGGTAAAACGGGCTGTTTTGTAACAGCAAAAACTACCTAAAAAGAGCTAAAAATATATAGTATAGAGTAATAAAAGCAATAGGCCAAATTGGAATAGCTGTTGCCCTTGGAGGCTGTTTTCTCGAGCTGGAGACTGGTTAGGTCATGTTGGTCTGCTTGTTGGACATCAGGAACTACCATGGTGGGAATCAAGCAAAATAATCGCCATTACTAGTAATGACTGTTTTATTATTAACAAAAGGAAAGGATGATTCAGGAGGAACAGCAGTGAGAGGAACAGATAGTTACTTCTTTTCCATAGCCCTCTGTAGAAAGTTTATGCTGATGATAATACCTTTGAGAGTCTGTTCTTGGAGGGGGGGTAACAATCTTGGTCTCACAGGGAGACAGGGGGATAAAAGCTGTAAAGCTGAGGGTGGGATAGAAATCCAGTTATTGGTTACTCTAAAGGGCACTTCTAACCTCTTTGTTCCCTTAATGAAAAGAAAAGTCTCACTTGAATGTATCACAAATACCTGAAACAATGTGTAGAGGGACTGATAAATTCTTCTATGGAAAGACAGATCCCGTTTGCTGTATTACAGATGATCTATGCAGTTTATTACCTGTATGCTGTTTATTAACTGTGTAAGTTATCTATGATATTGATAAGTGAGAGAAATCATGAGGATCAGCTTTTCAGTAAACATCCTTCATTTAAACTGCATTCAGAGGAGGAAGTTTTTATATTTTCAAAGTTGGAGATCTGTTTCAAATAAATCCAAATAACATTGCTCATGCAAATCTTTCATCTCACTAAATTAATGAAAGGTTTCTGACTTTTAAGTAGCTATTCAAGAATGCATTATCTTGTTTTCATGATCTTTTTTCTCTTAAAAGAGTGGGTGTCATGTGAGTCATTTCTTTTTGATTTGCATAAACCAAAGGCTTGTGTATGTCAGCTGGCCAAATTAACTTCCCAATTAATATAAATATTCTAACATAAATAGCTACTTTTCTTAGTAACCAGTGTGGAACCTTGCTATACTGTACATAATGTACATTCAGACAAAAAGGGTACCAAAAAATTACTACCTGGCATGTGTTAAGATATACATTTGCACCTGTAATCTGAGAGATACTGTCTCAAACATTGAGGTAAACAACATCTTCTTCCAAGAAAGAGAAGACAAATTATACAAACAGCCTCGGCAGAAAATTTTGAATGGTCAAGGCTTGTTTTGAGATTAAAGCATTCAAAATGTGCCCAGTAGAAAATGTTTCCAGTAAGAAAAACTTCAGCATCTTTTGAATGTAATTAAATGGAAAATTGGAGCCATGAAAGGAAGTGTCATGCCCCTGAGGGTACTGATGGGCCTGACTGTCCCTGCCCACCCCCTGGGGCTCCCCCAACCTGGCCCAGGACCCCATGTCAGCCCCCTGGGCTGTCAGTCCCTTCCCCAGTGATGCTGTGGCAGGGCCGGTCTCCAGCTCCCCACAGGCCAGCCCTGCCCGTCCACGGGCCCACATCTTGGCCTGGCCTCAGCCCGTCCCCATGGAGGTGCCTGACGCACGGGGCTAGGGCTGCCCTGGTGCCCCCAGCTGCCCTGCTCCTGGCCGGGGTGGTGGGACAGGCCCTGGCTGCCAGGCCCTGCCCTGATGGACCCCGCAGGGAGCCCCTGCTGCTCCTGGTCCCCAGCCCCAGCAAGCTGCCCTGGGTGCCCTGGCAGGATGGCTGCATTACGGGACTGCTTTCGGTTCTGCAAAAACATACCTACATTCCTCAGCCAAATTTCTTTGCAGTGTTTTTTTTAATCCACAAATTTCTGTTTAAAACATAAATACATTAGAATGCCTGCCTTCTTGAGATAAAGAGCATATGCATGCCAAAGATTGAAAGGCAGAAATTTCCCATTCTTCCCTTCAATCAGAGGAACACCAGTTGCCAGATTTTATAGACTGCTTCTTGACCGAATAGCTGGTACCTTCACAATCTGCTTTTTTAATATATTTTTAACTTCCAACTGAAGACTTTCAGTAAGCATGTCATACGAATCACAATGTCCAAGGCTTACCTAGAGTTTCTAACACAGATTAGAGACAATTACATGGAAAGCTGAAGGAAGTAAATACTGTAAAATACAACAATACACGGTACCCCAGGTGCAGCCTCAGAAGCACTGAGTGGAAGGATCCCCTCCCACAGCCTGTTGTCTGTGCTCTGGCCAATGCAGCACAGTGTATGGTTGGCCTTCACCACGTGGGTTAACTTCTGACTCCTGTTCAACTTCTTGTCTGTGAGGTCCCCTTCTGCAAATCTGCTTTCTACCCAGTCAGTGCCCAGGCTGCATGGTTGCATGATATTTTCCCATCCCGGGTGCAAGCCTTTGTATTTGTCTTTTTGGTGAACTTCATGAGGTTTCTGTTCATGAGGATTTCTCCAGCCTCTCAAAGACAACCCTGTCCTCCAGCATACTGACTGTTCCCCCCGCTTTGGTGTTATATTCCACCCTATCATCCACATCATCAATAAACATGTTATACCGTTTTGACCTCAGTTTCAGTCCCTGGGGAACATAGTTTATAAGTAGACACCAACTGGACTACAAACCCCTTGAGCCCAGTTTTTCACCCATTTTACAGCCTACCCATCTGGGACAAACCTTCTCAATTTGGCTACTAAGACACTGTAGAAGAATGTGCCAAAAATCTTGCTAAAGCCAAGATCAATGATATCCGCTGCTCTCCTGTTGTCCACAGGTCCAGCCATTTCCTCACAAGAAGACAGTCACGCTGATCAGGCATGATTTCTTCTTGGTAAATCCATGCTGGCCATTCCCAATCCCTTTCTTGTCCTTCATGCAGTTGAAAATGGCTTCCAAGATAATTTGCTGCATAACTTTCCCAGAAACTGAGTTGGAGCCAACTGTCCTGTAGTTGTCCAGTAGATAGACCTTCCTTCATGCACTTTTGAAGAAGCCTTTTTCCAGTCACTAGGGACCTCCCCTGACCATCATGGCCTTTTAAAACCGATAGAGCCTGGACTTGCAATACTTTGGCCAGCTCCCTCAGTATGCTGTCTGGACCTACAGATTTCTTTATGTCCCATGTGCTTAAGCAGTCCATAACTCAATCTTCTTTTACTATGGGCAGTACTTCTCTCCCCCAAACTCAGTCAGCACAGAGTCCTGGAGATGCCTGAGGAAATACCTACTCAGTAAAGACTGAGGCAAAGAAAGTACTTCTTTGTGTTTTCCATGTTCTTTTTCAACCACCCCATTCAGCAGCTGGCCACATTTTTGCTGATCTTCATTTTGCTGATGAGGTACCTATAGAAGACCTTTTTACCTTTCACATTTCTCACCAGCTTCAAATCCAGCTGAGCTTTGGCTTTTCCCTGCATGTCTGGGCAATGCCTCTACACTCCTCCCGGGTAACTTGGCCCCACTTCCACCATCTGTACAATTCATCTTTGTATTTAGGCTCAGTGACGTGCTCTCCTTTCAACCAAGCTGGCTCCCAGTCATGCCTGCTTAAACATATTTAGGATTTTCAGAAAAAAACTATAAATTTGTTATATACACCAAGCATCTTGGTTATAAAATGTATAGGTATTATCAATAGCTATTTTGAATAGCTTTGATGTGCATGAATCAAGAAATTACCTCCTTTGACATCTAGATTCATCAATAAAAAATAATTTAAAAAAATTAAAATATATATCTAAAATTTGTCTTCCTCCTAGATTTCTTGTACTTATTTCTTACAACCAAGGCTCTAAGATTCTTTCCTGCTTCCCTTCTGTACAGATGTATGGATAAAGTAACATGCCATCAGCCTGTATATTTATTGTGTGAGTAAAAGAACATGGTAAGTCATCCAATAAGTAACACTTCTGTGCAGTAGTCATCGTAACTATTTTATTGACTGTTAGAAATTCAAATTGCTTAATTGTTTTATCTTTATTAGTCATCTATTTAATTTTATTCTAATATGTCTTTTATTCTGATACATCTTGTATTCTAATACACCTAATGCATCTTTATATATCTAATATGTTCTAATACATCTTAGTACAGATAAAAGAGTTGTGCTCATAAAAGCTATTGAATCACAGATTGGTAGAATCATACACATTTTTATGCTTCATTACAACCATTGTAACTCATACACAAATTACCTCCTCTCATTTACTACTTTAACAGCCATGTAAAACTAAAAAAATCCTTAAGAAAGTTATGGAAAAAAAATGGAAATTGCAAATGATTTACTAACAAGTGTTGGGAAAATCCTTAGAAACCAAATCATATAGATCATGAGATGATAACACATAATTATCTTTCAGCTGTGTTATTGTCTGTGTTTATGGCATGAAGGTTATTTACCCTATGAACTGAAAACTCTTTACCCATGCGTTCTGCCTTCCATTATCTCCTCACATCTCACAGACTGAGCAGGAGGAGGATGTGTCACTGTGCAAGCTACCCAGGTAGTACTTAGGTAAGGACAGCAACTGGGAGGATTAATTGTTCATACGTGAAGTGTGGTGACTCAGTGCCTGTGGCTGGAAGGACTCCATCTTTGAGATGAGAGAATGACAGAGAGATCCTCTCTCCCATCTGAGTGCCCATGGCACGTAGCTTCATAATTATGGTCAGACTTGTACCCTGCTTTTGGTTCTGCTGTGTCACACTGGTCCATAATCCTGATGGTCCCGGAGGAGTAAAGGAAGCTATTTAGCCTAACCACCTTGTTCCCAAGACCGACACCGATTTATTAATGTGTCATAATGTAATTGCTTTGAAAGGCACTTATCATATGTGAGCTGCAAAATGTTACAAAACCCAGACACTTTCACAACATAAGCTTGTAGCTGCAAGTCAACTCAACGCGTGAGCTAAAAGACATACGGATGAAAGATTCAGCCTTCTGAACCCCCTCTACTTACATCAAGGGAGAATCATTGCCAGTCAGCCTAAAGATGCCTCATTTGGATTCCCTTTGCAGGTCTTCAGGCTTTAATGTAAACTGTTTAGTAAATGAATAGTAGTAGATCCAGTCTTTCACCCCTGGATGTGCTTTGGTAAAGATCAAAGATGTGTAAAATGCAGAGACAGAAATGGATTATCATCAGATGTATTAATGGATGACTTGTTGCAATGAAAATTTTAAAAATTAATAAAGAAAATGTATGCGTTTGTGAGCTGCAGTGGGTATCTGAGACCCACCGATAAGGGCAAGATTTTTCATATGCACTCTTAAGAAATTTATGAAGAAATTATTTCTGGAGTGTTAGTTATGGGCTTGTCATGTATTTGTGTTTATGATTATAGCTGAATCACTCTGAAATGTATTCACTGTTTTCCAGATCATACAACAGAAAATCATATATATTAGGATAAACACTGGTAAGAAAACAGACAAAATTATTGAGGCCACCAAAGTGTAGGCTATGTTCACCCACATCTTTCCCTACTTGCTCATATGATGCATCCCAGATCTCATCACCCACTATGCACACAGCTGGGGTACATGAGCCCCAACTGTGGATTCTCCTGGAGGAGTCAAGGACCTGAAGGTTCAATGTCGCAATTATTTCCCACAAATCATGATCCTAAACAGTGCCAAAATGCATGTATTGCTTTCGGGAGCAGAGGGTAGATCTGTATTCATGTTATGAAATCTCAGAGAGAATATGCGTATATATACACTCCAGCAGGAAGCTGGATTTCTTGAAGATGCATGAGGTGGAAGTAAGGCAGATTTCTAGCCAGTCTCCTTCTTGCAGGATTAATACCCTATTTCTTCTTCCAAGTACTGAAGTAGAATAAATTGTTGACAGCAGAGAATATGATTGAACTCCTGAGCCCTTTATCAGTAACGTCACAGGCTTTGATCTGCAGAGGTTATACTGGTGTAGTTCAATGCAGGTTGACAATGGGACAGTGGTACCTTTGTGACACCTTGGGAGGAGCTGGTGCAGATGTGGAGCAGCTGCTGGGGTGGCACACAGAGCCCAAATGCCTGGAGCCTCAACGTGCACCAGCCCGTCCTGGACATTTGGTCCTCCTGCCACTCTGCAGCGGGACAATCCTTGCTTCCTAAAATTGACATCTGATTTCCATCCTGGGCTCAGTGGTGCTCCACATTGCTTAGAGAGCCTAACACTTTCAGGGAAGGCTGATCCTGCTGTGTCTGTGCAGGACCAAGAACATGTATGAACAGTAAAGCTGCTGATCCCAGAAAGTGCCAGAATTAGCTCATCCAGATGAAAGAGTGACGCATCCCAGCATCTTGGCTGGGATGGTGCTGGGCCCAGTGGCAGAAGGGCTGAGGGCCAGGTTTACCTTGGAGACTGACTTGCACAGTGGCTGAATGCCCCCAGGGACATAATCTTGAGACTCATCAAGTACTCATCAGGAAATAAATTTACAAAGAATTCCATAAAATTATACTCTTCAGGACACAAGCCAATTATTAAACAAAAGAAGAAAATAAGAATAATCCCTGGCTATTGGATGCTAGGGTGCTGCATAAAGCCTTTAAAATTCTGCTGCAGTTTTAGTGCGTGCCATTTGCTAACATCTTCTGAGGTATAGAGGAGGTAGGAACCAGAGTTTGAACTCAATGCTGTGTGTGACCAGCAGTAGTTTCTAGAATTCAGGCTGTTTAAGCAAGTTATGGACTCAAAACCTGATCAAAGTCTATTGAAAGATTTTCTTTGTTAGGATGCCTTAAATTCCCAGTAGTGCCAGTTTCCCTCTGTTATCTGGCTGTACACACTATTCTTAAGGGTCCATTTTCCCTACTCCGATTCTCTTTTGCAGAAGAGTACCACTGGCTTGGAGCTTCCAAACTGCTTTGTCATCTCTCTCAATTCTGATACTAACTTAGTTTTAAGGGTAAGTCCTGTGCAAATAAATTATGTCATTGTAGAAACAGAGAGGATGACAGAAAGCTGCTGATATGGTTCCATCATTTTCTAGAACAATCATTGCTTTTGGTCTGTCCTACTGGACAAGTCCCTCTTGAAAGTGTTCATATGCTTATACTCACCTCCAATGCTCCTTGCGCTTACCTCATACTTGTGGTGGTTGTTTCCATCTACACCACACTTTCAGAGATTACTGGGTTTTGACTTGACTGTTCCGATGTGGTTAATAACGATACAGAGCATGTAGTAACCTTGGAAAAATATCTAAATACTCCTTGGTGCCTGAGAAGAATACCTTAGGGAGCTCTGGGTTTCCCAAGAAATTCTATGTATTTCTTCCACTGGGCCATGAAATTCTTCATAACAAATGCAGATATTCTTTTGATGGGTGTTACATGCACTCTTTGAAAAGAAGCTGAATACATTATTTCCAAGAAGAAAAAGAAACTGAACACATCATCTTTGGTAATCAGAATTTTAAGCTGATAAATAAAAAAAAAAAGGCACAAGTAATCTTCAAAATTGCACCTGAAACATTTTTACACATGGTTGTTATAAATACTATGCAAGATCTCTGACAGTGAACAAGATGAGAGAAAGAAGTCTCTTTTTTTTTTTTTTCATTTACTTGATGCAGTTGACAGTATTTAGCTGACTGCTTTTCCCTAGTGAGGCCAGATCAAGCAGGTACTTGCTTAATTTTACAGACATGAGTAACTAACTCCACTCACTTGCACACCACCAGGCATTACAGAACCAGGGATCTCACCAGCTTGGGGATGATAACATGGATCACCTTTGCAGCAGGTCGTGAATGACAGTGTAAAATCAGAGAACTGCTTAGGCAGACAGCATATATTTTTCACGCCAGTTTAAGTGAATGCCAGTCACAGCTGCTCAGGGCTTTCCTCCCAGTCCACACACCCTCCGCTGCACTGGCAAACCACTCATTGGACATGGGCAGATAGTATAAAGAACCAGTAGAAAATTATTTACTTCACATTTTTAGCAGGAGCCATTCTCTGATCATTTATTTCCTGGGATGAGCTGCCCATGGAAGCAGGAGGAGCCAGCACTGTGGATGATGCTGGGTGAGGGGTGTTTATGGGTTTGGGAGAGGAGAGTAGGAACATGACAACCCCACCTGACGTCAGTTTAAGCTGCTGTAGTACCACACCCAATAGGCAAAAATATTACCTGAAATTACTTACAACTATTATTAAACTTGATTAACTTTCATACTGAAAGTTTCTCTGAAATATCAGCTGGCTTCTTTCTTTTTCCCTGTCTATGGAAATGATTCTGAGATGTTAATACAAGGAAACCAAACATGCTGAGGGGAACATTAACGGGCTCATGAATACAAAAAAAACCTCCTCTCTTAAAAGCTCCAAGCTGTTCTAGTGGTAGTGCAGAAGTGGTTTGGGTTTTGGTTTGTTGTTTTTACAAGGCAGACTACAATATTAAAATAAGCAGATCCATCAGGGGACATGTGTCATAATGTATCTCTGGGGTTTAAAGCATGCAAACAAGTAAAGCAGTTTCTTGACCTAACAGTGTTCTTTCAATTTTAAACTAACTTTGATTTATAAGAACCAGCTGTTTTGGCTCCAAGGCACTGCTAGAAATTATTAAGCCATTTAGCAAAATTTGAAATGACTACGTGAAGCACAAAGCAGTAAAGGATGAGGGCTTTGGGTCTGAAACCCAAAGGGGTTTTAGAGGCCTTAAATCAAAACTCAGTCAACAGCACCCTCTGAACCCCCCACTTTGCTTCAGTGTGTTTTCTGCCCCAAAGACTATTTCTTCTACTAGAATCCACAGGTGCCTAAATTTCTGTCCTAAAGACTCTCATACGTCCCTGTGCTTCTCCACATTTAAACCTCAGTAAGACTCACCAAATAGGCTGTCCTCTATCTGTCTTAATGCATGACCCATATGAAAGTCATTCTCAAAGCAGTTTCAGTGGGTTCTCCTAAGTCTTAATACTTGTGGTGCCTAGCCTAGATGGCCTCTTTCTTAGCTTGCTGGATTCTTTCAGTCCTATTTTTAGGCTCTACATAAGCACCTACAGGCTGAAGGTGGGGATAATGCAGGATTTGGAGACCTAAAGTCAAGGAGTAGGTAATCCCCATCAATCTTTTTATTTGTCCAGAAGTCTTTGGGCATGTCTGTTTTCACCAGAACAGTTCCTCAGGCACCTATATTTGTTACTTTTTGTGGACTAAATTTGGCTTCTCATTACCTAAAACTGTTTGGATCCACCTGCTAGTAGTCTTTCCACCTAAGTCCCAGTCCAGTAGGCAGGTGCAGACGGTGTTTTTTAGAATCACTTCTCTATCTTATATCAAACATTATTAAAAGTTGCATTATTAAAAGTCCTTCTGTGGCTCTGGCCTCTGATCTCTCAGATATCAGTAGCTTTCATGTCCAGACGAGGCTTTCTTTTTAAAAATGTTATGAAAGTGTGTTTTCGTCATGTTCTCAGTCTTGGTTTTCTTGTATCATTTGACTTCCAGAGAAAAATTGGCAAGTAGAAGACAGGGCTTCCAGTATAAATATTTCTCATAAAATTATGTCCTTTCTTCACTGTTTCATTTCCCTTTGACACCCTTCGGGTACATTATTTCCCCTCTTGATTTTCCTTTAAATGCATCTTCCTTAAAACATGGCAACACTGCCAAGATTGAGGGTACCCTTGCTTTTCTTCACACTGCATTGTACCTACGATTTTAGGTATTCTTATAAAACATAGAGTATTTGTGCTGAAGAGTAGAGACCAACAGAAATACAGATATCAGAATTGGGAACAGAAATATCATCAGGAATCAAATCTTCCTTTAAATGCTCTCGGAATGACGTACAACACACTGACTGAGGGGGACAATACCTGCTGTCTAACCATGCTGTAGACTTTCCTGAAGACTTTAATAAGCCTTTTCTTGCCCCCAAATCCAAGCTATTTCAGTTCAGCTTTCAAAACCGAATATAGTTTCTTGTATATTTATGTGACTTCACAGTGCTTGGTTTAGGTCTCAGCTACAGGCAGATTAGCAATTCTAATGCTACAAGGACAAAACACATGTATGCAGGCAGAGAAGGTTAAAATTAGATGGGTTGGTTTTTATTTGTCACATGCTGTTGTAGATTGCATCGGCTCCATGTATGTTATACTATAAAAAGATTAATCAAAGCCAATGAAAGGAAAAGAATGAAACTTTAATACACTGGAAAGGAAAAAGAAAAATAACTGTCCAAGCCTTACCCTCAAGCACAATTTTTTTGTACCTTTTTATTGGCGTTTTGCCCACTTTGTAAATAAAGTTACAGCATGTCTTTAGGGAAAGCAACTAGTTTACAAGATTATAGCATTTAATTACATGCAAAAAGAAAAGAAAAAAATAAGTGAATATAGTAGAGCAAAATGCTTCCATAGAAAGGACAAATGGGGTAAAATGAGCGCCCATGATTATCCATGAAAACCTGTGTTTGAATCACAAATTCTATTAATAAAAGAGATGTGTACAATAAGACCAAACCATGATGATGTATGGTTACATTAAACAGATAAAGTACATCTTTCACAGCAGCTGTAGTTTATAACACTCAGGAGAAATAAGTGACCTTTTTAGTAAAGACTTTTGAGGTGATGACTCCATCTTTGTCTGTTGACCTTTATATAGCCGATGAGTGAAATGGCAGTGAAAAAATCCCGAATAAATCCATGATGAAGTACCAGAGCCAGGTTTGCTCATAGCATTGGGAGGGATCGTGGCAGAATTTTGACTTGGCAGAATTCTGACTGCTTGATAATGTTGATTTAGTTAGAAAATAATTCTCAAACATTAGGGAAGATTGTTCACATTCCCATCCTATATGTAAAAAAAGCAAAAAAAAAAGTGGTTTGAGATGATAGTATCCTCTAATTTTCTATCTTTCCTGAATTAAAAATACTGGCATTATATTGTAACTCTTGCAATATATGGATTTTATTAGCATTTGATTAATACACACAAAAAATGAAGAATAATTTATGTATTGGATAATATTTTAGAAATCAGGTGTTAAAGTATCTTTGATAGTTAGCTATAAGATTTTTTTTTCTTACATCAATATCAATTTTCACTTCAGCAGAAAAAGTGTTAGGCCAAATGTTTTAATGAACAATTCATTTGGCAAAAAAATGAGTTTTGGCCAAAAGAAAAGGGTGCTTTCTAATGTAAAAAATGAATAGTTAATTTTAGAAATACAGAAACACTTTGCATAAACATTTTTAAATCATTTTATATCTTGTTACTCTTCATTTCCAAAAACATTTGTCCTTTAAGAACGTATCAAAAGTTACCAACAAAAAAATTAATAGTGGCAAATGATCGACAAGTAAAAGTATCATTTCATATTCAGTCAAAAGAATAATTTCAAAGTGTATTTAAAAAAAATTAAGCATTTTTTTAAAATCAAAACCAGGTAAGTATTTCTGTTTCACTTGACCTAAAACGAAAATTTCCAGTTTCTCTGGTTAGTTAAACAAAAAAAAATACTCAGGAATTTCTACCGTGTATTTTACATTCAACTATTACAAAAGAAGGGAAACATGTTTCATGTCTTACATTGGTGATTCACTGGTAAACCTTTAAGAAAAAAGATAGACAGTATACTATAGCCAAAAACAAATAGAGTTTACCGACATAAGGACTAAGGATATAAGAATAGTGTAAAATTACTAATGCAATTTTTCTTAGACTTCTTGGGAAGATACTCATTCATTAGCAAAACAGAAGTTGCAGTGCAGCTGGTATGTGACAAACATAATGGAAATAACTGGAGAAATTATTGATGACACTTTGCAGTGGTTTGTCAGAATAAAGGTAATAATGTTGCTAAATTGTATGTTTATTCATATTATAATAAATGAATATAAAAATGCAAAAAGAAAACCATATTATTCCAAGGACCTGCAAACACATTTTCTAAAATCTACATTTTATGTTTGTGGTGATATGGATAGGAATGAAAGAAAGACGGAACTTTATTTACCCACTGAATACAGACATTTTCATTAATTGAATATTTACCTTTGCAATGCTTGGCAAAAGCATTAGAAAAATCCACATTTTTATTTTCACAAGGATGAATCATTTATTTGAAAAACTATTTTTCATTACATTTATAAATGGGCTACAAGTAAACTTTATTTATGCATTTGCTTCTGGCTTTTCCTAATAGGTGGAACTAGCCAGATACTCCTGTCTAAAGCCCACATTTAATCAGAACGTAGAGTAAGAAGAAGGGCTCGCCATGTTCAGTGTAGTGAAAATTCAATTTCATCACTGAAGTTCAGTTTCCAGTAAGTGAACAGGTGAATTAACTAGTTTCATGTAAAAACAAAACAAAATGAATAAAGCAGACTAGGCATCCAGAGAAACCCATTTGTCCCATTACAGGCTGTACCCAATCACTTTAAAAAGAGTTTTCCCTGAATAAAAGTTGTAGGTGTTGCCTGAACAGCTAGAGATTTTAAGGAAAAGACTGAAAAGGATTCACAGTGAGAGAAAGAAATTGGAAAGGGTCAGATTTGTCTTGTTTTAGAATCATAGAATCGTCAAGGTTGGAAAAGACCCTTAAGATCATCGAGTCCAACAGTCAACCTATCACTGCCAAGTTCATCTATACCATGTCTTCAAGCACCACATCTATCCGTTCTTTAAATCCAGGGATGGAGACTCAACCACTTCCCTGGGCAGCCTGTTCCAATGCTTGACCACCTTCTCGGTGAAGTTTTTCCTAATATCTAAGCTAAACCTCCTCTGGCGCAGCTTGAGGCCGTTTCCTCTCGTTCTATCACTCGTTAGTAGGGAGAAGAGACCGACGCCTACCTCACTACAACCTCCTTTCAGGTAGTTGTAGAGAGCAGTAAGGTCTCCCCTCAGCCTCCTCTTCTCCAGACTAAACAACCCCAGCTCCCTCAGCCACTCCTCATAAGACTTGTGCTCCAGACCCTTCACCAACTTCGTTGCCCTTCTTTGGACATGTTTCAGCACCTCCATGTCCTTCTCGTAGTGAAAGGCCCAAAACGGAACACAGTACTCGAGGTGCGGCCTCACCAGTGCCGAGTACAAGGGCACTATCACCTCCCTGGTCCTGCTGGCCACACTATTCTTGATACAGGCCAGGATGCTATTGGCCCTCTTGGCCACCTGAGCACACTGCTGGCTCATGTTCAGCCGGCTGTCAACCAACACCCCCAGGTCCTTTTCTGCCAGGCAGCTCTCCAGCCACTCCTCCCCAAGCCTGTAGCGTTGCATGGGGGTCGTTGTGACCGAAGTGCAGGACCCGGCACTTAGCCTTGTTGAATCTCAGACAGTTGGCCCTGGCCCATCGGTCCAGCCTGTCCAGGTCCCTCTGCAGGGCCTTCCTACCCTCCAGCAGATCGACACTTCCACCCAACTTGGTGTCATCTGCAGACTTACTGAGGGTGCACTCGATCCCCTCATCCAGATCATCAATGAAGATACTGAACAGGACTGGGCCCAGTACTGAGCCCTGGGGAACACCACTCGTGACCAGCTGCCAACTGGATTTGACTCCATTCACCACCACTCTCTGGGCTCGGCCGTCCATTGTTTTGAAGAAAAAGAAGTTTATTGAGTTTGCGTCATCTGACAGAAGAGATCTGCTTTCTTCTCCAATGTTCAGACAGTGCATGGAAATGGTAGAGGATATTACAGATTGTTCCCACTGCCCGTTTTATACGATACGAAGCTAGATCCTTACTCACGTGGACTCTTCCGAGGCTTGGGAGGAAGGTGGGATCTAAAAGTGAGTAATGATATCTAACATAGACTTCAAACTGAACTCCTTACCTGATGACTGGTTACCATCCAAACCCACCACTTACATGGGTAATGAAAATAGCGTGAAAATATACTTTTACCCATAAATACACGTAATGGTTTTTAAACTGAAAATGGGAAACTGCTACAGGGATGGATTAATAAAATGAGAAAAATTTGCTGTACTTTACCAGACTACAGTAAACTCTTTCTAGAATATCCTGTCTTGAATAGTAAGCAGTTTCAGAAGCTTCAGAAATGTCTAAATGAGAAATAGGAAATCTCAGCAATTTAGAAAGGGAAAATAATGGTAAGAAATTACTTAAATATTTATTGATCAACAAACTGATACCAAAGTCTTCAACTGCATATATCATGTTCCCTGTTTCTAATTCCATTATATAATCAAGTCAACAAATCTTAAAATACGTGCATGGTCAAGATTAGCAGATGGCCATCTTTCTCTGCTCAGAAAATGCCTTAAAAAGCTGTTCTCTGAATAGCAGTTGGCAGGAAAGATATGCAGATGGCAGAAGTAACTTTAATATACATCCATTACTGATATTAAATTAAATGGGATAGATAGTTACACAGCATAATCACTGATGATTAATTGCAAACAACAGACATAAAATGTATATATTTCATATGCTAGTTCTTAAAATGGACTGCTGAGGCAGCTAGGCATTGAATGAAATGATTAAATCACAAATTAGATATGCTGTTGGCAAAAACACAACCAAGGAAAAAATCTATAACTAGTCAATCAGCTGCTCAATAAAATAAGCATCTCTTGCACTGTGCCCCGAAGGTTAGTAGTCTGTGGCTCTGATAGCATGGCAAGAAGAGTGATTTGCTTCAGCTGAAAAGAAGTCTGCACAGGTCACACAGCATTCAAGCTTAGGAACTAGTCAGAAGGGTATCTAAACAAACCTGAATTGCCTTTTCCACGGCAAACGCTATCATCGTCAAAATATAGCCAGTCTGCTTTAAATTTAGATCCCTTTTCCCCTCAGACAAACAGGAGATAATCTGTATTCTGTACCTTATGGGCATAATAAAGAACTTGATGATCAAGCAGACATCAGAGAGCTGAAGTAGCTTTACGCTACCTTTGCATCCTTCTCAGCTTGGACTACAAAGATATGGCAGTGATTCTAACACCATTCGAAATGGTCGTGGAGGCCATTAAGTTAGAAGTTGCACTCTGGGCTGTCGTATCATCTTGTCATGGTTTAATCCCAGCTGGCAACTAAGCCCCACACAGCCACTCGCTGACTCCCTCCCAGTGGGATGGGGGAGAGAGTCAGAAAAGTGAGAAAACTCACGGGTTGAGATAAAGACAGTTTAACAGGGAAAGCAAAAGCTGTGCACGCAAGCAAAGCAAAGCAAGGAATTCATTCACTACTTCCCATGGGTAGGCAGGTGTTCAGCCATCTCCAGGAAAGCAGGGCTCCATCATGCGTAACGGTTACTTGGGAAGACAAACGCCATCACTCCAAACGTCCCCCCCTTCCTTCTTCTTCCCCCAGCTTTATATACTGATCATGACGCCATATGGTATGGAATAGCCCTTGGGCCAGTTTGGATCAGCCCCCCTGGCTGTGCCCCCTCCCAGCTTCTTGTGCACCGGGCAGAGCATGAGAAGCTGAAAAGTTCTTAACTAGTGTAAGCACTGCTTAGCAACAACTAAACCATCAGTGTGTTTTCAACATTATTCTCATCCTAAATCCAAAACACAGCACTATACCAGCTACTAGGAAGAAAATTAACTCTGTCCCAGCTGAAACCAGGACATATCTATAGGACTATGTCTGCAGTGTAGACCAGACAGACTTCCACCCTTTACCTCAAACTACTCTCCTCCATATCAACGCTACCTCATGCCAACATCACACACTCCTTTAGAGTCCTCAGCATCCTCCTCCAGCCTGCTATTAGTGGTCTCGGGGCTTGTGTGTCCCTTCTGAGACGGAGTTCTTTCCCCAAGACTGCTGGGTCTACAAATTACACATAGAGGAAACACAGTGTCAGCACGTAGGCAATGCTCCAGCCAAAATAATTTCCTCTTCTGATAAAAGGCTCAAAAGTATGGAGGGATGATAGTTAGAACCCACGGTCACATATCCAAAAGATATTAGAAGGGAAAAAGATGGCCAGTAAAACTACAAGTTAAAAAAAAAAAAGGAGATAGCCCAGTAAAGAACAGCCATAAACTTTCCGGGCATTATTGATAGTGAATTTCCTATACTTTGGGTTAACAGTATCAAGAACAGAGGCAATAATAGATTCTGTATGATACTTTTAAATCTTTTTATTTATCATCAGTCCTGAATATTATTGCAATTCCAATTTCATGCCATATTCTCTACACCCTTATTGAAATAACATGTTAATAGAGAACAAGGGAAAACATGGGGGAAAAAACCAATGTCTTTCACTAACCTTTTATTAAGGAAGGTTCAAGACAATATGCTAAATACTGCCATGTTTTCTTTTTCTGTGAGGATGTTCAGCTTTTCCTTTAACAAGCAACCATTGACTATACTCATCAAAAAGGGAACTAATGTGCCTGCACCGATTTACTTGTTCTATCAAGCCACTTATCTGTGACACAGTAATTACTGTAGCATCTGAGCACGGCATAAACAACATCAGCTTTACCCCAGTGTGATGAACAGCACATTGATAGTGATACATACCTCAGCCCAAGTCCATTTCAAATGTTTACTCAGAGCTTCCTGATCACCAGCCTCAATTATTAGTTCTGTTGTTGTAGCTACAGCAGTTACATATTGCAGTCCCTGAATATTTATTAACAAGGATTCCTATCCTGGTCCCATAGGAGTCATGAGTCTGAGTTTTCGAGTCTTCTTTCAAATAAAACTCTAGAAAGGCAGAGGTACCGGATGAAGATAGTGCACAAGGGAGCTGCCAGCAGAAAAAGATAGCTCAGATACAAAGAGCCACAGTATTTACCTGTGTACTGACAATGTATTCTTCCTACAGGAAAATCAGGTTTCAGTCATTGTAACACTAACAATCAAACCTTTCTAAATAGTAATGAAGGCAAAGACACAATCCTGCTTTAGGTTTAATCATTTTTTGCTCTTGTTTAATTGCAGTTTCTAGGCCTGCCTATTTTGAAATGATGGCTTTCCAAAACATTTAAAGTATTTGGAAAACAGTGAAATATCTTCATTTTCTCAAATTATCATGTCTCATAGCCATTTTGTCTATTAGTGCTTTCCATTCTCCATCAGTCTACTCAGATTTACAACAAGAAGTTTCCTTGAGAAACATCACGAAGATTGAATGTACCCAGACTAATCAGGAGAGTAAGATTAACCCATCTCCACAAGGTTGGCAGAACTCTTGTTTTGAAGGAAGATACCAGCTCAGAATTTCAAAACCAGCTGGCTTATTGAACAATTTTAACTTTAAAATGCCAGATTGATGAGTTTTGTATGTGATTTCAGCGGATTTCAGCTGGCCAACATGGACCTGTGGCTTATAGCAGTACTGCATAAGGGTAATTGTACATAAATGACATATTTTTCTGGTGTACTGTTGTAGTGTGCCAATTTCTTCAACTGCCAGATGATAGGAAAATAAAATTGGGGATATGGAGAGGCAAAACAAAAATGGGTGTTTAAATCCCTTGGACTGTATTGTCTTTCTGACATTTTAAGACCACGCATATCTGTGAAATCTGAATTTCATAAAGTTATAGTAGTTTTGCAATTTAATTTGCTCTTCATGACTGGTGAGGACAAAGCATGTTACCAAACATATTTAGTTCTCAAACGGGGATTTATTTTTCGTGACTTCTCAGCATAAAGGAGAGATACAATTTGTGCCTATGGACCTGAAACAAAAATTAGTATGTTCATCCTGAGAATAAAATATATGTGAGAGTATTCAACATCTAGACTTATTTAAACTGGCTCTACAAATTATCTCTATGACACCTTTACGTAATTTTGCCTCTGAAATTTACAACACATACAAGTTTCCATGAAAAGTTTTATTAATAACGTAGGACAATCTTTGTGATAGATAACCAGTTTCACTAAGGAGCATTAATAATTTTCTGCAGAAACAGATAGCAGTGATCAAGTGTAATTTAAAAAATTATGAAATAAATCGTTATGAGTTAACCTTAGCCGTCCAGAATTTTGATGTAAGAACTCTATTAGGGAAGTGCATTGATTTAATCGCACTTTTTATGCTTTTAGTCAAAATGTCAAAGGTATCCTCTGAATTGTCTATTATCTGAGGGCTCGATTACTTGCTTGTTAATAATTGTATCCCTCATCTGGAAATAAACTCTTCTGACATTTAGCTTTACTCTGTTTGCTTTTTAAAGTGAGACATGATTTAGCTAAGGCAAAGAAAAGAATACGAAGTAGGAAGCATATAGAATTAATTATTTACTGTGTAAAACTACATTTACATTAAACTGTCTCAGATCAGCTGAGTTTTTTAAACGCTTACTGGCTACGGCTGTGGATGATACCCTTTTTGGATTCATCTGCCCCAGTGTATGAGACTGCTGTGCTCTGCCCTCTGCTCTGCCTCCCCTCTGCGCTTGCTCCCACCCCTGCCGATCTGCCAAGAGAGCTCCTCACATTTCACCCAGAAGTTCCAGTTCAGCAATGACGGTTTGAATAGTTAAAGCTAACAGTTTAAGCCACCACATTGTTTGGGCTAATAAAAAGATGTAATGCTAACAGTATATTACTTAAGCTAATACATGTCACTGCGAATGAAATGGATTGAGAAGTCCTCATGTGAGCTATTGCTGCTGAGCATAGTAGCTTCTTGCACAGAGAAGTTTTGTAAAGGATACATACCCACAGCCAAGCTTTTACGCAATCTTCAGGGTTCAGTGTGGATAGGTCTTTCAGTGATGGTGTTCCCATCTAGACATAAAATGCTTTGATCGTACGAACTCTGACAACATTGTGCAAGAGCTAGGTCTGAGCTGGCTCCCAACAGGAAGAGCAGAGCACGAATCCTAACATGCTCTGGGTTCCTCCGTACTGGATGCCTAACCATGCTGAATCCAAGCTAGTTTCTGCTGCTTTGACCTGTCTAGGCTTGTTCAGCAAATGGAGACTGAATCCAGGAGAAACCGGGCTGAAGGCCTGCTGACAGCACACACAAAATTTCATCAGTGGGTTTGGTTGCAACACATACTTTGTTTGGGGTAATATCTTCATCATGATAATACAATTCCATTTGGTACAGAGTAGACTGTTAGTAGTTATCATTGGGCCTGGATAATTTTCTGAAATAATTCCCTATCAGGTTACAAACAGACTGTATTCTATTAATTTCACTGTTTATTGGTTAATATCAGCAAATAGTTTCTATTTTCTGGGCAATTAGGGGAAAAACAGTGATTGTAACATACCATTTTTCCTGTCACTCTAAGTTGTTCCTGCATGGTTGGACATGATAGAGGGAAAGCATGGCACTTTTGTGTCCTTAAAAATATTACTCCTAATATTTTATGTAGCAAATTATAAACATTAATAAATTGTCTCAACTAAGTAAATTGAGTGTCTTCTGATGCTTTTAGTCATGCTTCACTTTCCACAAGGGCTCACTCGATTAAGGATCTTCAAGTTTCATCACTTTCGAGTGATGCATGTTGTCCAAGTCTGAGGCAGAGAACTGCCAGTGCAGAGCTCCTCACCACAGCACTGTGCCTCATGGTCTGAGGGGTGCAGAGCGAACGAGTTGTTTTCCAGTAATGTTTAGATACATCGTAGCAAATTATTGTAATTTGAATATTTCCTATTGTTATGCTCAACACTATGGATGTGCAGAGTGTCAAACAGACCGCAGATGTGCTGATTCTCCTGTTCTAAAGTGCTGATCCCACATTCATCCCTCTCAGCGAGAGGCTGGTGCTGCACTACCACAGCCTATTTGAAAACTGTCGATAATTTAAATGCAGTCAGAGCCCAGATAAGAAAATGGGCAGAGTCATGTTTCCAGTTGCTGCTTTGCAAATCACAAAGCAGAACCTGTTGTTCAAAAGGGGAAAAAAAAAGACAACAAAGCAATTAAAACGAAAAGGAAAAACTAGAACAGGTGTGGCCAGGTCCCAGACTTACTGTGTCGGTCTGAGCTCAAGTGCAAAACTTATTACTTGGATGTGGTCTCAAAGGTGCTGTATGTCACCCAGCAATTTCTGCACTGCTTCCTCCTGCCGCCGTTCACCTTCTCCCAAGACCATGTGGGTTAGAAAATCAGGCCAAAGGTTTTACTTAGAGAAATACAGGAGGATGTATATTAGCACAGACCAACAATGCACGTTGTTGAATGTATTGCTCTGGTTTTTCACCTGTACTCAATGCTTCAAAGCTATCTTTAAAGAACTCGGACTACGCTTATCCAACTTAGCAATATTATGGCATGGGTAAAATTTGTTCCTGACACTGTGAAGTTTGGGGATTTTAAAATATATTCTAGTTGCTGAAAATCTATGCACTTTCTGTATTCATAAAATAAAGTCTTTTCCTGTTAATGGACAGCAACCTCCATAGCAGAAGTAATTCAAAAGACACTGTGATCATGATCCTTAAGAAAACAAACACAATAATTAAAATAACCCATAAAAAGTTAGAAGAGAAATTTAGGGGATATAGTAATTCCTGTATGTTTTATGTAATTGTTTAACATACCCTTCCATAAGAAATAATATAAAACATTCAGAAGGGCTTTATCATGTATTAAAAATAAACTACAAAGCTGGAAAATGCCATCTGATGAAATATGACTGATGGATCTTAGGCACACTAAGAAAAATGTAATTTATCATGGAAAAGCTTATTATTCCCAATAGTTTGGGTTTATCATTAGGAGCTGCCAAACGGGGTAGTCCAGCACCGGTGAGGCTGCCTCAGCCCCACATCCCCGGGGGCTGCCAGTAGCGGGGCTGAGCACATACAGCCAACAGGCTCCTGCCAGGGCACTAATGGCCTGACTGTCCCTGCCCAGCCCCCCAGCTGCCCCCCACCTGCCCATGGCCCAGGACCTTATGACAGCCCATGGAGGTGCCCAGTGCCCAGGGCTGGGGCTGCCCCGGTGCTCCCCGGCTGCCCTGCTCCTGGCTGGGGTGCTGGGACGGGCCATGGTTGCCAGGCCCTGTCCTGTCGGACCCCTGGGGAGCCCCCGCAGCTCCCGAGGGACAGCCCTCACGGGGAGGCCAGAGCCGGAGCTCCATTTCGGGGTCCCCACCCGCCGCGGTTCCTCTGTGCCTCACTTTTCTGTGAAGATGAGCCTTTAACCTGACACTCTCAGCCAACAAATCCCACAAAGCAGGAGTGGCACTGGGGAACCGCAGTGAGACGTGACCTGCCGCAGACACCTCTGCAAGCCTCAGTTTTGTTCAGGCAGTGCTGCAGCCCCACAAGTATGATGACAAAGCTATTATGGCTTATAAAATATCTTGTAAATTTCAAGTATTCATGGGTCATTCATATTTTCCTAGCACTATTTTTGGGAATATTTGGATTATGTCGTTTTACCTACAGCACAGTCTTCTTTCCTTTTTCCACTAAGCATTAAACTTTGAGCCTTTTACAGTTCAAAGGCCAAATTTTTTTGAAAGGCCACTGAAATCCTTGCTGCATGCTGTAGATGTGCATGCATATTTACACATGACAACATGGCGTCAGAGGGGAAGAATTAAGTAACTGGTACTTGTGCATGTATTTCAGTGCCTTGGCTTAGCTCAGTGAAATGCCAAGGTGCTATAGCTGGCACTACTGCCGTTGCTCACTCTCACAGGGTTTTTGTGGTACCTTTTCTGATCTTTTTGTCCTGTGTTACCTGGTGTTTTTGCTCATGAAGTCATGACAATCTCACCTTCTACTTGCAGTACATCATGTCTGTGCCTTTTATGTTACAGATGTAAGCTGGAAGCAGCGACTCCTAAAGTTTCAAAACCTGGGGAAAAAGGTTAATGTGGCACACAATAGTTTATTTTGTTAAAAATGCAACATTTTTAAAAGCTCAGTAGTGGTAATTTAAGGAACATGTATTTCAGGAGGCAAACAAGGGTTTTCTGCTTCCCTTCCTATCCACTTCCACATATAACAGCCAATAAAGAGGCTGAGAGGCATAGGATCCATCAGGCAAATTTTTCATAGGCATAGAAGAAACCGTAGTACTCAGTCCACTTACAAGGAGCAGATACCAAACGATGAATTGAGCTGGAAACAGAGGCAGAAGAAAAGAAACACCTTACAGAAGAACAAAATCTCTTCTCCCTGAATGATTGCTGGCCATATATATTTGGGCCTGTGTTCTCCTTTCTTTTCTAAACCTTGTGTTCTTGACCACCTCACTCCAAAGTGAGGAGGACCTTACACAATAGGACTGAAGGGAGCATCAGCTTGGAAAAGAAGGTAACCGAAAACTTTCTCCCTCCCTCCCCTCCCTCCTTTCCTCCCTTCCTTCCTCAGAAGACATTCTTATGCTGTATCTGAGTGAGGTTCTGACAACTGGCCTCCCCCTCAGAGTTTAACTGAAAACGCACACTAAGAGTCATTTAATACTAATTGTAGATTATTTAAGGCACGGTGCCCTGATCCACTGCAGAAGGATCACATCATTAATGTAAGTGCAGTGATCGATATCAGCACTCTATATCTGCATTTGGCTGTAACAAGCAATTCAGCTAAGAGAGTGCATGTTCTCTAACCCGCGGTATCATCATTCATTGCCTTGCTCTAGGTTAACAGTCGTGGTGGAGTGCTCTCAGCCAACGTATCGTGAGCATTAAAACATAAAATGGTTTAAGACTTGGAAACATTTCCCGGAACAACTCAAGCTGATGTGGTGGGGAAGGCACACTGAAGGTCTGTATTCTTCTCCCTTTCACTCCTTTCTTTTGGAAATGCCACAGTGAAAATGGGATACGAGCAGCAGTGGGGTCCTGAAATTTCTGTAATGCTGAAACCTTTGGGGCGTTTAACCATTTTGCCAACCACTGCTCAGAAATGTGTTGCTTTCACTCTGTGGAGCCTGGCAAAACAGAAAGAAATGAATTGGCCATGAACTGAGTGTTGGCAATTCAGTCGTTGGCCCAGCAGTCACAGATGTTTTCAAGGCAGCTCGTGCTGTGCTGTCCGCAAGCACAATCAAAACCTGAAATATTCCCCAAACAGTTGTCTTTAATTGGGTTTAAATGGATGGGTTATGGACTGAATGCATATGCATCACCAGATATGAAACAAGCAAGCACATTAATAGAAAAAACATTATTCAGAATCTTAGGGGCTACTGTTCTGTGTGAATGGATTAATGGGATACAGGATGCCTTCACCATCCAGAGATCTGTTATTACGCACATGCCAATATTTTGCTCTCTCTTAGCAGCGTCATAAATGATGTGTCCATGCCAACCCTGGTTTTAGGCGACCCAAAGAACCATCTGCTGCCTTGATTGCAGACGCCTTGTCCTGACATGTGCCAGCAGGACAAGTGGCAGCATAATGGTGCTCGGAGCACCATGGTGGAATGTGATCCTGGCCGACTGACAACAAAAGGGGCTATTTGCTTTCTTGTTTGGATACTGGGCATGCTTTCTTCTTCACAATGTCTTTGTGAACAAAGAAACAGCTTTGCAGCCACCAAATACTTAAGGCTGTCAAAGGTGCATTGTCTGTCGCAGCAAAGATGATAAGGAACACCTGTATGTATCTAAATTCTTGGGCTTATCAGTAACATGTTGAAACTTGGTCGATGAGGTTACCGTTCACTGGTGCACTTGGCTTGTACTTAAATTCAGCATTTTTGCAGGCATTCAATGTGAGTGAAATAGCTGTCCAACTGTGGTGAAAAATTATGAATACATTGCATATAACTTTGTCACATCCTGGTTTTTCGTTATTTTGACCTCATTCTTTGAAGCATGTCACTAACATTGAAGAAAATGATCCTATTGCACGTGAAACTGATAGAGGAAAATACAGTATGGAAAGGTATAATGTAATTCCCTACTCACAGTGCACAGCCATAACTGAGAAGTAATGACTTTTATCTAAAAAAGAATCCATTGTACTAGGTAAATCTCCGAGACAGTAAATTTCTGCATATTGTGAAACTTTGTAATAGAATTGTTTTCCCCAGGAAAGCAACTGGAAAGTTAATTATTAATTATCTGTAAATTATCTTTCAAAAATATAAATTAGTGTAATGATAGGGTCTACATCTCAGCAGGAAGAGCAGTAAGTAGCTATTTTAAATCCTTTTCAATATGCTGCAACTTCATAAATACTGTGCTGTTCAGATATGAGCATGGAGGAAAGATCTTACTTAAGAAAGGAAGCCATCCACCTGTGCAGGCAAAACCTTTCCATGTCTTGTCATGTAACTAGATATTGAGTTGCAGTGATAGTGAGACACTTTCCGTATCAAAGAAACTCAGAAATGCATTTGAATTTTTGATGATCCAAGAGCTGTATTTTATTAATCTCCAGGAACAGGATGAGTAAGAGCAGCAGTTAGGGGTTAATGTCTTAATACTTCAAGTATGGAAATGTCTCTAAGGACCGTTACAGTAAGTTGTGCTTTGCTGCAGTATGCTCCATGAAGCTTTTTATTTTTGCATTAATGCTTTCCGTTAAAAGATACTATTGCATTCAACCACTATCTGCTGCCAGTTTGCAGGAAGGTTTTTCCCATCACCACTATAAGCAGAATAATTGCACGAGCAAGGAATAAAGACTGAGCAGAGCTGGCCTGTAGCGTGGGGAAAACATCCTCTGACTATTGCTGCAGCAGCAGCAAGGGATTGTAGGACAAAACCCACCCACAAATTTCATATTCTTTGTCAAAAACAAATATAGGTAAGTGATGATCATTTTCCCCTTCTCTTCTCCCTCCAGCTCACTTACGTTCTTCCCTGGCCAAACTGACGAAGAGATCATTTGAACTGAGAGTGATCTGATCAGCCTTTATGGGGGGCTGCATGGAAGGAGAGGTTGGGACACATCTTTGCAGACATCCCAGTTTTGAACATGTACCCTTCATTAAATGAGGCTCATTGCTCACAGCACTGTAGAGCCTGTGGCCTGGTTTGTCCTCCTGGCATCCTCTTTACCTAATTCTTGTCCTCATGTCCAGTTGCCTTGACATTGTTATAAGCCCCTAAGTGTGTAGACCTAATACTGGACAATTCAGTTTTGCACTCTGAAGAATTAAACCCATGTTTTCTTTCTCCCTTTGGTCCAAAGTTGTATCTTGACTTCATTTTCCAGCTAAGTAGTTGCACGGTATTATTCCTGGGTCCCTATACCAGTGCACAGGATGGATGTACAAGTTGTAAAAAAACACCATTTTGGTCTCATTTTAGCAACAGTTAATTTGACTTAGCAATGGGAGAATAAGCTTTTTTGGTGTCTGAATTGTGTATACAATGGCAGGGTAGCTTTGCAAGCATTCAGAAAAAGATCTGTTAATGCAGACTATACTACGCAGAAGACTAACTGCATGATGTCTGCAAAGGAATGAACACATCTAGAAATGCCTGGATGTGACATAATCTGCATCTTACTTTGAGGTACCATAATTTGCAAAAACCCTTCTGGTTCATTTATCTCCTTCCACCTATTCCCTGAGAGGCTAGTGGCAGCCTGCTTTGGGACTGTACCAGCAGTAAAGACAGACACCTGCTGCTGGCTCTGTCGTTCTGGATAGGGGGTAGAATGAGGAGAGCCAAGGTACTGCCCATTTCAGCTCCACCTGCTATCATGAAAATATAAAGAGGTGCTTAGATCCAGTGTCTGGGCAACCACAAACAGGCAGAAAACCAATTACTCTTGTCTCGTCTAGATGATAGTAAAAGCCATCACCTTGCCTGGAACTCTTTTGGTTACTTGCAAAAATATATTACTTTTTCCATAGTACCACTTCAATCATCCAAAAGATCTGGCAATTTAAAAAGCTGAATTAATGGATGAGTTTCATTTGTTTTCTTGGTTTCTCAGCTTTTGGGGTTCATGTTTTCCAGCTTATTTTTATAGGCATAAGAGCAGAGACATTTGGTTTACTAAGAATTAACACACCTAAGACTGTGTGTTTATAGTCATATTTCTGGGAAATGTGGCATTTAAAATCCTAGATAATGTGAGATTTATAACAAAATAATGAGAAAAAAAATTTGTAGCAGACATGGTAAAGGACAAGGACCTTTCCTCCATTTTATTAGTTAGTTGCAAAATTAATTGTGTGTCAGAACTGTCTGAAGCAATACGGTAGCATAAATTTGAAAAATAACCTGCAAAACACTTTTTCTTCTGTATTCGTAAGCAGCAGTATTTGTATGACTTTTGGTCGTGAGTAGAATTTGTGATCTTCTTGCTCATCCTGCTCTATAAAATGAGTCTTACAGCTTTCCACTTCAGCAGATACCTGAACCAGTTCACATGTGAGGTAGCTGAAGAGCAAAATGAATAAATGTTCTTCTGTTGGAGACACAAGGTGGCTCACCCTGACACAGCATCATCTTTTTTCCCAAACCTTATACTCACTTTTCTCCAGTGCAACTGAAACCTAAACCACATTCAGAGTCACAGGGGAGACGAGACTACTTCAACAGTTAGTTAGGAAAACTTGGAAGCAGACCATCTGTAGTAATAATGAAAATATTTGCCCTCAGATGCAACTTCCCTTTCATCTTGTAATGACATTTAATGCTATGCAAAGGCCAGAGACCTTCAGAGTATTTTTTCTCATTCAGGAGCCCCGAAAAAGACAATATTTTATTGCAAAAGCTCTTTATTTCCACTGAGTCTGTTGAAATGCTTGCCTGATATATAAAAAAAAAGTGTCTCTTTTGACTTAGTTGTTTTAGGATGCCATTTCACCTGCGAATTTCCATTTTCATACCTTTCAAGTTGCTGTGATTATTAGGATCTTAAAATCCCAGCATTTCAGATGTTCCTATTTAACTAACAGTTTCTCTCTCAAGACACCATTTTTTAATCCACAATATAGGTACAGCAGTGGTACATTTAAATGATGAGTGGCCTGACGGTCCTGAACTTGTGCAACATGATTTAAATTCTGCCACGATGCATTTTTTTTAACAGCTGAGATTGTAAAATTGACAGATTTTCATATTCTAACTAGATATAAAATATGACAATTTAAATAACAAAATTTCACAGTTGTTTGTATATAAAACCTCATATTAACACATTTTAAAATCAACGTCATAGATTTGAGATTATCTGCAAACTATCTTTCTACTCCCGTGCTTTAGAAACTTCACTGTTGACTGAAAGAAGTTACACACCAAAAAGGTACAGAAAGCTCTTAACACATTTCCACTAACAGAGCTGCGTTTTCAGGAAATTAAGTAATTAACTGAGGTCTCTGCTTTACTTCACCTTCAAATCCCAACAAAGCCTTTTTTTTTTTTTTTTTTTTTTTTTTGTGATTGCAATTGCAACTGTGGGGATCTCTTGTACCAGTCCTGTAACAAACCAGTACAGGACTCAGGTTCCTTAAGCCCTGGCCTCAGGGCATACGTGACTCTATGTCCTTGACAAACACAGAGCAAAGGACTGAGCAAAACATGGTTGAGTCCCAAAAGGTTTTTCTTCTCTTTTCTTCATGCTTGTTACACCATACCTCTCTCTCTCTCCTCTTTTCAAGCTTATTATGAGAGCTGAGAGTTCATTTCAACCATCAGTCACGTGCTGTAGAGTAAATCCATATGGATTTATTGTATTGCTGGGCTCCCCAGCTCTCAGAAGTATATACTCTCATTTAAAAAAGAGTAACAGTAAATCTTATACTACATAATCAGACAGAAGTCTGGGAAAGATACTGTACACAAAGACAGTGATAAACAGCAACATAGAAAGTTGGGAAAAAGCATCTAGTTGAATATTTTAACTGTTGTTTTTAGGTTTGGTCTTAATTAATGATTTTCATTTGTATTTCAGAAGCAAAATCAAACAATACATTAATTAATCTTAGAAATGATAGCTAAATTAAAAAAAAAAAAAAAAACAATCATCACAAAGGAAAAATAGCTCCAGAGAAACTAGGTATATGACTGGCAAAAATAAGCTAACACTGACGTCAGAAAAATGCAAGCAAATACAACAAGAGAGAAAATACTCCAAGATATCGCAGAGTTGGTAATGGATTGAAAATTTTTCATGAAGACCTCATTTGATATTGCCAAAACGCAAATTAAAAAGTTGTGGGGTATTTGACTTGTACATGCAGACTGACTCATCGGTGCATACAGTGGTCTCTCTCCACCTGGCACCAGCAGGTTTATACCTCGAATATGGTGTTTTCCTCCATATAAATACTACAGAAAATTGGAAAGAATTCAGAAATCATCAGTTACTGAGTGAAGTTATCTTATGGGAAGAGCTGGTAGTCCTAAACTTGTGCAGCTCAACATGATAAACAGTGATTTCGGGTGGGAACATCAGTACCTATAGTAATCACCGCAGACTGTAATAAGAGAACTGTTAATGCTAAGTGCAACCTAAGACAAGGCAAAATGTGATTTGAGTATGAGGAAATACTTAGTATTACGGTGGGACCTGCTTGGCTATGGAATATCCTTCCAACAGGCAGGTCAGCAGGCTCCAAGGCAGACATCATTCGACCCGCGACCTGACCACAGGCGAGAGCGCTTCCTCCGCAGCTGGGTGGTAGCAGGACCTGGCCCCAGGCGTCACAAAGGCGGAGGGGGAAATTTCAGTGTGGGTGCAGCTGGGGCCAGAGACACGAAAGCCACATCCCTCCCATGACAGGGCCAGGGAACGGCCTGGAGAAAACTGTTTTCAGAGGCTCTGTGGAAGAACGTACCCATACCCTGCAAAACGGGGCACTTGCGGTCTCATCACTGTCTGAGAGAACTTGCTCTGAAAGTACTGCTGTTGCACTCTGGAAGGTGTCATTAGTTCCTATTGCTGCTTCCCCAAAAAGCGATGAGAAATGAAATTGTTTCATGGCAATATGATTATTAAGTATTACTGCACTGAGATATTTATGTTTGATACATCATAACTTGCTAAATAGCAAAGACAGTTAATACAAATGTATTTTCTGTAGCCTCTCTTGGCACTAGTTTTTAAAGCAAAACTTCAAGTAGATTACTTTTGTAAGTCCTAGCTAAGAGAATCAGAACTACTACTTCACATCTCCTCCCCTCATTGGCTTTCATTTGATGAACACTAATATAACATGCTGTGCCCTTGACTCTTCCAGTTCTTTCTTATTACACTCGTAAAGAGAAGCAAAACCAAATGCAGTTTTCTCTGTAAAATCTGTCTTCCCCAGCATTTCTAACTGACTACAGGTGTTTTGTTCCAACATCCTATGGATTATATTTCTTCCATGTCCTTGTTTCTCCTGTTTTTGAAGGATAATTAACATGCTGTATTTAAAATCTTATTTTTCTGCAAGCCTCACGTTGCTCTCTTCTAGTGGTTTCTCTCCTTCCCTTTTCCCTTTCAAATGTATTTCCACCTTTGGATCATTTCCTCTCCCTCTCCCTCTCCAACTTCAACTTCTTATTAATTGACCTCCTTGTATTAATTCTGTTCCCGTCTTTACTTGCACATTTCCAACACCTAATCTGTGTCCATTCATTTAATCCTGTATCTACCCACTTTGACACCTCCTGAAGGTCCCTTATTTAAAGTCAGTGCATCTAAACCTAAATTCCTGTTGCTTCCTCTGAAACCACTGACTATAGCAGTGGTCTGAAGGGTTCCCTACATGACTGTTAGCATGCTGTGTGTTAAAAAACCAAGTTCCTTATTTTGGCATCAACCTAACAGCATGCGAGCTGAAGGTAGCTACTGCACTGAGTTCCCCATTTTAGGCAGCCTTTAAAGAGCTTCTGCTGACAAGTGGAGGTTGACCCTTTAAATTCTGTAGCCATCACTAGTTTGCTCTCCATATGTGATTCATGATTCTTCACACCTTTTGTCTCGCAATCCCCAAATGACCAAAAAAACTCCATTATTTGTCATATTATGAAACAATCACAACTGTTAAAAAGTAACCCATCTTCTGTGAATCCTATAAATATATATTGCATCCATTTATTATGAAATAAAGTTTAAAAGCTAATTTTAGATTGTACTGATCAAATTCTTTAAACTAAAAAATAACATTGTAATTGTAACACTATTTTAGTAGCATACTAGTTTAATTATAATTTTGTAATTATATATTCTAATGAGAACTTTGCAATCCCTTGCAGTACAGAAAAGTATCTTTTCACTCACTGTTTTCAACACACAGTTATCAAAATGTTCTCAAGATGTAATTAGTTTCTATGTTTTCTTATGATTAAAGCCATTGCAGAAGATGTTTCACACAAATCTGTTATCCGAAAATGAACATGCTTACTGCTGTGTATCCTATATCTGGATATTCATTTGGGGCACACAGCCAAATCTGGCAGTTGTCTAGAATTTTATTTTCATTGAGCAATCAGTTCAACGTTCATTCAGCATTTTTCCATATTTTGACAGCAAAGAAGCACAATCAACAGCTGCTTCTCTCACAGGAATCGTTCCTCCACTCACATTTACTAAATTTTAAATCCTAGACACAGTAATACACGAACCATCCCTGCGATATAATGTTGACTCAAAATCTGGCAATCTTTATCATCCTATTCTGTGTCCAACTTTTTCTTCTTTGGTAATTTTTCTGAGATTCAACCTTTCTCTTTGTCTACCTATATAGCTTTCTCAGAAAACCTGTTTTCTCTCAGTTTATTTACTCCAGACTCTTCTTGAATGGCCTCCTGATACACCAACCACTTGTGCACAGTTACCAAGCTTCCTTGCCAGAATATTGTGTTTTCTTCTCCCAGGAATCAAGATTAAGCTTCACTCAATTTTCCAAGACTTTTGCAGCTCCACTTTGCCTCACTGGCCCTTTACCACATTATTCTTCTCCCACAGTGTGCTTGCTATTCTACACACTGGAGCAGTGTGGAGAGATCCCCGGGTTATCACTGGTCAGAGCCGCTCTGAAACTGGAAGCAGCGCAGTTGCTTTCATGTGGTATTGCATCTGGGTTCCCAGTCCTGCTTCTCAGTTCAGCTGCTGGTGGCTACACCGCTTTTTTTTCCTAGTCTGCACGAGTTTGGTGCTAGTTGGAGGGTACAGACCCGTATTAGTGCAGTGTTAAGCCATGCAGACATACCCATAAACCAGTGAATTGCTCTTTTAACAAAATCCTGGACTGGTAAAAATGCTCAGCAATATGAGTTTAGGATTTAATTTCCCATGGGAAAGACAGCTTTGGAAGAACTCAAATTGCAGAAGTGGGCTTCTAGGGTCTCCTGCATCATACCTAAGCAATGAATTACTTCTAGGCCTCCCTACGCTAGTTATTAGTGAGGATAATTTGTAACTTCCCGATAGGCATCTCTAAACTGTAAGGCTTACCAGTGCATCTAGTCTTGAATGGGTTACCCATTTTGTGGCAGATTTTACGTACAGCACCCAAACTTTAAAAATCTCCTGGAAACGAGGGCAGCTTTGCATAGAGACTGAGAGAACTGCTATTCCAGAAGGTTGTCTTAATTCAGAAGGGCTGTCAGATCATCCTTCTTTACATGAACAAGCAGGGAGGTCAGTGGACCTCATCCTGTAAGACAGTACTCACTGCCACGTGCAAAAGAAGGGCATGGTCGGCAGCTGATTGATGATAGATCTTCACAAGTGGATTTTGGCGAGGGAGCAAATTAGATTTCCCTAATGGAAGCTATGCCATTTATGGGAACAAGCTGCCAGTTTTCTACTCGTATCAGGAGAAAAGACAGTTGCCAAGAAATGTTTCCTCCATTTAATGGGAAAGAAGCCTGCGAGACACATTTTTCCTAATAGCAGAAGTCCAAGCAAAGTTTGAGAGAGATAAAATAACAAAAATAATGAGTCAGACAAGTACATATCTGTACAAATACATAAAGCTGATCCAAACTGTCAGCCTGGCCTTGGACTGTTCAGAAACCAGAACATCTTCAACAAAATGTAGCTCGAGAGCTACAGGCACTATCCAGTGCTGAGCATTTTTTAGTACAAAAACACTGTATTTCTGAGCCAAGTAAGATTGAGGTGTGTTGTCTTTAGGCCTGGTGGGTCCTTTTGTCAGCCATGCATAAACTGCTTTAGTATTGGTTTTGGTATTTCAGAACTGGCTCTGCAGGTCCACAAAGCAGTTACTGAAGCCTATCCTGAAATAACCAAAGGTATATAAGTGAAACAGCAGCCATGTGTTTTCAGGTTCAAGGATCAATAGTGATGCTTTTGAAAATGCCTTTTTAGAAAGCCTTGAGATGCTCACATGGTCCTGATAAATCAGATGCAAGTTTCATTTAAATCATTAATCTCCTATGAACTGAGATTTCTTTTACGAAAATTAAATTCCCAGATAGCCATGAGTTCAGCCTGCAGTAAGATTCTGCCAGCAGTGATCAGTACAATCTCAATCAGATTTTACAGAAATAAACAGGTGCCAGGAACTCAGAAGGATGTCTCACAAAGCTGGTCCTGGTACTCCATGGCGATCAGCTCCTCATCCCTCTGTCATTCATCCCCAGCCAGTATCGCTCAGGCTTTCTGCTTTCACACTCTTAATTTTCTGATTGGATTTTTGGATGCTAAATCAATCAGTGACAAAATTACTGACAGAATCCCATCCAAAGCTTAACAGATTGAATTTAACATTGCTGGCCACCTGACTGGCCTGAAAGGCTCACTAAACTAAAAGCAAATCTACTGCTTTGTAACTCCTCTTCCTGCAAAACAGCTACAGGCTCAGCTTTGGCTTTCAGTTGGGAAGCCCACGTTGCAGTCTGAAGAACTATCTTTATGCAAGTTTTCTTCACATCCAGGATATTTTTTTTCAGGTGAAGGCAAGCAGGTAGAAGGGGAAGAAGAAAAGGATTTTTTTTCCAGACAGCCGATCGTTCTGTCTTCAGCAGTTCTCCGAACCAACTAACTTTTGAGCTACGCATCGCACTTGTTAACGAGTCTGTAGTACCCAGCATCTCGCCTCCTGTGTTCAGACAATCAGTTTTATTATCGCCTCTTACAGCCCATTTACTTGTAATTTGCTATCACATATTGCTAGAACATCTTACTCCAGAAATGAGAAGTTTTTTCCCCGAAAGGGCTTAAAAGCAGCTCATTACCTCCGGTGCTCCACAGGGGCAGGTGCCCCACAGCTCGCCCCCCGCCTCCAGAGGAGCCCCGGGTGGGGTGCCGGTTCCCCGCGGGCTTCTCCCTGCACCGGCTTGCAGGGCCCGAGCCCCGGCGACTGCCCGGGGGCTCCGTGCCCAGGCCAGGGCAGAGGGTGCCGGGAGGGCAGCGCCCGACGCCGCCGGCGGGAGGAAGGCCTCCTCTGCCTTCCAGAGTGCGCCATGAAGGGGGCTCGGGGGGGACGGGGCCGCAGATGCAAGATGGCCGGGGGCAAGCCCGGGGTGGGTCGCGTACCTCCCGCCCCTCCCGCCCGCGGCCCGGCCCGGCCGCCGCCCCCGGGGGTTCCCGGCCTCTCCCCTCCGCCGCCGCCGCCGCCCGCCGGGGCCGCCCCAGCCCGGAGCCGCGGGAGGAGCCCGAGCCGCGGCCCGGCGCGGCCCGGCGGGGCAGCAGGGGGAGCACGAGCCCGACCGGGCGCAGCAGCGGGGCGAGCCGGGGCTCCGGCTGCCAGCAGCCGCCGCAGGAGCCGCGCGGGCGACTCCTCAGGGCCGGAGGCGGCGCGGAACGGCCGGCGCAGGAGCCGAGGATGCGGCGGCCGCGGGCTCCGCCGCCGCCGGCCTCTGCCTAGCCGCGGGCGCAGCCCCCCCGGCGCCAGCTGCGAGGCTGCGGCAGCTGCCAGGCTCGGGCACCCGCTGCCCCTCGGCGCCGGGGAGCAGGAAGCGGCGCTCGGCCGGCGCGGTCGGCTCCCAGCGCGCCCCCCCGCCCTCCCCGCCCAGCGCAGAGCGGGCGCCGGCGGCACAGGCCGCCGCGGGAGCAGCAGGCGCGGGCGTCGGATGCCTGCGCTACGCCATCCCGGTGCTGCCGCGGCCTGGACTCCGCGGGGAGCGCGGGCGAGGAGGCGGCGGGCGATCGGCGGGCAGCGGCGGCCGCTCCTTTGTGTCCCAGGTCGGTGGGGGAGAGCGGCGGGGCGGGCCGGGACGCGCTCACGCCGGGTGTCGCGGCCCCTCCCGCGGGGCTGGGGCCGGCGGGCGCCAAAGGCGCCCCTCCGTGCCCGGCCTGTGCCCGCCGCGGGCATGGCGGGCGGGGGACTTGTTTGTGTCGGGCTGACCCCCCCGCACCGCGGCGGCAAAACTCCGGGAGCCGCTCCGCAGTCCGGCCTGGGGGGCGGCCAGGCGGGGCGGGGGGTTGGCGGCCGCCCGGGGGGGGGGGCTCGGCCGCCGCCGCCGCCGCCGGGGGCAGAGGACGCCGTCCCCCCGCCAGCCCCTCGCCTGCCGCCGCTTCGCCCCGGCCGGGGGGCGGCCCGGGGCCGGGGAAGTTTCTGCCCGAGCAGCGTTTCGCTGCCGTTGTTGGTTGTTTATCGCTCTGAGGCGGCGCCGAAAATAGGTCAGAAATAACGTCCACCTCGTCCCCTCGCTCAAGTGCCCGAGTACCGGCCGCGGTGCCGGGGCAGGCGGAGGCGTTGCTGCCTTCCTGAGAAATACCGGGTTCTGCCAGGGTTTGAAACGGTGCTTGGGTTGGTTTGTTGGTTTGATTTTGTTGTTTTTTTTTTTTAATTTATTTTTTTCAAATCTCGTTTCTTGGTGCGGTGTGGAAAGTTGCTGGCCGAGCGTTAGGAATAGCTCCCAGCTATTTCCTGGTGCGCGGAGGGCGGCACGGGCCGCTCCCCGCCCGCCCGGCGGCGGCTGCTGCTGCTGCTGCTGCTGCCCGGCTCCGCTCCCCCCGGCTCCGCTCCCCCCGGCTCCGCTCCCCCCGGCTCCGCTCCCCCCCGGCCGGGCAGGGGGAAGCCCGCTCCCTTCCCAAACGCAGGCTGCGCCTTGCAGGGTGTACGGCAGGGCACTGCAGTTACGCGGTGCCTGCTTTCAGCAGATGCTTGTAACTCCTGTTACCATCCGTAGGGTGGGTATCTTTAGGGGTGAATGAACCTTGAGACGCTTACGGCAGAATTTGCGTGATCAGTAAGCACTGTGGTGGAAATAATCTTTCCTTTCTGTCTTGCGTTGTTTTCAGCAAAATTTTCAATAGGACTGATTTGGAAACTTTATTTCATTACAATGTGTTGCAGACATACCACTTCGAAGAGTAATTCCATGGCATAATGGATTTTTAAAAATTCTAATTGGGGGGATTCATGGTCATGTTGACGGTTTAACTAAAGAGGTATTCGTGCTGAAGCATTTAAGCCCACTTCCCCTTTCTCCTGGTTGCAGTGGATTTTTCTGATTGAAAGGTAAACAAACTTCTGTTTGAAGTCTTACATTTTATCAAGTAAGTGGGCATAAGTGTCTGTTTTGTTTTACTGGGCTTTGATTTGTTTTCTAAGGAATTCAGTCAACGAGCTTATTGTTGTCTTATACATGGGCAAAGCCTGAGCTAAAATCCACATGCACTGCTTCTTAGTTTGCTGGACCGATATGAAGTCGGGAATGCTACCGATGTGATCCTTATTACTCGGGAAGGGAAGGTATTACATTTTCATCAACAAAATATCTCTTACTTAGCATTTTGATAGTGAAGAAAAAATTGCTTGGCGCTTGCTAAAGGATAGCTGCAGCAGTCCAAACCTGGTTCAGTAAAGCTCTGTTTTGCTGGATCGTTACGGCTTTTTCAGGATGAAAGAATTCTGGGTTTGTGGAGGAGCAGATTAAATACTTCGGCATAGTTTTTATTATTCCATTCAACAATTCTTTTCCCCTTAGAACTGAAAATTCTGGTTTTTAGGAGGTGAACAACAATGCAGGCTCTGGATGAGTTGACTGATATGTGAAAATATTAGTTTTGTTCTTAAATTAACACCTGCTTTAATAATAAAATTGATTTGTTATCTTCACTTTAAATTACAGTCAGTATGACTGGCCTGGGTAAGGTTTGGCGTGCGTAGTAATCGGTAACAGTAAAGCGCACACAGCAACCGAAATCTGTCTTCAAAACTGTGATTTTCAAAATGTGCCAGACAACCCAACACATTTGTTGATTCAATTTAATTCCATTTCTGTAGAATTTACTTCTGTTTTGAGTTCAGCAAAACCTCAAAAATAGCACCTCGGGTTCTGCTCAGGCTTCAGAAGAAATAAGCCCCGGTGGCTCTTCTGAAGCCACTGAAGGCCCAGTGATGGATGTGAAACTGTTACCTGTTATCTAGTTTTGCGGTTGTGACCTTTCCCTTGGAGGTATCCGGGTTCCCAAGCTTGGTTCTAGGACTGTCTCTTGCATTTTATCCCATGTAGAAGAATTAGTGAATACAGTTCCCAAGCAGGGAGCGATGTGAAAATCGAGGTCCTTTGCTCACTTTAGTGTTTCCTGTTGACTTTGCTAATCAGGCCTCCACTGAGGAAGACTCTGGGAAGTTCTGGTGGACTTGACTGCTGTGAACAGCCTGTGGCAGGACATTTCCGTCAGTATCTCGCTCTCACCAGGTTATGTTCTGATGTTTTGGTGCGAGCTTCTCTTTGCGGGTGCTGGAAGTGACTAGGATGGGGTATGCGTGCCACAGCCGTCCGTCTGGCTGCGGAGGTGGATGGGAAAGCAAGTTCTGGCAGAGGGGTGAAGCAGATTGCTGTAAGTGGCAAGGTTTTGAATTACTGCAGGTAAAGATATGGGAGCCCTGTCTGAGCTCTGTCTCTTGTACTGTTATTTTATTTCTTTGAAGAGAACCTAGCTGTCTACACCAACCTAGGAGACAGGTACCTAAATGTTTATTAATGTAGTGCTGAGAGTACTGGTGCCTGTGTTTCTCTCTTGGCCTGGGTGCTGTCCTGAACAAATGTGAAAGTTAAACTGGTACCAAAGATGGACCTCAGTGTGAGAATTATGATAAATGGTTGTGGAGTCTTGTTACTGTTGACCTTGTTTCAGTGTTTGAAGTTGTTACTGATACAGACTGGTGCTTCTCATCCTTGCTTGGTGAATGATTCATCTTCTCCTTTGTGTCTTCTGTCTTGAAACCCTCGTGTTCTTTTTCAGCCCCCAGTCCCTACAGACTACGGGGTTGGCTTGGCAGAGTATGCCCTCTCAGTAACCAAGATGGAAGAGTTGCGTTTTTGTGTGGGGTTTCCCCCCTCCCCTTTTCCTCCGTATGGAAAAATACAGTCTCACTAGTGCTTTAATTGTTTTCATGACAGGATAGACAAGTAGCATCTGCGTGTTGACCAGCAATTGTTGGATATTTGTTTTGCCAGCCTGCTGTTGTATGTCAGGTACCTCTGACAGGCCATTGGCTCAGGGAGCATGTAGCCAAAATAGATATTCCTGTGAAGTACTGGCACATTCAATTTCTTTTTTGGTTAAACTATGAGCATAACATAGAGTTTCTTGAATTATGAATGATTTAATCTTGCATTCATTTTCCCTCCTAGTGAAAAAGCTTGGGAAATGTGATTTTTTTTTTTTTTTTTTTTTTTTTGAAGTGAAGAGTTTGTTTGTATAGCAACCTTCAAATGCTTTATATGTAGGATATAGGATCCTACATAGGAACCTTCAAGCCACAATCTTGCTGGTTTAAATCAGGAGCAAGAGACTGGGTTTGATTGGTTAAATCTGCTCAAAACCCACTTTTTCTTGTCCCTGTGAGCTTGCTACAATCAGACTATGTTTCTGAGTAAATGCTACTTCTGTGTTTTTCTGCCACAGCTAGGCAAAACAGTAACGTCCTTACATTCTGTCGACGTTCATGCACCGTATGTTTTCTGTGTGACAAGACACGTGCTTTTATGTTTGGTAAGCATCTGCTGATTTTGGCCTACCCTAGCATTTTACTAAGCACCTTTTGATCACGTTCATTCATGGGATACATCTCATGAAGTATTGTGTATAGAAAACTACGTCACTGTAGAAGTATGAACATAGCAGTTAAATATTTATGCATTCATTTCTAGCAAAAGTAGTTCGGATGTTGGTAATGCGGTGTCGCTGATATTTGTAGAAGTCTGTCGTACAAATTGTCTTTCTCAAAGAACAATACATGGAACACTTGTGGTAACAAGAGTATACAACAAAGAGTATACAAGAAAAAAAATCTGAAAGGGAGGAAATAAGTTTGCTGTAGCTTGGGGTCAGGAAGAAGTCAGGTGAGCAAATTGTGTTTACTTCAAGCAGGAAATCAGTGACAGCACTATTCTTGGAAAGAACAGGCAGAGAAATAAGGAACAGAATGAAAACTCACAGAGTTCAACTTACAAGCGGAACAAAAGTTGAAAACGCTAAAGCAGATTGAAATGACATCAGTTCTATTTTTCATTAGATAGTTTCAGTGCTATCTTCTTTTTTTAATGGATTTTCTTTAGAGGTTTTGGAATTGGGAACATTTTCATTGCTAAGAATCTTGAACTTTATATTTGGCAAGCAATTTTGTTGGAAACAAGATACGAAGTCTCCCTAATCAATATTTCTCACTAAAAATAAATGAAAAATTTCCTCATTTCTGAATTGCATGGCTTATATCAGGAAAATTGAAAACATACTTTTTACTATTTTTAATTTTCAAATGAAAAGTTACAAATTTGTTACCTCTAATACTATATAATTATACATATATATGTATGCAAATAGTTTGCTGAATCTCATTTATAAAATAAATCACAAACTTGTACACACCACACCCCCAAATTCTTGGAATTAGGAAGAAAAAATCTACAGCACTCATCAGTTGTGCAGGAACCCTTACCTTTGACTTCTGACATTTTTAAATAATAAACTGGCCTGTCTTTCAGATCTAGCTCGGTTTACTATAATCATAACCTTGTTCACATGTTGTAACCTCATGAACCTATCCCTGTTACTGATCATGACATAGATCATTCATTACCTGTTGTCCAGCTAGATAAGGTTATCACGCTTTCTAGCTATAAAATAAACTGAATTCTCTTTATGCTTTAAATTATTTTCTGAAGTTAATAAGCAAGGTTTCCCTTTAAATTTTGGTATCAGAATGGCTTGCAGTGTATCTTTTATCTCCTTTCCATGTAAACTTACAAGAGAAATGTAATAGTATTTGCTCTTCTGCAGATTTAAGAAGTATTATTCAAAGAAACTGTACTTTCTTCCTAGGCTGTCATTTCAGTTGTCACTTGATGATTTTTCTGCATAATGATTGTACATTTCCATGTAAAAAAATTCCAACTGAATAGTGTTATTAATACTGCTGTGTTTTACTAGTAGAGGTATTTGCATATCTAGTACTTTTAAACTACAGTATATATTGCTTGCCTGCCTATTTATATGTGGCTCATCTAGCTTTCTATAAATGCATATATATATTTTTTTAAAGTTTTTCTGAATTTTCTCGGCAAACTCTGAGATGATACCAGCTATCAGATAATTCTGGGGCCTAGGGCTTCATGCACCTCTGACCTTAAACCCCTCACCTCAGTGAAATAATTCAGATCAAAATGTGCCAGGGTATTTGAAGTGCCAAAACGCTGAGGCATAGATAGTAGAAAGCACACATTTTACTGCTTTACGTGTAAAACAGCATAGAAGTAAAAAACTTGTAATGGTTGAGGTCAGTACTAGACCTAGTGGTGGAAGTTAAGTCTTAGATCTCAAAGTTTGCGGCCATTCTGTCAGGGAGGACTTCTTTTTCTAATGAAAGCCCTTGCTGCTGGGGCAGAAGCTCTGAGCCATCAGGTTTTACCTGCTGCTAATTTTACTTTGTGTATTCTTAAGAGACGACCTCTTCTGTGGAAAGTACATTGTATGGCTCTGGAATTAATTTGAATGTCAGCTAATGCTACAAACGTTTGGTCTGACTGAATTTGAGTTGGTGAGTAGAAGCTCTAACAGATGCGCACCTGCCTTTTGACTCATGAAAGGTGTAAAAGCTGGTGGAGTTTAGGTGGAAAGATGGATTTTCATGGCTGGTCAGTATGGGCAGCTGTCAGTTTGTCCTTCTCAGGTACGACACGAGGGAACAAGGTCCTGTTTGAAAATAAACCAGCTATGCTATCAGCAGGGTAGGGAAAGCCTCTGATGACTTTGGTTCCTGGTTGTTGGGCCTTTTTCCTCTGGATGTATTATGTTCTATTTAATAGGCGTTTTTCCTTGTTCTAGTTGTAGCAAATTTGAAAGCAGCATATAAAGGATTTAATGATTATGAAACCTTAGTACAAGAATTTCTGACTAAATACGACAAGTAAATTGTAGGAGAAAAGGCATGAACAAAAACTGTGCCATATAAAACATTGTCAAAAGTTGTTTAAATAGCACTGGTGATGGTTCAAGCTAATTCAAAAATCAGTTTACTGCTTTGTTTTGATGTAACCCTTCAAGTCTACCCCTTCAAGCTCCTGAAGGTGATCATTAGGCTTGTTTTATTTTGAATGTGTTATTTTGGAAACAGAGCTATGCCATTTTAAGTTTGTGTCGTTTATTTTAGCGTCTTCTCACACGTCAGTGTTGTTCTGTCAGTTAAATGCCACATGGGGAGGGGGAGGCAAGAGGGGCGTAAAGCTTTCGAGCTGCAAAATAAACAAAAGCAAAACTTGAATTTGGTAAGGCTGCTATATTTGTCTATTTAATAGGGACTCTTTAGGTAACTTTTATTTTGGAGCTGTAGTGAGGGGGAAGCAACGGTGGTGCTGTGAGGGTTGCAGCCTGTGGAGCTGGGGTGGGCGCAGGGGTGGAGCAGGCTGTGGTGGCCAGGGTGGCCCTGTCTCTCTCTTCCTCCGTGACAGGGAGTGGAAGAGCCCTGCTTCAGCAAAAATTCTTCCTGTCCCCCGACGCCAGATCAGCCGGTCGGTAACTGCGAGCAGAGCGTGTTTCTGGGCCTGTTGGGACACAGATCTGCCGGAAGCTGCTTGGCATTCCAGTCTCCCATGCCTCCTTTGGTAAAAAAATATCCCTGGTCCAGGTTGCCAGGGAGCGTTCCCAGGTGGGTGCTTGCCTCCTTGGGAAGCTAGGCCTGCGAGGAGGGAGCGCGCCATGCCATGCTGAGCAGGGGAGAGGTTGGACTGGGCTGGCGCTTGGGCTCTGGGGCTGTGTCCTTCCCTGGCGGGGGGAGGAGTACTGTCTCCTTCCTCATTCAACTTTTGAAGTGAATATAAGGAAGGAATGGAGGGTGTTTTACCTCAGGAATGGCCATGAGAAGGGGTAGTTGCTCTCGCCCTGCCACTTAAACCTCTTTGCTGCGCCGAGGCCGTGGCTTAGGAGATGGGCACGCTGAGGGGACAGCTAGCCAGAGGAACCGCTGCGTTGTGCTGCTGCTCACCTTCCCTTCCCTGTCGCTGCGATGGCACTGCTATTTGTGGAGCTGTGCTTTGAAACAGGATAAGGAAGTGATCTGATCAAGCCCTGCAAAAATAGATTATTCTAAAATGGTAACTAATTCATTTTAAAATGCTGTCCCACGAGCACTGTGTTGGCAGTGTTGTGGGGGCGATGTACTGATGCTGTGAAGATGGGAATGAGCACCTGGGGCAGAAACTTCTGAAGCTGTTGCTGGTGTGGAAGACTTCCTGTAGTTTCACGGGCAAAGTTGGGTTAATTTCTTGCCATGCCCTTGCTCACTTATTCAGGATTAGACATTAATATTGCCATATTCTTTTGGATGTATCAGTGCAGCTGTTTGTGGAGCCGTGCTGTATTTAAATGAGGGAAATATAGTGGTTTAAATAAAAAAAACAAACCCAAAAAACTTACAAAGTAACCTCCAAAATACCTGTAAAGGTTTGTTGTGGTGGTGGGTTTTTTGCTCCCCACAACTGCCAGCACAATTGCAGAGATGGCTGTTCGTGGTGTGGGTGGGAGCAAGTCTCCAAGGGTAGCAGAGGGAATTCCTTTAAAGACTTTGTTGCTGATAATACATAATGTGCTATTTTCTCATGGTGCTTACTGACATCCATTCTCACTATAGCATATATGCTGAGCTCTGCTCAGTTTGTTCAAGTTGCCATCACAGTTGTCTACCACTGCTGATCAGTATCTTCTTTACCTGACACTTGTTTCTTCAGAAACTTCTTGTGCTGAGCATTTGTTGATCAAAAAGCATACATAGTACTCTATGTACTGTGTTTAGTCCCTTCTCTTCTAAAGCAGATAAAGGAAAGCAGCAACTGGTTAAATTTTATTTTGTTTGGGGGGGGGGTGTTTGGGGTTTTTTGTTTTGTTTCTTTGTTTGTTGTTTTTTATGTGTGTTTTGTTGTGGGTTTGTTTTGTTTTGTTTTGTTTTGTTTTTTCTGGTAGTAGCTGTTGGCTCAGATCCGGTTTGCTCCAGGCTTCAATGGTAGAAAAGAGAGTGGGGGACATCAAGGATAGAGCATTAAAATCCAGTGCTTGACTGGTTTTGGTAATATCTATGTACACTTATAAAGTTAGATATATTTCAACTTAGTGCTCTTAGATTTGGAGGCAAGCAGAAAATAAGTTGCTGGAGGTGCTACCTGAGGTTGCAGAGAAAAGTATGGCACTTCCTCACCTGGTCAGTATGAAGATAAGCAAGCAGTGAGAGCTTAAAGTCTTACACCAAACGGACATGTAGATGTTTGTTTGCTACAATATGTTTTTGAAAAACTTTAATGCACGTTCTGAAATACTTTCCCATGACCACGTTAGGTTGTTGCTTGCAATGGCAGTCTGCTTAATTATCCTTTAACTTTACGCTTGTATCATACAACCGTAACTAAACTGCACTTTGTACTAGAATAATATGGGTTTGACTGTAAAATTAATGCATGTTTTGTGTCACAGAAGAGTTGCAGGGAGGGTCTTAGAAGACCTATGGTCAGAAAATCATTAACAAAGGAAAAACAAAATAAATCTATGGCATTTCTCTGGCAGGTATTGAATAAAGGCAGTGGACAGAAACTATGAGAAGATGAAAACAATGGGTTTTATTTCCAGCGTTTTTAGATTTTTTTGCATTGAAAATCAAAGAATCAAACTTTTAACCTAAATTTATGTGCTATAATGTTTGTCTCAATGTGTTTTGTTAAAATGGTAGGAAACTGGAAGCCAAACCACAAGGAAAAAAGTGAAAGCAGAGATTATGTTTTTGAAGATGTAGTGCTGTAAAGCCAGCCCCAAATCAGCGGACTTTATATTAGGTTATTAGCATTAGGTGTTGAAAAATAAAATGGGCTTTGATACAGTACTCTTATGTGTTTCTAAAATAACTTATATCTTTATGAAAGTCCTAGCGGAGTCACTGTTTTTCCATGTTGGCCCATCCAGCCTATCACCACAGATGGTATTAGTATAGGAACTACCAAGGAAGTGGTTTTGTGACCACTGATCCTGGATCAGATTTACTATCAGGTTATTTCCTAATGTAACTTTGATCAGGCAGGCAAACTATCACATTTCTTAAGTTAATAAGAGTGCACAATATATCATTTGCGCTGACTTAATGCCTACTGTGGGAGGAAAAGACAGTAACTATTTGGCATAAAGCCTTCCAATACAAAATCAGCCTGTCAAATCTAAACTGTATTTACTGTCTTGTCAAACCGTGACCTCAGAGCAGATATTGGAACAATGACTCAGCTCTCTAAATTGTGCTCTGTTTTATTTACAGAGGACAATAATATGGAATTATTATCTATTAAAAATAATTGACTGAGCATGTACAATTAGATTTATTTTCACATGTCTCTTGAAATCAAAGCTTTATATTTTTTGACAATAAGTTTGCATGGGGTGGGAGAGAACTTGCAACAACTTTCTTTGGGACACTTCTGATTCGTAAAATATGGCAGAGTAATGACATTAATAGTCATTGCAGACATTTTAATGCCAAATTCATCTATCTATGTGAGAGCTATTTTTCATTTAATGGCATTGCTTGGGACATGGAATTCAAAGAAATATTGCTTTCTTCCTTTGTATAAGTAGGAAAATGAAGTATGTTTTAAGTACACTAAAATAGACCCTTCATATTTTATGAAGAACCTGCTCAGTTGGGCAAAATCAAATTATTTTAGTAAGCTTCCCTCTCCTACTTTATTAATTCTTACCTAGTGCATCCTTCATAAATTCTTGAGATCGAGGTGAATGTATTAAACTGTGCAATTTGTTCTTTAAGCCGAAATACTACAGCTTGCAATTTATATTTTTTTCTTTATTGCAAGATCATGATATACTTTCTATGTAAAGTTCCAAAAGACTTCTTAATTAAGTATTTAGAGTAAGCACTTCATTTTTTTCCCCCATACTGGTCTTCTGAATAGATTGTTAGGAAAAGATAGATTGATTGCATTAATTGAAAATTATATGCAAAATAAGTAATTAATTGTTTTACAGATGTATTTCTAGATACATTACTTCTGCTTTAGTTAGAGGTATTTATTTTCATCACGGTTGCTAAGGTAGCTTGATGGTGAATGAACAGCTTAACTGCTGGTTTGCACTGTCCACTCTCCTTGGTTCTTAGCATGAGAGAGTAGTAGTATTTGGTTCACTTTTCTCACTCAGCCGGTATGAGGGACCAAAGTGGGACAAAGAGCTGGATTAATGTGGTAGCATACCCTGAACTGCCACTGCTTTTCCTCAGAATGCTGCATTTGGCTGGTTCTGACTCAAAGGCAGTCACACTTGCGCCAGTTATTTCATACCCCTTTAATCATAACTTTTTAAAACGTGGGTTTTCTTTTTAGGGGAAGTTTTTGTAAAAGGCAAATAAGAGTTTGGTTTGCTCATGTTCTGTTTCCTCTTTCTTTGCAAATTACTGTTGAAACCATTGCTCAATTCAGCCTAATGTAGAAGAGGAGAAGGGCTCTCAAAGGTGATGAAGTTTTTGTTTAGTGTAAATCAGCGGCTGAAGAGAGAAGACACTGAAGTTAGTGCCCTTACTGGGAGGAAAAATACAGAAGTCGGCTAGCATGGGGTCCGTTTTGCAGCAGCTGGCTAGTTGCTGTGGATATAGCTTCATCGTACCTGCGGGATGTGCGATCTTTTGCCTAATCAAGGGACCATAAAAGGTAGGGGCTTATTGTGGTGGAGGGAGAAGGACAAATCGGTAGGAAAGCAAGCTTTTAACTGTGCTGCTCACAGAACTTTTCATGTTAAACTTTTTAATGAGGAAGCTTAGAAATAACATGTCATTTGTCAGACAGACAAAGACCAGTGCTAGGGTAGAAAGGAATAAGCCTAATAAATGTTCAAGATGAATTACTGTATCACATACATGATCTATTAATAGGGGAAAAGAAAAGAAATAAATGCAACATAGTAATGACTTCCATGCTCAGTGGGAATAATCAAGTTGACAGCTCAAAGTAGCGAGTATGTTGTTTTTATCAGTGTGCTGCATAGAGGACCAGATATTGGTGCTAAATTTAAAGCAAAAAGTAGGAAAATTTGAATTTTAATGCTTGATTAAGCTGGTTGTTTATCTAGCCCATTAAAATGTCATAGATATCTTGCATTAGGTTTGTTAGAAGTGGTGAATCAAACCTTGTACTGGCTGTCTGGGAAGTAATCTAGGCTTAGAGACCCAGGCAAGAAGAAAACTGTAATAGTTGAGTTTTGCCCTGAGCCCATGGAATTAGGTCATTGTTTAACTATATTTAAGTAACTGTGGTTATTTACATTCATAAAATTATTTATAACTGTGAAGGTTTAAAAAGAATTTAATGAATAAATCCTGATAGAAAGCAGTCTATTCCGTTGTCTTTTTCTTAGTGGTGGTCATGTCGCCTTTTTAAAATTGGGATAACAAATTGTATGAGGTATCCTAGATACCTCCACTTAAGGTTTTTTTTTTTGTTTGTTTCCTTGTTTTACAACGTGATGATTATGCAATCCAAAATTAAATTAGCATTTCTTTTCTACCCCCTCACCTTTTTAATTACGGAGAGCCAGGGTTTATTTGTAGTGCTGGGAAGCTCTAGTCTTCAACCCGAACAGTGTGATACCGGGTGCTGCACAGCTGCGAAAGGATTTCAAAGGAGGACAAGAGGGTTATGCTTGATGCAGTAGTCCAGACTCTCTCTGCAGGGAATGCAGAGAGAGAGGTGAAATGATCAAAATAACAGGCTGGTTCTTTGCAGCACCATGCTGAACTAATACGTGCAGTGAATTATGCTTTTTCAGCCTCACAGTAATTAAAACAAAAGAGGATATTAGCTTGGATGAGTTTTGGCTTTATGGGTAGATGGGACATATTTCTAATCACATGCAGAAAAATTTGGCAGGTGTTGTGCATAGTCTTGCCAAAGTCTATGAGAACCGAGAGAAAACTAAGTGAAAAATACTGTCTAGGTTTACAGTCAGATTGTGCTATTGTGAACGCTCAGAAAGTAGGTATTAGGAATAGCCTTGCAGGTCAAGTCAAGAACTCTGTTTTTGCCACATTAAGTTTCAGCTGAAGGCTGTGTCCAAGAAACAGCTAAAATTGGAATTGAAGGCAGTTCTCAGGTGGGGGGACAAAACTGTGAGTCATCAGCACAGAGATAGATGGTGGCTGAATTTGTGTTGGCAGGTGGTAGATCTCTGAGCATAAAGGAGAAGAGGACAGGGAAAAAAGGTCGGGGATGGGGCTGTACAAAGCTCCTACAGCAACTTAGAAGAAAAAGATTATGTGAAGACTGTGTTAAATGAGCAGCTAGAAGAAAGCTGGAGGAAAATAAACGTTTTGTTGTATTTTCATTTGTAGGATTCTGTATTTTTGCTTTTGACTTCCACTGAATATCAAATATTAAAACTAAGGCTAGAACAAGCTCAACTGCTCAGAATTTTGCATGTTTTCTCTCTCTCTCTCTTTTTCAAAAAAGAACTTACTCCTTTTTAAAAGAGAACTGGTATCACACAGGCTGTATTGTGTTGTTAAACAAATGGAATAAATGTCGGTGCCATTTTGATGCGGTGTTATGATATCAGGATTTTACCAGAGCATTATTGACAATTTGTGGTATCAAAGATGTACTATCACACATGACATGCACAAGTGATTTCTATTTTAAAAAATTCCAGATAATGTATTTTTTTATGCTTCACTTTATCTATTCTCTTCTGTCTGAAGCTAAGGCAAAACCAGTTTAGTTTCACGTCTTGCCTGCACAGGCTGTGGTAGATTTTGTGTTTGTATTTCTCTGAAACATACATACAGAGAGGATGCAGAGTTCCTCTAAGAAGGGATAACTAAGCATTCTCTTTTCTTTATGTCTGAAATCTAAAGGTCGTCAGATAAAAGGGAGACTTTGGTTATTTTTTAGTATTTTAAAAAATACCCTAGTGGTTTAAGAATACAGGGAAGATAGACTAATTCTTAACAAACAATTTTAAGGTAGTGGTTTAGCAGGACCTTCAAGGAGAGTTTCAGAATATGAGGTGGTGTTTACCTACCTGTAATGTTTGGTCCAGGAAAGTAGCTTCTTGGTCTTAGGGCTTTCCCCCTTGTCCCCTGAATTTTGTCTCCTGAGGAGAAGGGACACAAGACTTACCAGGAGAATTTCATCTGACCTGTTCTTGTAAGTTGTCTCCTCCCTGGTAGCTATGTAGGACTGTGTGCGGGCTGTATTTGATGACTCAGGCCAGAATATCCTCCTACCTCCTCAGTGCTATGTTGCTGCTGGTGAGCTGAGAGCCTCTCTGGAGATCAGGGAGGCTGGGGGTGTACCGGAGTCCTCTGGGAGCTGGATTTTAGAATTCCTTGAAGACAGGGATGGTTTGGCTGAACATGGCAATGTCAGCTTTGCCAGAGCATGGGCTTCACGAGAAGTTTCATTTTTTTACTTTATTTTGGAAAAATAAGTATCAGACTGCTACACTTGCAGAAAGCTGAAAACTGCAGTGCAGGAACTGAGAGCAGACTGGAGAATGCTGGTAGGCGGTACACGTATGATTGTTGGCGAGGGCATGATAGGGGCTGTTAGCAGAACTCGGGAAAAGAGAATAAAGAACATGAGTACTGAAAAGTTCTAAAGATAGCGCTCTTAGTAAAACTTTTTTTGTTTGTTTTTTAGTTCAAGCAGTATGTTTTTGACATCAATAGCGAAGAACTGGAAGACTGGTTAATTAACATACTAAAATGGAGTATTTACCAGTGGAGGTAAGACATTCGTTGAATGTACTGCAGTTTTGTTTTTTAGCATTGTCTTGCAGTTCCCAATACAAGTAGCTAGATTAATGGCATTTCTCTAAGAACAACGCTGGTTTAGGAGGTTTCTGTACACCTCCATCTGTCTTTTCATTGCACTCTCAGGTGCTCTGATGCAGCTGCTGTAAAGTATCACTAAAATTATCAATTTAGAAAAAAGCAGAATCCAGAAATGTTTTTTTTCCTTCTCATGGTCTTTTAAAATCTGATATCCTGTGATCCATTTTGTGTTGTAGCCTCAGAAAAGATTAGTTTGGCTAACTAAAGAAGTGGTGAGCTAGTGTGGAAACAGCATGGACTGGCCAGGATATGTAGGAGATTTTCCAACTTAAGAAAGTACATAAACCCCCAGAAGTGTGAGGGGAGAGTAAGGTTTTGGCCCTCAGTATAGGATCAAGTGGCTTTAACGGACATTTTAACTATTGGAGATGTTCAGTCTCAGTGCTTAAATATTTTTGAATATTGAAATGCTGTTTTGATTGTAAGTGCTAAGTAGCTACCAAAAGTTATGAAATCCTCCGTTTGTTCTAGCCCATGTATTAGGGTATTCTTCTCATTTATTATCAGATCTTCTGATACAGGTTTATATGCTGCATTAAGCTCTGTTGCTTATATGTAGAGAGCTCCTACTGAAGGATTCTTCTGCTTCTTACAGGCAGACAGAACAAATATGCAGTTCAATAGCTCGGTTTCTGAATGCTAATTATATGCTTTAAAATACAACAATAAACTCATTAAGTATTAAAATGAGTTGTGGACATTTAGTGTCATTGAAGTTAGTCAGTGAAGTTTAGCTGTAAATTTGAATGGAATCTATACAAATAAATACTTCTACATGAGTTTAACTTTTTTTGTTGGCCTTTGTATGATTAGCGTACAAAAATTAAAGGCATTGTCCAAGTTTGAGTTTGTCCTTTAAAATATTTAATCACTGTGTAACACTTTCTGTTATATAGTTCAAAGAACACTGTTTTCCTTTGGACTGATATGAAAGACTTTGGCAGAAAAGTAGTGAGTTGATTTATGTCAGCCCAGGGCAGTGAATGCTCCCCTTCACCCAGGTTAAGGTGCACGTGGAACAAGCTGATGCTTGGCAAAGAAAAAGCCATCCTCAAAGGTCAGCTGATAGACTGCAATCCTGGGTATCTGTGGTGTCATGCAGCGTTGCCTTCTGGATGCACCGCTTTGTGAACTGTGGCTCAATATTTCTTACTGGTTTTGCAGTTGATACTGGAGTGCCACTTTTCCAAATACTGTTGGTAGTTGAGCAAGGGCTGTGTTACTGGATTAAAACACATGGTGCTGTGTCGCGCAGGCCTGTGTTTGCTGGACCCTGTGTTCAGTCTGCAGGGATTGCCTGCCCAGGAAATTTTTAGTGGGCTGACAGGGATGCTAAGTCAGCTGGACAAGGCAGAGAGGGAATGGCCCCAGCTAGAGCTGTTGTAGACAAAATAGAAATACCACAAATTCACTGGACAGCCCTTTTGGCAGTAATCCAAGATGTGGCTCTTCTAGCTTTTTTTGTTGTATTAACTCATTCATAAAATGGACCTTCGAACTTGTCTAATTGGACTAGTACTGCATTGCTCTGAGTTTTCCTACTGGGGACTTTACGGACCCTGAAGCATTTGGGAAGGACTGCTTGGCCCGACAGCTCCTGCAGGAACAGTTTTCCCTTCTCTTGGTGGAAGCAAACTGTTCAGGGACATAGACAGTGCCACTCATTGTGCTGGGGAGTCAGAGGTGTGTGATGTCTTCCTCCCTTGAAAATGCAGTTTCATCAAAATGCAAGCTGCATGAGACTGCCCCACGGCATCCTTTGTGTAAGTCCTTTCACTTTTCCCTGAGTGTTTTAAAGTGAGCTCCTTTCTGAGGTATTGGACAGTTTCATCACATGTTTTATGCACAGCCCACAAGGTTTGTTGCCCAGTGGCCAAGGGTCATGGCGGGTCTAGGGTCTCTGGACCTGTGGATCTCTGCTCAGTGGCAGGTCATTTGCAGAAGATACGCTTGCATTTTGGTAGGTGATACACATGTGATAATGCAGTAATTAGAGTGCAGAACTTCTTGATTCTAGCTTTAAAGACCACTGAGGACATCCCTACACAATGCTATAGACAAAGCAGTGGAAGAGGGAATTGTTGCAAAGCCCTGTAGGTTATCAGTGACAGTCCTAACACTGCATATTGTAGCAAAACTTGTGGCATCATTCAATTGATCTGTTGAAGTCCCTTGATTGACATTTGAATGATCACAGGATTTTTAGACAAGTTGGGTTAACAGTGTCATCTAGATGCTGTAGTTTTGATCTTGCAGTAAGGGCCCTTGATCTGAGTTCTTCATGTTGTCATAACTCAGCTTCAGGAGCAAAATTCCTCTTCCCCTGTTCCCTGTTACTTCAGTAACATACTGTTTCTGTGTTTTTGTAAAGTGCATGCAGTGTCCTTGTATTGGGTGTTAAACCAAGGTCAGAATTAACTTCTTGTTTATAGTTAAAAATCTAGACCTGTGCTATGGTGCTTGAAGCCTTCCAGCTCCTCTAGAGTGAGTACAGAAAGGTAAATATTATCTTGAGTCATATGCCAAGATAATTTAGTTGGTAGGCTAGAGGTAGCCCCTAAAGGTAACTTTGGTTCCAGGTGACTATCATCTGCTGTGGCGATGACTTTTTTTCCCAGCTGCTCTGTTTCTGTCTCAGTAGTACTGCCTACTGCTTCACAAACACCCAAATGCATGTTCAAAATTTTACAAACAAAAATAACCCATAATCCATTCAAGCTCCAGCCAGGCTACCTTTTTTATGTCTATTGCTTCTGCATTAGACCCAGAAGATGGACTAATATGCCTGATGGATAGTCTCGTTTAGGTTTTTTGGTTTGCTTATTCCTCAAACCAGACAGTGATTGCAGGAACTGGGAAGTTTCAAGACAAGTGTTGGCAGAAAGTGTAGTCTGTTTTATTAATCTAGTTGATATTGTTGAAGGAAAAACAGCAGAACTTGGTAAAGTCTGTAGGATTTTAATTTAAGTATCAGCAGGCAGTTGTAAATTAGCAGGAAGGTGCCAGTCTGTGACTGCGAATAAGACAGTGAGAATTAACGCTTTACTACTAACAAAGATCGACTAAAAATGGGCACGTTGCCCTCCTTAACTCCTGCCTTCCCTCTTGAATCTCTCCATCTCAAGCCCTACGTGACCTGTTCAAGCACTTTCTCTGCACTGCTTGGCTACACTGTAATTCAGCTGTCCCTGTCCTCATGTCAAGAGTTGAAGCATTGCTGCCTGCACAGTTACTCTGCTTCAACAAGGGCTGGAAGCAGACCGTGCTCTTTTTCTCCTTGTCGGCAGTATTTTTCCCTCTCCAGCCAAGTACCGGAGCAGAACTGCAGTATGTAGGTATCAGTAAGTGCCAGGATTGTATTATGCTGATGGTGTGTTGTGATACTTCTCTGATAACATTTGATTCCTTCACAACAGAGATAGAAGTTATTGTGGGCAGGATTTGGTACATCCTATATACTTGTTTACTCCAGGGCCTGTATGTTAAGGAAGCTGTGCAAAATTGTGTATAGCATTGTCCTTTTTAAGGACCAGATAGGCATTATCCCCAGCTTGTGTTCTAAAAAGTTTGTTTTCTGTTTGTTTTCAGTAACTAAGGTGCTGACAAGTTTTGACTTCTTCATCCTCATAAACATGAGTGAAGTTCAGGCTATGGTAGAATTCTCCGTGGAGCTCCACAAATTCTTCAATGTGGATTTGTTTCAAAGAGGGTAGGTAGTGTGTTCTTTCAAACTTTACTGTGGTGGATGGCTGATGTTGGAAAGACCTTAATGGGTGCTGTCATGTACCATTGCTTCATATATTATTGACTATTTTTATAGTGATTTGAAAAACTGTTATTCCTTATTGGAAAGACATATACTTTCTAGGACTTAAAATTAAATACTCAAATAATTTGGCCTAAAACTTAAGTTGTAATGAAATATTTTTTGTCTAATTGTAGAAGAGGGAAGCTCTGTAGATTTGGAGGATAGATTATATTCTTATCTTACCCTTTCATATCTTAATTTCTGTAATCCCTTTTGTTTGAAATATGATAGGTGTTTCTCTTGAATCTTTTAAAACTGTTGCTGCCCCTATTAACTTACTCATTTATCAATTTGGCAGTGGAGAACTTCACCAGCTTCTCTCCTTCTCACACTGTGCTGTGCTTCCACAGTTGCAGAAGACTCCATATTGCCTTATTAGACTCTCCTGACCTCCTCTTACTCCACCTGGTCTCTGTAGAAGGCTTTTTCACATTCCTGTCATTTGATATTACCTGATTGTCCACAGATTACTTTCTAAGGTCCTCCTTTCCCATGGCTACGTAGGAAATAATCCTTTGTAGCTTATTTTCCAGTTACTAAAGGTTATTGGTCATTTAGTGTTGTGGTCCCTTGTCCTTCTGTCAATCTTCTAACAGACTACAGTAAAAATACATGTCAGTGTTATAGTTCTTATGATGTTTGTTTTAGATAAATCCGGTTGAGGCTGTGCCAGTGTTTACAGATAGGGAACAATATATATCAGTGTTGATTTATGATAGCTCCTTTTTCCAAAGCATTGTAGAATAACTTTCCTTAAAAACATTTTAGTAATAAGAAGATACATTCTCGTTCTTAACCTTGTCATAATTCAAGGCAGGTGGGGAGACTATTGGTTTTGGTAGAGTTGGGTGAGGTTTTTTTTTGTTTGGTTGTTTTTTGTTTTTTTTGTCAGGGTGTGTAAATTAAGGTAAATTAATGGGAAAATTTCATTGCTTTGGGATGCACATAGTTCCTCCTCTGATGTGGATATTTTGGGGAAGAGTGATATAAAAAAAAAGGTAGGATTGGGAAGGAGCTCAGGAGAAAGAGGCATAAAATACTGTTATAAAACATATCTTGGCTAGCTATCATCTATCTTTGCCATGTTACTGTTAGTTTTCATCTATATTTTATTAAAGCTAGCTTTTCTCTAAATTTGACCTGAAGCTGGTACTGACAGAAGTGATTACCCATTATGCTTGCTACCATTTGCAGTCAAAGTATATGCAACAAACTGTTTATGTCCCCTTTTTAGGGAAAATTGTAATTTCACTCTTCATTGGAAGAGGATTAAGGAAGGCTTAAGAGGTCTGGGAAAACACTGAGAATATTTTCATTACTTCAAAAAAAAAAAAGCACAGTCTCTTGAACTGTAGTCTTTTTTAATCTCTGAAATTGGTGGGGAACGAGTGGGTAGAATATGGCAACATGTTACCTCTAGCAGAGAAGAGCCTAAAGAGGAGAAAGTCTCTTGGTTGTCTTAACCTTACAATTCAAATGATTCCTCAGAAAGAGAGTTGAGAAGCAAAGCACAGCAGTATAATTACTAGTGCTTTACTTGGCATGTTTCTTTTTAGCTTACTCTTTAAAAAGCTGTAAATTCACAGGGCAAGTTCAGAGAGGTGGAGTGCTGACATAATGAGAAAAGTGACATGAGAGGGTAGTACCTCTCTGGTTTCAAGCTGAACCTTTAACTCTGGGCACGTTCCCTTAGAAAGCAATGTCGGGAAGGAGAGGGAGCTTCCGGAATAATTTGAAAGACTGAGTAATGTGACTACAGCAATAGTTCCTGTCAATTTGGGTAACTTCTAGTATTTTTCTAGGGAACTATCTTTGTATTTATTGGAGACAGGATGTAATATTTACATTGCTGGAGGAGCTCTTGGATGATGGATTGAATCGGCAGAAAAGGAAATCTTTAGTTGCGTTGTTAGCCTCCTATTTTTGAACTACCGCTGTGTTTAGCATGGTTTCTCTCACCAAAAGTCCGGTATGGAATTGATTGTATTCTGGGTTTGTTTGGGGTTGTGTGCATTCAAGCCTACCCAGCTTAGCATGCCTGTCTCACGGTGTTAGAAGCATAATGACCTTCTGAATTGTGTAAAATAAAATGTCAGCTATTGTAAGTAATCACATCAAGCTGATCAAGCTCCTTCTTAAAAATCAGTAGATTTTTATCCAGGCTGTTTTCATTGGAGAGGGAGTCCAGAGTCTCACTCTTTTGATTATTGGAGACATCATAATTTCCAGCCTAAATTTCCTTCTGATCAGTTTTCAGTTATTTTTCTTGACAGCTTTGTCCTATGCTTTGAATGACTCTATCAGTCCGAGTGTTCGCCCTGGTGTACTTTTAGATGTCAGTCTTTTATTTCTTTTATTAAATAGAACCTGAATCAGTTTGGTCATTTGAATTTGTGGCACATTGCCTGCCTCCCTCCCCCCCGGCCCCCGAGCCCACATATCCCAGTATCCAATCAAAGCCATTATTATCTCTTCCTGGTTTTATAACTGTTTGAAGAAATCTGCCAGCTATCGCATCCAACTGTAGCATGTTTTCTTGGATCTGTATCTGTAGTGACACTATTGCCAGAAGCACTTATGACTGTGTTTACACTAACAATTAATTCAGTACTTTAAGAATGAATTACTAGAAGCAGTGTTGACGTCCCTATATCTATGTGGTTCCAGGGTTACTTCAGGCTAGATTTAATCTTGTCCTCTGTACCAGATGTTTAGCATCATGACTCTATTTTGAAGTTGTTCATACCAGTAGTTGGTTCAGACCTTTTTGCCCCCCCCAGGGGTTGAAGTGCATTTTGTGACATGTAGATCAGAGCCTGTGGTTTAGCTTTCTCCAGGAGACATCTAGGTTGTATATGTGGAAAGCTCTCAGTGAACTGAAACAGCATGCAGCAAACTGGGGTCATTGGGGAAAGTGCCTCAAAACCACTCTGCTGATCTAAACCAATCAGTAGTGCAGACTCAGCCAAAACTTCTTATAGTATTTCACTCAAGATCAAATTTACCATGTTATTCTCCTAACTGTTCCTTTAAAGCAGACTCTTAATTTTCTTTACTTTTAGGTAACTCTTATTATTCTAAGCAGAGGAGAAATACACAGAGCAGGCGCTTCATTCTAATACATGAGACTTGTCTGTATGTGTGGCTCCCTGCTTCTCATCTAGTTCAAGAAAGCTTGTTCCTATGTCTGAGCTGATTCTGGTGGTTAGCTTCTGAAAGTTGCACTGTAGCTGTAAGTCGCAGAAGTATGTAGTATAGTTAAATAATAGTTAAGTAGTATCCTTATCTGATACAGCTATTTCATTATATTTTCTTATAACTCTGTGCCACTTGCCTAAAACCCAATTTGCTCCAGGTAGCTCTGTTGGTTTATTTTAATCTGTTGTTACATTCAAATAAGGCTTCACGTAATTTTCCTTTTTGAACTAGTGGGATGTGATGATGGGAGTTTTTGCCCAAACCGTGATTGATATGTTAGTATTGTGTGACAAAATGAATAAAAGAAATGTAATTGTTTGGGACCTGGGAGAATGATGGTCTGAGATAGCGAGGCTTCAGGCTATTTTGTCACCTTAGGTCATAAAGCTCCAGTTAGATTTGGGCTCTGTAGTGCTGACCTTTAATAAATACAAAGGGAAACATAACATAGCTTGAGTGAGATGTGGAATGCAGAAGCGGAGAATGAGTTGAGTGGAAAACTGTTTGGATGATTGGGCTCAAAGAGTTGTTGTCAGTGGTGCAAAGTCCAGCTTGCAGCTGATGACTAATGGCATCCTTCATGGATTGATACTGGGTCAGTAGTTTAGTATTTTGATTAATAACCTAGACAGAGTGCCTTCTCAGCAGGTTTTTGAATGATAACGGATTGCAGGGAATGGCTACATACCCTGGAGAACAGAGCTGCTCTTCGGAGGGATCTAGCCAAACTGGAGAAATGGGCTGATAGGAATCTCATCAAGTTAAGGGCAAATGCTAAGTCCTCCAGGTGGGGTTGAATAACCCCGTATGTCGGTGCAGGCTGGGGGCCAGCTGGCTAGAAAGCACCCTCGCAAAAAAAGTACCTGGGGGTCCTGGTGGACAATGGGTTAAACATGAGCCAGCAGGGTGTTGTGTCAGAAGAAGGCCAATTGTATACCCAGCCATCATAGCGACAGTGTAGCAGCGGGCATAGTTTGGAAAAGCAAGGTCTCCAGCCTTCCTGTGTTATGCTGCCTGACTCCTACCAGCAGCTTAGCAGTGCTGTCAGGCTGTATTTCCCACTGACTCGGTTTTCAAACCAGGATACTCATCTTTCCATATTGATTTTCCTCTTTGAAAAATCTGCAAAATAGATGCTCAATACATTTATATTTTTTTGCAAAAAAATTGTCTCATACACTTGAGAACTATTAGAGATACAGGGCTGCGGTGAGAGTTACTGACCAGAGTCTGGGATTTCTGGACGTGTATGATCAGTTTGATATTACTTTCTGTGCTGGAGATGGGGAAAAGTAATTTTTTTTTTCTGTTTGGCCAATATCTTTGGACAAAAGCTGTTTCCTGAAATAATTTTTTGCCACACTGACAAATACTGTGTCTGTGTCACTGTGCTTCCCTATTTATAATTCCACTCACATGTTGTCTCTTATTTCTGTAAGTCCTTTAGCATAAGGACTCTTCTGTTTCCATAACAGACAGCTAGTTAATTTATTAGATTTATTACTGAAAGGCCTATTCTGCCTACTTATAATAATCATTACTAAGAATAACCTTTTAATACTTTGTCAACAAGCTTGCTCCAGGTAACTGAAATGAAAATCTGTTTCGGACGTAGAACAGATGACAATGTTCTCTTGAAATATTTTCATACGCACTTAGAACATCACATTCTTCTTTTTTTCAAGTGGTGATGTTATCGGCTCTAGATGGACAGCTAGAATATATGATGTCCTGGTAATGTGATTTTGACCTGTCTTTTCCTGATGTTTAAAAGTTTGTGCAGGTAGGAGGTTGTGGGACACCAGTGGCAATTTTAGCACTGTTTGTAACAGAAGTTTGGGATGTTTACTTATGACACTTTCTTCTCTACCTCCTGCCACTGCCTCCTGATGATTATGAATGTTATTTACAATGCTGGTCTTCAAAGACACTGTTACTGTAAGAGCAAGTTGTCTCTTACTCGTTTTTCTACTGTGGACTGTGGATGCTTACCCTCCACATTTGCATGCGTGTTTTGTATGTGTTGGCATCCTGAACTGGGATCTAAATGTATTGAGCATTTCTGCATTCAAACAACTGGTTATTGAAAGTGCCACAGTACTTTGTAGTGCTCAGTTTAAATTGCAGCGTACCACCACCAGATGATGAATCCTGATGTCTAACTCGGAATAGTTACACCTTTCTTGTGGGTAGCGAGAGGAGTTTCCTGGTAACCCTCAATTGTGAGAAGACGAGGTTTTCATTTCTCTGGAGCTGTGTATTGCTTTCTCACCTGTGAACTGGCAAATCTAATGGGCTAAAGAAATTTAGCTGATGGTTTCTAGTTTAGCATAGAGCACACATTGCTGCAAGGTCTGCTTTGAAAACAGCTTTAGTCTACGTTTTTCCCTATCTCTGTGTGTTCTTATAATCGCAATGTTAAATTTTTACTTTGTCACTAATAATTTGTTATTTTGTCAGTAATATGCATGCACACACAAATGGCCAAAGCTGGATTTAGACAATTTTCAATAGTAATGTCTGTATGTCTGTGCCTTGTCTTTTTCTTCATAGCAGTTTTCTTTGTGAAGTAGACTATCTGCTGTTTCATTGTGGGTTTCAGAAACAGAACTTGGTAATGATTATTTCAGCTAAGTGTAAATTTGTTTTTAACCCAAGTAGACACTGAATGGTGCAAGTAAAATGAAGTATTAAGAGTAGCTCTTTATTACAGCTGCAGGTTTACGTTTGTGCTCAGTGTATCTAGTTATCTGTTATTTGACTACGGTGGGTTAAAAGATTCTTGCAAAAGCACATCAAGAGTTTACATTAGTAATCTAAGTCTACTACGCTTTTTAAAGTGTCTTTGCCTTATAAATACTGGTTAACAGATGCAAGAAGATTACGAAATACCTTCCACAGAAGAGACTTCAGCAGATTCTCACATAAAACACATTTTTGGAGGCGTATCATATCTGACATTAGGTTATGGGTAGGATTTCAGTAGTACTAAGTTGCTCGTGAACCTAAGTTCCATTGAAAGTCAAAGGAATTTAAGCTTCAGAGACTACTGGAAATTTAGCTGTAAGGTATTCTTCTGTTCCATAGATTTATGTTTTTTCTGTGTGTGGATACTTACTGATGTGTCTGAGCAGCATTGACATTTTATGCTTCCGGGTGTGTGGTTGTGTAATGTAGCGTAAAAGAAAATACACTGAATCTGTATTAAAATACACTGGGTATGTATTTTAATGAATCATACTATGATTACACAGTAATTTCATGAGAAATAATGCAATATATAAAAGTTGTATTTTTTTCTGGATCCAGTGAGTTGTCTACATTAGCTTTATAATTTACTAACAGGAAATTAAAATTTGAAGAGTACACTTTTAGTAGGACCATTTTTCTTTCTTCTGGCTACGTTGGGAATGAAGAGGTTTTGTCCTTAAATAAAGAAGTAGGCTCTGCTAATGTTTTGTGTTATTAGCATATGATCAAATAAGAAACTCTTAATGGGCAAGGAACATTTAGGCTCACCTGTTTGGTTTTCTTTTTAATTCCTACAGCCCAGTCATACTTTTACTTTCAAACCACGTTTCTGTATGACATAGCTTTCTGGAAATAAGTATTGTGAATTGCCTTCTGACATGTGGCTTATCTTCTGAAGTATTGTAGTGTGATCTTTACTTAATGTAATACAGTCTTTACAAAGGGAGAAGAAAGCTGTCAAATTTGTTTAACAGTTGCAAGGTGAGCTCTGTTCTTCAGCTTATGGTTTTGTAATAACACAAATAGCAGTAATACAGGTTTAAGATTTGGAGAGCTGGGCTGTAAACTCAAGAGAATAGTCTGTCTAGGAAAAATATTGGAAATACTTTCTTTTTGGCTTTATTTTTATCTTTTAAAAGTGGATTAGTTTCTGATTCTAGTTCAACAGTGGATGCACACACACAGGTCCTGCTTGCTCTGAGGGAAGAACAGGTAAGACTGGGAACAAGCAGTGGGGAAATCATATTTTAAGTTGGTATGGCTTCAGAAGTTAAAAGTTAATACCATCAAATATCCCATTAGCCCTTCTGATGCAGGATGTCTGAGAGACCAATGACATGGTCTGGTCCCAAAGAGCAATAACAATTTGAAATACCATATGATGGTACTTCAGAATCTTGTCTTTCAAAATAAAAAGCTTTGTATTTGTTGAGAATAGGAGTTGGAACAGTAAGTGGAAAATTGAGTACTGCTTCCTTTGAGTTAGCTGAGAAATTAAGGCTTTTGATGTATACTCTGCCTTAGCTATGTGAGTGGAACTGAAGATGTGAGGAGGTTGTACTGCTTATCTTGAGATATGTGAGTACAATGCCTGTGTTAGGAGACTTCTAGCCACACAGGGAAGCTTATCTAGGGGTCACCTAGAGCCATTGTAAATTTGGCTACTACTCTGAAGCCTAGAGAATCCTCCCCCTGCCTCATGTTAGTTCCCAGAAGACTAGCCTCCAACTTAAGAAACTAAATCAGATGCCTGAAGCAACCTGGTTTTGGTATGTATTCTGACATGTAAAGATGACGGTACAGGTGCTTATTTCTTCAATCGTTATTCATAGAGACATAGCTAACAGTTGGTAACTGTAGTTGTCCTAGGGGTATGTTTTATGAACACTTAGGTGTGGTGTTTTTTTTTTTTCCTGTATTCCCCCCCCCCCCATATTGGTTCAAAAAATATACCTTAAATTTTCTGACATGTTGATGGGTGCTCATTGCATATTCCAGACTTCTCAGATATTGGGTACAAATGTAATTCTATGTAATTCCTTCTTTCTTTATGCAGTCAAAGAAAGATGTGTCTTTTGTCTGTAAGACCAGGTACCATTTCACGTTGCAAAGTAAAGATTGTATAGCAGCATCCCTTACCGTGAAGACTGTCAGCAGAAACATGATCAGTGAGTTTAGTTTAGTGAGGGAGTACATGACAATGTAAGACAGTATTGAGTATAAAAGGATTTTCTCTGGAGAAGGCCCATTTTTTTTTTAAATCTGTAGAACAATCTAGCTTCTCTGTGTAATATGGAGGTAGAATGGGAGTAGGTGTTAGTTGAAGACATCAGAATAATGATTTCTTGAGTATGTACCTTCTGTTTCTAAATCTAAGTTTTACTGAGTTCAGTACCTTGGAATAGCATGTGACAGTAGTAGCAGTTTTAACTTTGCATTAAATACATGTTTAGTCATTAAAATTGCTAATTTTGAGACTTTTTCACGGGTTAGCACTCTTTTGTGCAGAAGTGTGTAGCTTCTCCATAGTCTTACAGTTCAGACCTGTCCCTGTGTGACGGTAGTAAAAACCAGAGAAAAATCTGTCATTCCTAAGTGTTCTGCCCTATTTATATGTGCTTGGTTAATACACATAATGGTTACAGCAGAAAGGTGATTATGTTAGTTCTTTAAATTAGTTTGCCATCTGTAGGTATCTGAAGGAAGAGAAAGATGCTCATTCTGTATTCCAAAGTCTTGACTGCCTTGTGATACGACAGAAGTTCCTGGCATGGTGTCTTTTTGTGTCTCCTCTGCTACACATACATCTAATCATGTGTCTGTAATCACAAACATCAGTTTACTGGATCATCACATACTTCAGAGAGCATATAGCTTTATCTGAATATGGACCAGGCTCAGTCCCACCACCAAACTCAGACTTGCTGGCTGCGCTTCAATCAGGTGCTCTCTCCAAAATATCTTCCTCTTTCACTCCTTAAACCTCCTGCCAATTACTGTGCTCCTTATAAAGTAACTTCTCAGGTTTTTGGATTTTTTTTGCCTTACTTCATCCCCCTCCACTTGTTCTCCCTTTCCCAGATTGACTTGTGTTGGCAGTTGGGAGAGAAGCTCAAGACACTTCCAAAGCCTTTTAGAGGCACTCCAGACTGGAGCATCATGTTCATTCTTATCTGTAACTAACTTTGTTTGTTTCTCCACAAAGTTTTAAAATTACTTTAAAGATTTTTCTTGTTTCTCCAAAATGATGGTGAATACCATACACTAAATGATCAAGACCTCTGCTGCTACTCATTGTGTATTTTCATGTGGTTTTAATGCCAGAAGTAACTTTCAGGCTATTGGAAGCAATCAGACGGAGGGGGGAAAGAAAGGTGTATTTTTCACCTGTGCCAGTTTCTTTGATATAGATGGTTGTGTAACTAACTGCCTGAGCACTGGTTTTGGTGGAGGGGAGAAGGTGAGAAAGTGCACCCAGCATGGCCCGCTGGTAGCACCATGAACTTGGACCTGCTGTGAAACAGTGATCTCGTCTATGGATTTGTAGTTGGCTTCAGCCAGTACGACTGCATGTGTCTGCCAAGAGGTATGATATGCATGACCATCGCCTATTTTTTTTGCTTTTGCAGTCATGCGGTTCTGTGGCCAATCAGATGGGCTTGCTTTCGGCAGCACTGTAGTTGGAGAGTGGGTTAAGCTGGCAGGAACACTGGGCTAAGGGTGTAGATGTTTCGCATCGGGAGATCTGTTGGATAGCAGCTGCCTGAACAGGGTGGTCCTGCTTCTGGTGCTTCCTGTGTGCCTGCAGTAATGTTGTTCTACCTTACGGTTGGTCGGCTCAAAATGGTAAGCCAGCAGAAAAATGAAAAAAACACAGAATATGATTCTGGTTTTGCCATTTTATCTCCCTGCCCCACATCAGGGTCAGATATTCTGTCAGTGCTGGTGCAGAAGGCGTATAAAATACACAGAAGGAATGGGATCCCTGCTTCTGTCACCAGCTAGCTTTTGGGCTGGTTTAACTGTAGTGCTGGACCACTTCCTGAGAGGAACCTCTGTAAAAGTTCCAACCTCCATGTTGGGAAGACATCTCTTGAGCAGGAAAGGCCATTATGTCAGTACGATCTGCTGATTGAGAGCAGCCCAGAGATGAGTATGTTTTGAAACAAAACCTCTGTTTGAACTTCTGCATTCATCTCAGTTGGCATCCCTGCCCGTAGGATACAGAGTTATGACAGACGTCAGGTATGTCAATTCTAATTTCCCTAAGCTCTCATGTAGAGATACAGAGCTTGTCTGGCAATGCCAGTTTGCAGAGTTTCTGCCTTCCTTGCTGCTGGCTGCTTTGTGCTACCACAGTGCACTGCCTTATCGGTTGTGCTGGCTGAGCTGCTGTAGCGGTCTGCTGTAAGTTGAGCTGCTGCATTGGTCCAGTTTGCAGCATTGCTCTGCAAGTAGTGCGTTGGTGTAACTGAGGGGGGCAATATATTGCAGCAGAGGGGCAAGAGTGGGTGTCTGGGAGGACAGGGCAGAGGAAAAGGGGGAAACAGAACTCCTTAAGCTTGATTTCTTGCAAAAATCCTTATATTGTAAAAGTATGGTCTCATTTTCAAGACATTATTCTTGGTATTTCTGTATTAGGAGGAGGGGCAGGATTTCCCAGATGCCAGCTTGCATGAGCAACACAGAGAACAGAGGGACCCACCCCTGATACTTGCTGGGGAAAGGGCCCTAATCGCCCCCAGAACGCCAAGTCCCTTTCCGTAGGTCAGCTCTGAAAGGAGGAAGGAGGAGATGAAAGAAAGGCGAGTTTGCAGACATCCAGAGCAGCAGACACCCCCATCTTCCAACTCCCCAAGGAGAACTTGGATTCTTCTTCAGTGGGTTTTGCAGATCCCGCTTACAGGGAGCAGTGGCGAAAGGTCAGCCTTGTAAGGGGAGCACAAGGATTCAGATGCCCATGCAAAGATTGAGACACCTCAGTGTACATATACAGTAAATCATAGTATCACCTTGATGATCATCTCTGCACTTCAATGCTATTACTGTGGCTAGGCCTTCCTCTATGCACTTTTTCCCTTTTCCCCATCGTATTGTTCTGCCCTTCTCAATTTTCATCTTGTAGTCTTTTTGCATGCCTTCCCTTCAGCAGTCTTTGTTTCCTACCTTTCCTAAATGCATTCCTACATACAATTTATTTCAAATTATTTTGAAATTATACTGTCTGAAGTTTTCTGCAATGCTCATTACAATTTCTCAAAATAAAAGCCTTTGACAAAATATAGACTTCAGAAAAACAATTTTTTTGTTTGTTTGTTTGCTTGTTTAATTTTTTAGACTTGTTGAACAGGTTCAGTGGGCACTGTGTGTCTTTGGAGTATCCAGCTTGTGGAACCTGGCAGGAGAAGAAGGGGTTTGGCTACTTAGTCTGTTTGTGCCCATGTAATTTGTTTAGTTTATTTAAACTGGTATCAGGAGGTTAACTCTTGTGAGTTTGGATTTTTAACTTTGTTCTTCTAAGGGTGTATTTGCTGCCGGGTACTAGCTGGGGTAGGTGTTAGGAGACTGAAGATACTTTTGCTCTAGGAGGTGGTTGTACCATGGCAAAAATAAAAAGTCTATCCCAGAACAGCAAGTTTTTAATTTTTATGAAGGGGTAAGAAGTGATATGTTTGGGAATCTCTTGCTTTCGAATCTTGAATGCTCACCTTACTCTTTGACATTCATGAGCTTTTAGGATCATCTTAATAAGAATGTGAATTTTGAAATTCAGAGAAACAGATCTTGACTTCTGCTAAATTTTTGTAGCTTCTAATATTGTTCTGGTAATATTCTCTGAGATTATTTCTTAAGAATTATGTTTATAATGCATGCATAAATATAGTACAAAATGAGCGGATCTGCTTCTCTCAGTCTTTTTACAGTTGAAAGTCTTGAAGTTGAGAAAAAAAAATAATTTGCAGGAAGTGGCAGTACAATTTCACATTATTTTTGAGCGTGGAGTCCCACCACTAGCTCAACCTGACGTAACCCCATGTTATGTCACTGAAGGGAATAGTCCCACTTTCTCCCCTGGCTGTGCGACCCTGCCTTCCGTAATGGCCCCTGCTGGATGCTTTTTTTCCCTTTCCAGGTGGATGAGCATGTTGATTTGATTTACCATACGGTTGCTGGAACATCAAAACTTGTTTGAGGAGGGGCAAAAACATGTAAAAGGGGTTTTGGAGTGTGAATTGCTCCCACTGGCGGCAGCACTGTCTTAAGCTGACTTAAATGAATCATGAAACTGAGCCTTGCTTGAAGGAAAAAAAGAGATGTTTCTGATTCTGAAAGACTGTTTCTCTTTCTTAGTGTCCTAATAACATGTCAGAGCAGTATGTTATATTTGAAACTATAGTGATCCAATTTAAAAAATTGAACTAGAGGAGCTAATGTGCCTTCCTTGAATGACGTAGCTTTCTACAGGGGAAAAGATGAAGATGTTGGTAAGGGATAAGAGTGATGCCCTTTATTTCATGTATCTTACACAAGACACAACAGTTCACATCGGCTTTTTTGTCGTGATTTTTTGCAACAGTTTTCTTTGTGGTACCTGAATTTCCATCTCTGGTTAAATGTATGATGTATTTACTATTAAAACAGAGATTGCCTGTCATTAAAATAAGCTGCAAAGTGAATTGAAAGGCTTGTATACTTGATTACTGACAGATGAGAGGAACAGAATTGCACAGCTGCAAAACTTAAAAAATTTGAAAGACCAGTAAATGCCAGAAAATGAGTTGTCAGACTTGTCTTCTGGTCTCCCATCTGTTGTGTTTGCTAAACCTTGATTTCAAAATTAACATGTTATGATGTGTCTGAGTAAAAACTGCTGCCTGTTTGCAAGGGATGGAACTTTGAAGAAAAAAAAAAAAGTGACCCTGGTTACCGGAAAACCCAACATGCCATACCTTTGTCCCCAGAAAACCGAAACGTTCAAGCCACTCAGTGGTTAAACACTTGTGATATGTCATTTGCGAGGCTGGTATGCTGAATCAAAAAGTCAGATGAAAAACACTTTCAAGCTAAATAAATGGAGTTAGAACATTGTCTTGTAAGGGAATACAGGAAATCATTAACCCTGAAGATCATAGAATCATAGAGTAGTTGGGGTTGGAAGGGACCTTTAAAGGTCATCTAGTCCAGCCCCCCTGCAATGAGCAGGGACATCTGCAACTAGATCGAGTTGCTCAGAGCCCCATCCAGCCTGACCTTGAATGTTTCCAGGGATGGGGCATCTACCACCTCTCTAGGCAACCTGTTCCAGTGTTTCACCACCCTCATGGTAAAAAAATTCTTCCTTATATCTAGTCTGAATCTACCCTCTTTTAGTTTAAAACCATCACCCCTTGTCCTATCACAACAGGCCCTGTTAAAAAGTTTGTCCCCATCTTTTTTATAAGCCCCCTTTAAGTACTGAAAGGCCGCAACAAGGTCTCCCTGGAGCCTTCTCTTCTCCTGGCTGAACAACCCCAGCTCTCTTGAGCCTTTCCTCATAGGAGAGGTGCTCCATCCCTCTGATCATTTTTGTGGCCCTCCTCTGGACCCGCTCCAACAGGTCCATGTCCTTCCTGTGCTGAGGACCCCAAAGCTGGACACAGTACTCCAGGTGGGGTCTCACCAGAGCAGAGTAGAGGGGCAGAATCACCCCCCTTGACCTGCTGGCCACGCTGCTTTGGATGCAGCCCAGGATACGGTTGGCTTTCTGGGCTGCGAGAGCACATTGCCGGCTCATGTCCAGCTTTTCATCCACCAGTACAAGTACAAGATAAGCTTCACGGAGCTTAAATGCAAGATAACTTAGTATGATTTCTTTCTTGTGCCCTTCAGTATTAACAGGAAATAAAAAGGAACTAAAATTATAAACATAGACTAACATAAGTTAAGATTTATTTGATTAAATAAGAGCTAATCTAATATTGTATTTTTACATGGCTCTTTAAAAAAAAGCAATACTTATTTGAGAGTATTCCCCTTTCAAGTTTTTAAATAAATGTTCGTAACCACTGCAGGAATTCTGCCTGAGTGTGCCTGTGGTAAGAACATGGAGAAAAGGCTTTTGTAATAACAAGGCAAATCCCCAGCTGCCTTTACTTTCCCCTCTCTCCTGTCTTATGTACTTAATCCTGTTTCATAACAAGCTGCTGTGACTTATTTGAGGTATTAGTCTCCCAAATAATTCTCATCAAAGTTTTGGTTTAATAACTGTTTTGTTTATGTATAATCTTTAATTGTCAGAAATAATGTGTGCCATAGACATGTGAGGTACTTTTTAAAAGTAATTAACTTTCAAGGAAACTTGCTTCAAAGAAATGGGAACCTTTTATCTATTTCCTGTAAGTTTGCCCTTTGTTTTATTTATCTTAATAGAACTATGTTAGCCAGCTGTGAAATACCTGGATTTTTCATAGAAGGGATTGATAAAAGATATTAAACAAAGTCTTTTGGGTATGATAATATTTCTGCTGCTCAAGTATCTGAATTAAAATTTGTTAAATGAGATAAATCCCACAATTATAGCAGAGCGTAATTTTATATTGGTCCATATTAGAAGTACTTATTACAAAGTGATTGCAAGATAAGAATCTTTTTGTGTGTTCTATACCTGTATTAAATAATTCCCTGTCTAGATAAGCCCAGTAACTAGTTTGGTGGCCACTTGGTATTCTGTGGGCCACAGGTGGGTTTGATAGGATTAAATTTTTATAGATGACTCTGCATTTCTCCTGGTGGGGACAATTAAGGAGCAAATCTAACCAATTCTCTTCTCTTTTTACATTTGTCACTTTGAGAATTAGCATTTCATTGCTTGTGCTTTATTCTGTGGGTTTTTTTATATTCTCTTATTTCTGTTCCCTTACACCTTATTTTACTGCCTTTCTGATTTTCCTCTTTGCCCCTTATTTGTGTGCCTTTGCCTGGATTGCCTTTTTGCAGAATACCTATGAGGTTACCAATAATTCTGATGAATTTGTGTCAATATTTAAGATAGAATATTTGTGTTCCAAGATCGTTTGAAATGCTTTAAACATCAGAAGCATACTCACACTGCCTTGAAAAATGTGTGTATGCTGGCATTTGTTGGTATAGGCTTGTGACTGGTTGTGTGAAATGCTAAATATCTTTAATGCTTTTAAGATGGATTTTTTTTAAATCCATGAAAGAATTAGCAATGTAGGGACTCTGTAGTAGCAAGAGGCTTAGCTTGTAGGACAGAGAGATGTTGAACAGAAGTAAAAGAACGTTCTCTGTCATTGTTGAATTCTTTCAATATTTTGCTGACTCAACCTCTCACCACAGCCAGAGTTTTTGTTGGTGCAGGTTTGCTTCTGTGGGAGCAGGTGTTATCTGTAGAAGACGCAGCTCTGCCAGGGTCAGTCTGACGCAGCCATTACAACATTGCTGCCTCCAGAGCTGCCTGTTCCTCAGGAGACTCTCTCCTCTGTCCATTTTTGTCACAGTTCCTCATTTCAATGCCACATTCTGTATTTAGAAAGCAGTGCTGCACCCCCAGCTCCGTTTCCCCATGCGCCAAATGAATCATAGAATCATAGAATCGTCAAGGTTGGAAAAGACCCTTAAGATCATCGAGTCTAACCGTTAACCTAGCACTGCCAAGTCCATCTATACCATGTCCTCGAGCACCACATCTATCTGTTCTTTAAATACCTCTAGGGATGGAGACTCAACCACTTCCTTGGGTAGCCTGTTCCAATGCTTGACCACCCTTTTGGTGAAGCATGCTTGCACCTTCGAAAACGGAGGAGGAGAGATGTAGTGGTGGTCTGCAGTAGAGAGTGTGTTTTCAATGGAACCTTGCATTCAGTAGATCCTAAGAACTCTCCTGAGGTTTTGCATATGCAGGGTCACTTTGTTTGGTGAACTGATAAATTTAGAAGCTGCCCTGCAGGTGACCCAACATGCATGTGAATTTTGCAGTGCACAATGGTCAATGCTTGCAGTTGTTACTGTGACTGAGCACATTTAAGCATGCAGTGAGCACACTGGGATTCACGGAAAGGTTGGACTCTGCTGTGCGCGCTTCTGCCTTTCCTCTGCCTGGCGAGAGGAACTGCAAAAAAGTTTCACCTCAGTGATGAATAGTATTATGAAGCTTTTTCAGGACATATGTTTCCCTTGGAATGTACTTTAGCTGGCAAAGTAAGTGCTTTTTCAAGTAAAGACTCAAGCAGCTATCTCTGTAAAAGCACATACACTTTTTTATGCATGAGATTATTTTTTTTAATAATGGTTGTCCTTTATGACTGCATTTGCACACATTACTGCCTGTGGTTCCATATGAGACCATTAAAAAGTCAAATAACCATTACTTCCTACATTTCCTTTTTTGTTGGCAGCAGTATACATTCTGGTTATTGCTAAACCTACTTCTTGCTCAGATTATAAATGATGTTTTTCAACAGATGTGATGAAAAAAGTCACTTATGGCCATATAAATGATGATCCCAGTGAAAAAAGAAACCTGTCAATTTTCCTGTGTGGGAAAGCATTTTCTGGCACATGTCAGATTTTGAATCTTCAAGATTTTTTGCAGCTCGATGGAAAAGATTTAATCCTTCATACAGGATGGACAGTAGATGTCTCCTCTGCCTACAGGAGAGCAGTAATTCTAACTACTTTTTTCAGAAGACCTTTTCCTACAAGGTCTGTAGTAAGGACAGTAAGCTTCAGATATCCTTGAACCTTTTAATAGCGTGGTTATGGATTTGCATATTATTATATTGAGGACCAAAGGAGATAAATGGACATCAGCAAATACATGCATTTATTTACTGAAGAAAGACTGCATAGACTGGGGTTGGCAGGAGTCTCCTGAATATTTATAAGCTCTCCATTGGTGACTTTGGCTTTGCTTGTGTATGCTGTCTCAGTAAACATCTCAAATATTTAGGCTAACTTACACATTGTGAAGCAAATGCAAAAGTACTTCTTGGGGGATGGCTGTGGAACTGTTTCAGGACAAAGCTTTTAAGCAGTGCAACCAGAGGAAGAGATCTGGTGTTCATCCTCAGCCTCATGTGTGTGGCCAAGATAGGTAAAGGTAAATGCTGGAAGCATTTAGAGAAGGAGAGGTTGGCAGATTCTCAGAGGCAGTGTTGTAGATTGTCTTTTTTTTTTCCTCAAGTCTATGACATTGGAAATTTTAATAGGAACTGGAAGATGCTGCCTTTCAGAGAGCAAGCAAATCAGCTATTGGGAAGTATTTCGCCTGTGTACCTGCAGGAATGTCTTCCTGAGTTTAGACTCAGGAAAGGCAGGAGCTGGAATATGCTCTATTCACAGATGTCTCTCCAACTTGTTGTGTGTGCCACCTCCCAACTGTACGCACTTCTTGCTGTGTTGCCTTTCGGTCACCATGTTGTAAATTGCTGAACCCTGTTTTATAGGTTTCCTTTAACCTCTGGGACTACAGTATTCAGTATACAGTATTCAGTAATCAGTATTCAGGGTGGAAGGGATAGTAGCATGTCATGTAGTTCACCCTCATGCTGAAAGCAGGGTCGGTCACACTGGATCAAAACCATGTTGCTTGGAACTCTGTCCCCTCAGCTCTTGAAAGCCTCCATGGGTGGAGATTCCACAACTTACCTGGACAATCTGTTCCAATGTTTAAGTATCCTTAAGTCTCAGTTGGCTCAGTCTCCCTTTGGAGACTGTCCTTCAAATCACTCTTACCTCAGCAGCATGAACATCAAGCAGTTTTAACCTGCTTATTGTCGTAACAAAATGGTGCTAAAGACTCACTCAAAATCTTTTCTGTGTGTGATATCAGACCTTCATCCAACTGTCAGTCTGCTGTTCATCCCACATCTGTTCCCTGCACTGCCCGTACTGTAGTGACTCACGTTAAGACTACTTCATTAGCTGCCATTGTAGCCTAGGCTTTTAAAATGCCAAACCATAGTTGTATCATCAAAGATGATCCAAATGCATCTTGCTGAATCGTCAGGTGGTGGTTCTAAACATCACAGCATAATCTATCAGGGTAATTTAGCAACTACTGCATGTCAGGTTCTTGCTTCTGCTCCATTTTTTTAGTGCATTTTTTTCATCATATTGTAAATTACATTTCTTTGTGATATTTCTGTTTTTATATTCTCTGTTTAGTGAAATACTCAGCTATCCTGCTTCAGCTAATGGAGCAACAGATAGCAAAACGTCCTTACACTGATGGATACTACTGTTTCCACGGGTGATTAATGTGTGTTCTTACAGTATACCACCTTTCTGAATACCATTGATTCTTTTCTTCAAAGAGGGAGAGTAACTTTAAAGCATCTTCTTCAAAATATTTCTGACTTCCGAGGTTGGGCATGCGAATCTTACTGATTTTGCTTTAGCACAGGCCGTGCTGCTGAAATGTTCGTACTGTATTCTCCGTTCCTGTGGGCTTCAGGAAGGCATTTTAGTATAGCCACACTCATGGACCAAAGCTGTTATACCCTCTGAAAAATTGCAGTACTAAGCCTGCAGCTGCCTTATTAGGTCTGCATGTGCCGCCTCTTGGAAGATGCTGGACTGGGGTTTGAAAGCTTTGGTAGACCCAAGCTACTTCATCTATCTGGGCACATTTGCTGTGCCATCAGTGGCATGTTCTGTAGAATTGTTATTGTCTGGGGTTTTCCACTACCCAGGGTACCTTCCTTCTCTCATTCCATAAGATAATGGAGAGTTGATTGTATTCAGATCTTATTTACAGAGTATTTTAAGGATATTTGGGATAATTGAATGCAGTATCAAGGACTTGTTACTCACCTATTGAATTGTTATGCGGAGGCCGAAGCAGATACAGCAGAACAGATTGGGTTTATGGGTCAGTTGTTGTGTATAGGAGAACTAAGCAGTGTTTATGGTACAGCTGGGAAACAGTTGAAAGTGAGTTGCTTTTGTTTTGATTTTTTTTTTAATAGAAAAGGAAACAATGCAATACAAATATATTAATGTGTTGAACCAGAGATGGAAGGAAGATGAGGAAGGCAGGGCTTGGGGGGAAGAGAGTGATGAGGCTTGATGCTTTTTTTTTTTTTCTTTTTCTTTTTTCTTTTAAAATTTGCTGTCAAATGAGGAATGTATATCTTAACTTCAGAAACCATTTTCTTATTTTATGTATTACAAATGCAATTCCTTTGTGAATAAAGTACCCTATTTCAGTATCATAGCTCTTCATTTGCAGATAGATCCTTAATATATACAGCATTTAAAGATAAATGGCAGTGAATAATTGGGGTAAATACTGTGTAGGAGGTTGTTTTTCTTATTTAAATATCTTGACGCAGTTAAATAATTGTTTCAAAGATCTATGCACAAGATTTTGAATTAATGTTTACATATTTGCCCTGAGCTGAACTCCTACAGAATTTTATTATTCAGATTAACAGGTGAATGTTTTATGTTATAAACTGCTTAAAGTATACATCTGCTGAAAATCAAAGCCACCTGTCTCAAACAAGCAAACAATACACCTTCATCTCCCCATTAACCCAAATTAAAATATATCAGGCAGGTAAAGGCTTTACTGGATAAAAGGTAGAATAATCTGCTTTTGATTAATTGCTAGCAAGTAATAATATGAAAAGAAAGGATGTCCTAACAGCCTTTTGGTTTCACAAATTACATTCTAAACATGAACAATTCTATTGATTGCTTTCTTTGAGGCCCAGATTGTAAAGAATCACTTAATAGCATCTTTAGGGCAAACAAGTCTTATTGCATTAAGTAATAGGAATATCACATTGCACCTTTTTTCTGTTCAGTGCACAGTTTTTACTGTGCCTTTGCCTTTCATTTTACCTTGTTATAGTCCTAGTTCATTGATCTATCCACATTCGGTGAAGTTGTTAAGCCTTAATTAAAGTTGTGCTCTGTAGAGCTGTCATGTGGTTCTAAACATGAACTGAGAATGATGCAGATTTTGGATATTTTTAAGTCTAATAAAGCAACCCAGTTTGATAGAATGTTAGGGTGAGATAAAGTAAAATATCTGGCCTGTCTCTGAACTACTGAGATGTAATATTTAATATAAACCATACCAATGATACTGCATTCTTTTCTTAATACCTGAAGTAAAAAGCAGTATGCTTTGCCATGACAGGGTAGTCATTTGGATCATGCAGAGATGCAGCTTGTAGTGGTAGAGTGTCAGGCTCTTGAGAAATGTTTACTGTGGATCCAGAAATGACACTGTGAATCTGGGGCTGGTGGAAACTATCTCCTTGCTGAGGCTATTACACATTATGATGTATCATGTGTCTTCAGTACAGGTGAAATGAGTAACTAATTGAATGATGGAAGTCACATCTGACCCAGAGAAAAGGAGTACATGAGTGTACTAGATTGCATCCTCGTGGATTGATGTTGAAAGGGCTCTCGTGATCTCCTCAAGTCCTTACACTCTTGGAGAAGACAACAGTGAAATCTTAATGTTGATTTTTTTTTTTAATCCAATACAAAATTAATTCCTTTACTGTTTATGAATCAGTTAAGAAGTGTATATGGAATCATGTTTGACCTGTGGGTTTCTAAAAACAAAATATATAATTATTAGTTTACAATAGGTTAAGTTTTATTGGATTTTTAAAAGGTAGGAGTCATTTTGCTGTCATCTCTTATCTCTAGCAATATCGCTCGTTCATTAAGTATCTTCTATTATAAAGCATTCTTTGACATACGGCTTTGACCAGACTAAAGCTGATTTTTTAATTTTGTGGAAGGATTAAATTAAGAACTTTTTTATTGGTTGATTGTTAGGCTAGTACACAGTGGCATCAGTTGCTAGCGAAGTCCTGGATGGTCAGTTTTAGTTTAAGTGTTAGAAGCCAAAATCAGAACAACACAATAGATAGAGTAGTTTGGATTTGGATAGTGGGGATGATGAAAATGAGCCATAAGACTGTGACTGGGCATGCACCATGAGTGGCATACAAAGGGCAAATTGCATACTCACAAGGGCATGTACGACCATGCTTCTGCCTAAAAAGGCATTTTTGTCTTCCAACTCTCTACTTGTGAAGAATGTTCTTGCTCCCTGCCTTTCGTTGGTGTTAGTGTTTGTGGGGCTGTGTGGTAGGTCATGTCAGCTCACTGAGGAGCTGAAGGTAACCCCTCCAGACAAAAATAAATTACCTGAAATGGGATGAGATGGAAAGAACGTGTCATCTAAGTGTACTTATGGGTGCTTGTGTCACATAAAGACTTCCATAAAATCAGTATGGGTGACAATTAGGGATTTCATAGATGAAAATCAAAGGTGGAAACAGTATGGAGCTGAATAGGATTAAAAACTGTTTAAAGATGGGGGCAGAGACCCAGAAAACAAACTTTTGTGTTGTTTTGTTTTTTTTTTTTTTAATTTTAGGTTTTAAACCTGCAGTTCCTGCCTTTGATAGCATAAAGGCAATAGCACTATGTCTTAACACTGCAAGTACTGTCATATTTTGCCTAGTGTGACCCTTTATTTGCACTTTTTAATATCTGGTGGCCACAAGCAATGTAGAGAGTGTCTGGTAAACGGTGTGTTTCCTGGGGATCCTGAGGGCGGGGGGCATGCTGCAGTTTCACAAACAGCTTCTTCAGTGGCAGAACTGGCTATAGCAGTCCGGTAGGTGTGCTACATGGTAGATCCTCCTGAGATGGTTGTAGTGTAGCTGACAATCTTGATGTTTCATTCATATTACTTCTCCAGTGTAGTTTACCATGTATCTCTGTAAATATTTGCCCCAAGAGTGTGGGACATGGCAAGACTAGTTCTGTGTCGAGGCTTCCTTCTTTTATTCACATGTTTGGCTGCCGCTCTGGTTAATGATTAAAGAAAAAAAAAACCCAACAGGATGGAGAGTCAAGCTAAGACAGTTTTAAGCTTTGTAGACTTCCTTGCACTGTTCCTCCTTCCCACTCTGCATTCCTGCCTTTGGCATTGTATGTATCTGTATATGGTAAATGAGATGTACTGACCTGCGTGTGTTGCAAATCACTGTCTTTTGCTTTAGCTTTTACCAGATTCGTGCATCTATGAAAATTCCTCCAAGAATTCCACACAAATTAGAAGCTAGCTTGTTACATGCAACTGGTAAGTGCAAAAACTTTTAGTAAATGAGGTCATTATCTTGCCTTGCTAATTAAGGGAGCATGCTTTTTGTCTTACATTGTTATAACTAATATAAAAGTGTTTTTAATTTTGTTTTTAACACAATAAAAATGTAAGTTGTTTCATGGTGACCTGCTGAAAAACTAGCTTGTTCTTAGCAATGAGACTTAAAAGTTGATTACAGAATTTGTGTTACTGTTTTTCCTCTGTAGCAAAACATGGTGATTGTTAGTGTCTTCCGTTTTTTCCACTGATCTGCTCAGTCTTTTCCATGATTCAGATGACCAAGGGCAGATCTCATTTAAATAGATATCCTCAAAGTAGTGGAGAACTTCAGATACAAACTCTTATACATATTGCTAAGCCCATTTTTTACTGAAAAGACGACTCTGAAAGGATCCAGTCTTGCTATTTTCAGACTTCCTGTCTTGTTGTCTGGTGGCAAAGTTGAAAATTGATTTGTGTGAAATAGATAGATCAATAATTCTTATGAACCAAGATTACTCCACTAAAAAGGCAAAGTTTAGTGTGGTTTAGGAAATTTAGCTCTGCTAAACTGGTGCTTTAGTAAACAATACTTTTTTAATAATGTCACTCAATGTTATGTTTAACATAGCTGAAAAAAAAGTTTTTCCATTTTACGGTGTATTTTAGAATGGTCTTCAGTTATTTTTTTCAGAAATCTGCAATTTTGTTAGTAAATTACGACGTATGCGTTAGCTTCTTTGTCTCTCATTACTAGGCATAAAGTATGTAAACATTAAGACTGCAATTTGGTGTGAGTTTAGCTCAGAACTGCTGTCAAAAAAAAAAAAAAAAAAAAAAATTAGCCCGTGATTCCCCCTGGCCACTCTTTCTTGTCTTCATATTGCTCTTTGCTCTGTTGACCCAAGTGTCTGATTTGGCCTGGGAACTCAACTGGGGAACTTATTCAGCTGACAAGCAGCTGTTTCACAAAAAAACCAAACCCACCCAAACCCAAAAACTGGGGTCCTTTTTAGATCAGTCTCAGTTTCGTTTATCAGGGAGTTACTGTGATGTTTGTGCCATGACAAAGTGGAAAGAAGGGTGCAAGCTGGTTAATGAAAGGGCATTAGTTTATCCTTCTTGTGGACGTGAACGTGCTTGGTCTTGCTGAGCACCTCTGCCTTCAAGATACGGCAAGCCACTTGCTTTAGCTCCAGCCTTGTGAAGGTCTCCTGGCATTCTTGTAATTTGAAGGGAGAGAGGTAGTCATGCTCTAGAAAGTTAAAAGAAAAACGTATGTAATTCTAGCCTGTATGAGGTTTTTTCAGATTTGAGGCTGTTCTGAATTCTGCCTTCTATGAGAAACTCATGGCTGGTTTTCAGGAGAAAAAAAAAAAAGGAAGAAAAAAAAACAAGTTAGGAATGAGATGTCCATTTTTGTGATGCAAGAATAAATTAATTCCCCACTACATTTCCACTCCGTAGCTGAGGTGGCTTTTTGTGTGGATAAAAGCCTAGAAATAGTCTTGGTCAGTCACTGCATAGCTGACTTAAAAAATAGTAGTTCTGCCTTGTTGACTTCACATTTGTGAGACCTTGCTCCCCACGTAGATGTGGCTCAGTCTGTTCCTGGCGTCAGCTTTTCCTCTTCGACTCCTCTCTCTCGCTTCTGAGGGTGCCGTTTCACGTTACACTGAAGTCAGCAGAACCGAGGGCTGTAAGTCAGAGTGGGACACCGTGTAGGAAGTGGGACCTCGGCCACATGTCTCCGTTACTTCTTTTGTATCGGACTGGAGTGGGAGATCCCTTTTGCTGATGCTGTGCAGTTAGATCAGATTACGTGTCATCTGAAACCATTCCCGCTCTGCCCTTCACCTGTAACAGATGACACGGATGGATATAAGCTGAAAGTGGCATTATATATAGGGCAATTAGCCTTTAATGATTCAGCCTTTGTAAGCATTTTGTCCAGGACACTTAAATTGATGATATGTATGAAAGCACTTCAGCAAACCCCAGTATTTTTACTTGTTTCTGGTTTCCGAAGGGAAGTTGAACTAAGACATTATGAAGATTGTAGAGTGGGAATATTTACCAAGTGCAGGTATTTTCTATCAGAGCCCTGTAGACCTCCAATCTGTAAAGTGCAAACTTTGCAGATATTGTTTTTTCTTTTGTGGATTTCTTTGAAGTAATTTATGAAGAAGAATCAAAAGAATTTAAAAAAATGTTTTGCACCCCCATTTACACAATTTCTAAGACTTTGCGTTCTGGAAGAGGTTAACATTATTAAACCTGGTAGTAGAGGAGTGATAAGAAAGTGTATTTCTGTTACTTTTGTTCTTCCAAGTTCCATCTTCTTTTATGTGTTGTTCCACAGGATAGTGTCCATCATGATATTTCCTGTGTGATAACCCCCTGCTATTATGCTAAATATTTCCTCAATAACTGTTTTAAACCATTCCCTTTCTCATTTATTCCACAAGTCGTTTAACCTTTTTTTGGCAAAGGATTCCCCAAGCATTTATCGTACTTTTCTGAACTCTTTTTGATAAGCAGCCTCTGGACTGAAAGCGGAAGTGTTGTATCGAATGAGAAATGCAAGGTTCAGGTGATGCACTTGGAACTGGTCTGGCCAGAGTAGCATGCAAAGACCTGGAAGGAAAGAATGAACTACCTCTGTTCTTGATTAATTCAGTGGAGTGGTATATGTCACTTAACCCTTTTGCCTCACCCGTAGGTAATTAAGAGTTCCCAGTGTGGTTAAACCTTGCAAATCAACATGAATGCTGGATGAAACAAGACAGATTTCAGGATTTTTGTTAGAATTTTTGATGCCTGGAATGTCTTACTCCAATTTGGCACAAAGCAAAACTTCTTCAGTCTAGAACTTATATTAAAAGCAAATTACATTAAAAATATTGATACAATATTTCTTTGAAACAAAATGTGCTCCTTCGAACTCCAGCAGTTGCTGACTGAAATGGAAGCTGCTGATATTGTTGGTGTTACAGTTTTAATAGTGGTCATGAAACTGATAGGAGTGATAGTTCCTTTTTTTTGCTGCTCCAGGGTTTCCAAATTCTAGGCCAATTATATTAATACTAGCTTCTCTTTTCAGGTGCAGATCTTGCCTTTCCTGCTTCAATCCATGACAATATAGTTTGCAGTAAAACATTTCAGATTCTTTACAAAAATGAGGAAGTTTCTGTGAACGACGTGATGATTTTCAAAATAAAAATGCTGTTAGATGAGAAGAAGGTAATCTGCCACTCAACTTTACTATATTCAGATAATTAAGTCTTTGTTATGTACAATTTGGATTAGTATAAATAAGAGACCTGAAAAGATTTCGTGCTTCTACAATTTCTTTTTAGATTGAGGAGTCTCTTAATGAAATGAATTTTCTGCTAACATTAGATCTACACTTCACGGATACAGACTATTCGTAAGTTTAAATATAGAAGATTTTATTAAAGCAACAATATATGTTAACTTTTTAAACTGATTAAATCTGTATTATATATATACGTAATGTGTTCATATTAGGCATATATGAGGGTAAAAAAGAAATCCAGCACTGAAGTCTGTTAAGATTTCATAACTGGTTTGTCTTATTCTGATTTTTTTTTTTCCCCCATATTTTTTTCCTTGGGGGAGATTGCATTCCAAAGTATAGGCCTATGCTAAGTTGCTATCTGCGTCAGTTATCGATAACTTGCAATTTAAATATGATTGTTCTAATTGTATGTTGTTTTGTTTTAATTGCTTTTTAGACCAGATGACCTGAGCACACTACAGCCAATTAGTAGCCGAACTTTAAAGTTGCACTTTAACTTACACCGGGGCCTTCATCATTATGTCAATGTTATGTTTGATTACTTCCACCTTTCTGTCGTATCGGTTATAGTCCATGCTTCTTTGGTTGCTCTGCATCAGCCATTGATAAGGTAATCTCTTGTTAATAAAATGCAATTAAATTATTGAGTGTCCAAATGGAAATGTTATAAAAATAGAATACTTAGGAAGGAGGCCCAAAGGGATGAGAAACTTCTTGTTTTCAAAGTTACCTGGAATAAATTCTGAGTTTGTTTTTGTTAGAAATAAGAGTATGTAGTGTAGAAGAGAGATAATACCCAAGACCAGAGAAGAGGAGGAATGCATAAATATCTGTATTTATACATGTATGTTTATATCTATAAATATTTATACATTTTCTTAATCGGGAAGATCTGCTCGCTCTAGTTAGTGACTCTAACAGGTGCCATTAATACAAACAAGGCATCTTCTGTTAGCTGTCTTCAGTTTTCAGTTACTACTGTAATGGCAATGATTTCTGCAAATGATGCGTGTACCATTTTCTAAAGTAAATGGAACTGGAGAATTTCATTTTCTCTTTAAAAAAGCTTTTGCCTAATTTTTACTGATGCCTTTGTATTTCATTTGACTTGTGTCACCCTTTGCAATCTCTGTTTACCTTGCTTCTCTGTCTCAAAAGTAAGTGTGAAAAAGGACCATACAGTCAGTCACACATATGAAGTATTCTTTACACAGCTTTTTCTTTAGCATATCTATCTGTGCCTTCTTTCATGGTTTTCAAATACTCCAGGCTACTTGCCCCAGGTTTCTTCATATTCAAATTCAGGCTGTGCCATATGATTCTATGTTTCTATATATGTCCAAACCTTTAGCTTAAGATACTCCTGCTGCTTGTCCCTGTCTTCACATCATGGAAAGCTGTGTCTCTAGGTATGTTAGACAGCTGTTCTGTGCAGTAGGACTGTGCTGGTTTGGAGGATTCAACTGGCTTTTTTTCTTTTTTGTCTTTTTTTCCCCTCCAAGTCAGATTGTTTTGGTGATGTGTTTTAGGCGTGGTTATATAGTAATTAAACTGGCACATCTGAAGGGATGGCACAGCATTATTTGGGAGAAGAACAAGTAGTGAGGAGGTGGGAATTATCTTAAGCTAGTATTGTTGTTGAAGTCTGCATCTGATAAAATCATGCACTTAAAGTAGCAGCATGTATGTAGAGTGTAAGTTGTCACACTGTACCACAAGTGAAATTCAAGCTTTTGCCCTGTATTCATCCCATAACTGTAGGGCCAAACTTCACTTCATTGTGAAAAAATGAAAAACAGGTTTTGTTACTAATTTTCAGCCAGAGATGTATTTGTCCCCGCTGACTTTTTAAAAGGTTGCAGAAAATTTGAGGTTTTTCATACAATTTTTCCTCTGTTTCTGGCGTGTCAAGTGGTCATACAATAATGCTATTTAATTTTAAACCTCAACTTGATACAGCTTGTGTAAGGAGATATTGAAACAAAACAGCAACTTCCATGCTGCTTCGATTATCTTTAGAGTAGAATGTTACTGGTGTCCATAAAATTATTTTAAGGGTCCAAGTTGTCCTTTCAATTAGTTTGGGGTGGGGAGAGGAAGAAACTTAGAAATTTACAGTGCTTTACTTCAGCTGGGCTATCCCACATTGTAATACTTAGCAAATACTTTATAGTTGCCATATCCATATCCTGCTTGCTTTTCTGGAGCACCTCTTTCTGAAAAACCTGAACATTGCAGACTTCACTCCCCTTCATCCTTTGGGCTTTCTGGGGTGATAGTTTGCTTCTCTGTTCGGGTCATGCTCACATTATTGACATCCCTTTCTTTCCTCGGGGGTCACTTTTTGAGTGTCTTCATTTTCAGAGTAGCATCCAGGTTTTCCTTCTCTCGGGAGCAACCAGTATTAACACTTTCCTTGAAAGAGAGGAGATAATTCCACTTGGTTATGGCCCTGGAGTCCTGTACAATCTACTCTTTTTATTAACCTGTCATTGCTTATTTCTGCCCATTATCTAAAAGTCCCCACTTTCTGTGTTCATTCATCTTTCATTAATTTTTCCTAGCTCTGTGTCCTCGCAAGGCTACTGTTGTAAGATGCTCTCTTCTCCCAGGGCTTCAGGACAGCCTTTCCTCCTCAGCAGGCAGAGGAAAGGCATCCCTTAGGAAAACAGCGACGGCAGTTTGTGTGACAGCTTTCCAACCGCTTGCTACTGCTTTACTTTTAGGACGTAAAGTCCCCACAGCAAAGTTGGCAGGAAATGAATGCCTCTTAACCTGTTACAGTTCAAAATTTATCTGTATGGTTTAAACTTCCAGGAATATTGTTTAAAATAGTTGAGGTTTGCATTGGAAAAAATGAGGAAGAGCTGCCGCAATCTCCTGGCACAGAGTCTGCTGACCTTCATGGTGAGAGATGGCAACAGCACAGTGGAGGGTAATAATTTCTTAAATTTCTCCACCTAGCCGGAGATATGCTTTGAAGAGAACTGCTTTCGAAGCACTGCTCGCCTAGCACAGAACCAGAGACTAACTGAGGTATCTGGGTCATCCTGAGGGGTTTTAAAAGAGCAGCCGACTATGCTAGGAACTTCCAGGATATTACTGAGAGTCCTTGTTTCCACTACTTTTCAAAAAAAATATCAAGAGTGTTTTAACTATGATAGATTTTTGACACATAGTATGTTCAAATTATCAGTTCATTTGTGCTTTTTGCAGTTTTCCTCGCCCAGTGAAGAACACATGGTTGAACAGGAATGCACCAGCACAAAACAGGGACTCTGTGATTCCTTCTCTTGAAAGTGTGGTCTTTGGCAATAACTACACAAAACAGTTATCAGCAGATGTAAGAATATATCCGTATAACATTTTATTTTTATTTTGTTGGGCAGTGTTAATTTTATCTTCTCTGCAGAAATATTACTTGATAAAGAATGAACCTTGTAGGACTTGCTGCAGTGTGCCACATGATACGTGAAATGAGAAAAATTGTTCCAAAAGGCTATGTAACATGCTTCAGGAACACGCAGATGCAAAGCTGACAATATTTAGTGTTTAACCTTGTTTTTAAGATATGGCAATCCATTTAAAATCACAAAAATACAGATGAGGTTTGTGGAAAGAGGCAATTTATTCTGTTAACACTTCATTTACTGTACAAAATTACTATGTGCCTCATTTTTTTTTTCCTTTTTTTTAGGGATGCAGTTTTGTTGTTTCAGAGTCTTTCCTCAGCCATGCCTATAATTTCCACTATACACTTTGTGCCAGTTTGCTGCTTGCTTTCAAAGGGTTACACAGCTATTTCATTATGATAACAAAGGAGCTCCCCTCTTCTCACCGAATTGAACTGGGTATGTTGAGTTTAATAAAATGCATCACTTTCCTGTCAAAGTTTATTAAAAATACCCCTCTTCTAGACTAAACTGGCATAAATTTCATACATCTTGTATATCTAAAATCTTTTTGCTCGAACTGAGCTGGAATTTAATAACTCAAGGAAAAAAAAAAAAAAGAAACAAGTACTGTCACATTACTAATAAAATGAGGAGATTCCAGCCTGAATTTATGCAAATATATTTTTTTTCTTGTTGGTCTTGATTTCCCCTGTTATTTCAAGCTACTGTGTTTAGCAGTGAGAAAGTTAGAGAAATTCTTAATCCAGTAGCATGCTGCTCTTGGTTGTTTGTTATAAGGAAACATTGTATATTTCTATAAAAATTGGAACTCTGTAAGCTTTGATTTGAGAAGAATATTACAATGGAAACTTATCTGAAAAAAGACCTACAAGAAGAAATTGCTGCTGACTCAATTTGTAGTTAACTTTTGAAACAGACTTAGTTACCTAAGACTTAGGAAAAAGTCTGAATAGACAAGAACTGTTTCTATAAAGCTGAGTAATTAAAATATGCTTTCAGAGAAGCTATTTCTTTTAATAAAGTTAAAATTAAACTCTTACAGGACAGAAAGAAATTTAAGTTCTATGACAATGAGGACTTCTAGTCACTACATTTGATAAAAGTAACTGTAAAAATATTACATGAAATGTACAGAAATGTATGTTACATTTCTATAGAATGCTGGTACATTAGAGAGCCTAGCCTCAACTTGTGAACTAGGAGAGCGGTGAAAGTAAAAAAGGAGAACCTATTGGCATTATAAAGGATGATTTAGATTTTTTCCCTCATCAAGCATATACCTTTTTAGTCATGTAAAGTTCTAATTAAATCTGAAAAATAGGTCTTTTGGAATTTACATTGATTGTAGAAACATTTATTGATTTTTTGTATTGTTTAATTTTACCAATGTCAAAACTAAGCATTATGAAACAATAAGGTTGGAAGTCGAGATATGAAAACTATTTTAAAAATGTGATGTGGTCAGTTAGTGATTCAGAGGATGTTTCACTTGTATATTACAAAATACAAAGCTATTTTTTTAATTTCTTTTTTTTTTGAGGGAGAGTGCATTACAAATCTGTGCATAGAAAAATACCAGAAACTGAGGTGTTTTCTTTGTAGAAGCTAAAATACTGCTACAGTTATGGTGCAAAGAATATTTCTGTGTCAGTTATCTTAATCTTGGTATGGAGGGGAGCACCCTATTAAAGGAATGACTCAACTCTTGGTCTTCCTTTTAAGGACAAAATGTGCTTTTTCCCAAATAGAATCTGTGGGCACTATTGTTGTAAGGATAGGCTTAGACTAAATCTTGCTACTTAAATGTTTCAGATAGGACCTTAAACTCCCCTAAAATATTCCTACAAAATATATATGTAATGGAAAAAAGCCAGCCATTAAGTTACATAATTGGGTTGTACCTTTCAAACCTCATTGAAGTCACCCAAAACATTTTTATAAGCTTCAGTGGAACTTGAGTCAGACCTTTTGTAATTTCTATGGGTAATTTACCTTACCTTTAGGAATGCAAGCTTGAACAGAAATGCTCAAAATAAATATATGAAGAGAAAATTACTACTCACATTTACATTCACTGTACATATTCTGCTGACGGTTTGTTTCCGGGGGGGTGGGGGTGTATGTTTTAAGTCTTTCCTAGAGTTACTTTATTTTCTTATTTGTAAATATTTTTTTCATTTATTTCAGTTATTTTGTATATATATTGATTGGCACAATTGATATAACAAAAAGGACTAATAACGTAAATATTAATTATGCTACTATTACTCACCTTTTGCTCATGAAAAATAACTAATGCCTACCATTAATGCTAATTTTTCTAAAATCCATCAAGATTTTAAAAAAAACCAAACAAACCTGTGTTTCTGTGATGTCTGTAAAGAAATTGAAGCTCTCTGGACTTCACAAAGTACAGAATTGTCACTTGCATTTATTTTTAATTTTTAAAGTAAACAAACTGTTTTATAGTGAAGATTTTATGTGTGAAGTTTAAATGGGCTTTGCAGAAGAGAATCTCAAGTCCTGTTTAAATCCCAGAATCGTTACTTTTTTGTTTTAAATGATTATCTCTTTAATTTTGTTTCTTCTGTTTGCTTTGCTATTGCTCTGTCATATAATTTTGACACAAGACAGTGATTTTGCAGAAGCATGTGCAGACAACTGTTGGACTCAATAACTGTAACTGAGCATTTAAGTATTATTGGTTTTAGGAAATAAAAAATGCTAGCTTAATGTATATCACGAGTGATATCTAATCTAGAAACTACACTAAAATTATATGCTTTCATGTACTGATCTAACTGCACTAATTGCTAGGCTAGCAATAAGCCTTTTTACTAACTTTAAGGCAAATAATAAATCACAGATGAAAAAAGGAGTGTAGTAACTAGTGATGTGTGTGCAATCCCTATAACTAGCCAAGGCCAGCATGCAGGTCCTTTATGAACGCCTTCTCAGAAGAAAATATCCACGAACCCAGAGAGACGCCTACCTAGGTATGTTTCCAAAGCAGGTGATATAACCCCTCAGATTTTTATTAACAATACAAAATATTATATTCTTATTAACAATACAAAATATTATATTCTTTTGTAAACAGGAACACTATTTCACTATTCAGCTATAGTGAACATATGTTGAATTCTGACGAAGTCTGCAGAATTGAGCTACTTATTTCTAGGCTGAACATAGATAATAAAATGAGAAATTATTACTGGTTTTTGGTTTAGTTCTGTTCTATTTTACTAAACAAAAACTATTGAAGAGTTCAGTCAGTTGTCACCATTTAAATACAATAGCTAAAAATTATAGTGTCATTTAATTCATCACAGACTCAATTTTTTAGATAATTAAAGACTAGTACCTTTTGTTCCTGAGAAATCTTTCAGGTTGCTTCTGGTATCTCAAGGCTTGATTCTTCCAAAGACTACACAAGACATTATCAAAGGTGCATTTGTCCATATCTAAATGGGCAGTTCTCCCTTTGGAAAGTGTCAGTGTTGGCCTGATTCTGGACGAAAGACAACAGTGCTGTTTAAGCACAAGGAAGTTTGTGATGGGAAAAGAATAAAATGGCAGTTCAGTTTCATAGTAGGTCACCAGCTTAATCATCTATAAGTGCATTTGGGTTTTGTTTTAAAAAGAAAACAAAACTATCTTTTAGCAGAGCCAGCAAAATTGCATCAGATGTTTGCTGGGTGAACGTTATTGCTGTGCTGTAGAATGTTAATATTTAATTTCCTGTTGTCTTAGATTGTCTCTATTCTCTTTTTTTTTTTTTTTTTTTATTATCACATTGTAGTTTGGGATTTTCCATAATGATTTTAGACTTCAGAGTTTTACATGTTCTTCAAAGCCTATTCTCAATTGCAGTGTGACAAAAAAGATAAATAATCAGTATTGTGTCTCATAAGTAAGCCATTTAATTTTTTCACTAATGACAAAATTTTTGTGGCCACAAACAGACCAAAAGTAGTATCATATCTTAAACTGTTTACATATATTTTCAGAGTAATTACTATCAAGTACTGTTTAGGTAATATAGGTGTATGTAGTTTCTTTCAAAAACATTTCTAAACTTGTTTCTGAGAACTTCTGCAATTTGCATATTTTCTCAGAACTTTGAGTTGTGTGAGTTATTTTGCTTGGCATTAAGTTTAAACCTAAGTATAATGGATGCAATTAGTTGAAAGTCAATATATAATTACCAAATCTGGGTGGATCATTTGAAGACAAGTTGAGTAAACACACTTGCTGTTTTGTAAACCTATGTTCATTATCCATATCCTAAATTTGTTAGTGTGGGTTTCAAGGCACGTTTTGTTGGTGTATGTTTTCAAGAAACATTGTAGGTTTTTTCCTTAATACTGCGTTTCAAAAATTAATTTAAATTAAAAAAATTTGTTACAAACAATTTTAGGGTTTATAAATTGTTCCCTTGTTACTGGTACCTCAGATGTAGAAGGAAATCAAAACATAGTGCTAAATTATTATTTAATTAATCAGATTTCCTTAAGTAGGGTAGGAATGATTAACAAGGAAAAATATCTTAAATGAAGGAATAAGTCTGTTTTCTTTATAAATAAGTCATTCAAGGTTCAGATCTAGTTTAAGCTGCCATACCATGGAAGATTGATTTGCTCTTAACATTGAGCTATTGAGAGAAAGATCAGTTAATGAACAGTTTTACTTGACTAAAATATAATTCCTCAGACAATTGAAGAACTGTATTTATATTCATGTAGCTTGAAAATCAGGTAAATAATATACCTGGAGAAAAATGGTCTTGAAATAAGGTATCTCTGGAAAATCAGAGGTAGAAGAGGAATTGTGTTGCCTCAGTTATGAATGATTACATTGCTGCTGAATAGTTGAGCAGCTCTCAGTGGATAATCTGCAAATTGTATCATCTAAATTACAGTATTTCAAGGATAATGTTGAATGGAAAATTGGTATCCTTGACAAGGCATCATGACAAGTGATCATGATACTCAGTTGCAAACCTTTTTTTTTTTAATTATTTGTGTTCTGTCCTCAATCTCAGAAATTAGTAAGAAATTATTTTAATGGGAGTTTATAATTTACTTGATCTAAAGTCAATTGTGGTACTTAATATGGCTTCAAGTTTTATTTGATGGGTTCTTTTCTTTTTATGTTTTAAAATTGTTTTATGAGGTAATTAGTTTTATTCTGCAACTTGGAAAGTACGTTTTTCATGGATATGTCCTGTCATCTTTCCAGAAAACATAGATGTAGAAGTTCGTCTTACAGAATTATGTGAAGAAGTAAAGGTACAATTTTTTTTCATTTATTAAATAAGTGAAATAACTATAAAAGTAGAGTCTGCTGATTTCATATGCTATTTGGGAATAAACTGTTTGTTTCAGTGATAACATCCTGTATGTTTTTTGCCAACACTTATTTCAACTGCTCCTCATTCAAAGAGAAATTGCTCAACTGACTCAAACTTAACTATTGATCTGGTGGCTTGGTGTGTCAGTACTTTTGTATACTATGAAACTGAAGATTATAGAAAGGTGGGTTACTTATATTAAAATCACATTTTGAATTTTCTGCGTTTGTAATTTGAATTCTTTGTTTTTGATGGTATCAAATGACAATGATAGAAGGTCAAGCAGTAATAGTGAGTTGTACAAAAGCAGATTCTCCAGGTCATCCCCTCATCTAGAAGGACTTGTCCTGATGCTGTGGTCTCCTGTTTTCCCTGCATTCTCAAGGAAACACTGTCTACTTCAGATTACTTAGATTTGTCTCCCCAACTCTGTCCTTAGACAGAACTAGCCCCAGCTGAATAGCTAATTTCCTTGTCACAGTGAAGTGTAAAGCATAGGTTTTACAACTTTTTTGAAAGATTGTCCGTGTTTTGCTGGTGAGTGGGCCATCTGCCCAGCTTTTGAAGAACCTTCCATTACTGTAGTAGTATAACTGCAAGGAAATGTAATATTGGCTTTAAAAGGATGTAATTTGTGTAACTGGAGACAAAGCCAGCACAGTTAGCTCTGTGGGCAACTAATGATCTTACTTTATATGTTAAAAGTTTTTTTACACTTACATAGCTTCTGTAAATTCTTTCAGTACCTATGATATTTTGTTTCATAGTTTCTCTCTTAGCTAGCTAAAGTACGTTTATATTTTTTCCTTTTTTTCTTTCTGTCCTTTTGTACAGTTCTCATCAAAAGTTCTTCCTCCTCTTATTTCCACTCTCGCCTACTAATCTGGTGTTTCAGTATTTGCAATCCTTTTTTCTACTCGTTCTTTAATATTGCTGGAGTTGACTCTTTACTATCTTTACTTTTTAAACCCTTTGCCTCAGTGCCTTATATACTTGCAATGAGTTTCTGAAAAACTCTATTTTTTTCTAAAATGGCAGGGAACATAAGCCTAGTAGTCTACAATTGACTGGTGTGAAACTATATCACAGGATTACAGTACACTGTTAAGAAACAAAAACTTGTTTCACACTGAATTTGTCTTGGTGTGATCTGGTTCTAGGAAGCCTATACTGTAAGACTGGTTCCTGAGCGTGTTTAAAGTGTATGTAGATACGTAGCACCATATAAATGTTATTGTGAGTTGTGACTTTTCTGAAAGGGAGATGTCTTTATTAAATTTTTACAGTTGTATGAAATTTGGACTAACTTAGCAAGTATCAATTTTCTGTTTTCTGATTGCTGATTCCTGATTTCAGACACACTATATTTTCGCATGTTAGAAAATACAGCAGTTGCAACTCAGTTATGGTTGCCATAAATGGAATTGTTGCTTTAATTTAAGGTCAGGAGTCCTAATTCTAAAGACAACTGGATAATATTTAAACCAACATAAAATAATCTGTTAGTGTTTTAACATAGATTAATTCAATTCTGATACTTAGACAAAGCAGTTCTCATTTGGAAGTTACTTTTAAAATTAAAATTCTTACTAAGATACTCGTACTAAGTACGCTTTTTTTTGACTCTTGTCTGTACATTATGGTCTCATCTGTTAATCATGTAAATATGTTTTCCTAACTTCAGAAAATGGAAAATCCTGATGAACTGGCAGAACTTATAAATATGAATCTTGCCCAGCTTTGCTCACTTCTAATGGCTCTCTGGGGGCAATTTCTGGAGGTCATTACCTTACAAGAGGAGGTCACAGCATTGCTAGCACAAGAGCATCACACATTAAGAGTAAGTATGTACTCTTGCTTTAGGAACTCTGGCATGCTCGTACTCTTACTGGGATACGTTGTTATGGAAATGTGTATCAAAATGAGACTCTAGGTTCTAATTTTTCTAGGTTTTTTTGGGAAGATTAGTTGGAATCGTAAAAGGAGCTGTTGGATTGCATTTGTTGGCTTGTATATCATGTTGTTAGAGCTTATTCTTGGAATGTAATACATAAAATACATTATTTATGTTTACAAGCCAACTAATTCATTGATCTTTTGAATAAGAAATGCAGTTCAGAAGGCAAATTGCAGTCTGTGGAATAAGATGTATTTGTGCAGAATGATGTATTTTTCTGCAGGAACCATGCCTAGTGCTCACCCTGCATTTTACTTCCCTACTGCATTTAGGCTGCCTGCTTACATCATAAACCAAAGTGTACTTCCCTTCTGAATTCAGAATTTATAACATTCATAAGCTTTGAAAAGTCTCTTAAGTGGGATTTTAAAAAAGAAGAGAGATATCGGAAATGATCTGGCATGTGAATATGTGTGTATATGTATGAAAAAAGAGAGAGAGAGAGAGTACCTACACACACAATTGATCTGTATGTGTGTATATACAGTTGCTGTGGGCTTTCTACGTGCAAAACCAAAGCAATGCTGATTCCCATAGTGAAATATTTTCAAATATGAACTAAAGTGTTACACTCACTTTCTAATAAATATATTTTTCCCTCCAGTCTTTTGTGGCCATGGGTTTGAAGAAACCTAACAGAGAGTAAGATTCATTAAACCAAAAACAAATAAATAATGACACCCACCACCCCTACTTGCCAAACACACGGCTTGATCTTCAGCTGGCCTGGCATCTTTACTGTCTGACATGACAATCTGTGCGTTTCTCTCACACACGTTATAGAATAGGTCATTTTAAGAGATTATCTGGAGGCTGCTCTTGTACAACCATTTGCAGAGTGCTTGTTAGAAGGTGTGGTTAACACGAATACACATTATCAGTGCTTTGTAATAGTCACAATCCAAAACAAAGTCTATTTTAAGGCTTTATTTCTTAGAGATTCGATTTGTCTCACCAGCATTTCTGTCATTTGCATCAAAGCCCTTTCTGTTTTGGTTCTGGAGGGGAAACTGATTATCAAGGATACTTGGACTGTGGTCTTACGTACAGACTTGATAAATCACATTGTTTAATGAGGGAGTCACGGTGGTGGAAATGGCCTATTCTGGAGAATAAATGGAATCTTTCAGAAAGAGCGCGAGGCCTATTTGTTAGATGTACTAGCCATAGGAAAGTGTGAGCATTTTACTGGCTATCTGTGAATCTTACTTTACCTTTCTGTGCTTTTCGTGTGAATTCTGGAATCCTTCAAATTAACTAGTGGAAGATAAGAAATGAGAATACTGTTTCACTTAACCTGCACTTGCATTCAGCTGCTGGTATGTTAGTGTTTGTACAAGTATATATTTAATAAAACTAAAGGAATTATTAATACTTTTATTTTTACTGCTCCAACATTTTAGAAAAAAAGAAAAGATATTGCTAATGATTATGTTTTTAGCTTCTTAAATGTGGTTTCTTTGAAAATCTCTCTAAGTCATTCTCTCTAGCTCTTATACCTTAATTGTTGAATTTTACTGCAATTATTTTAGGGAATATAAATCAAAGTAGTTAATTATACTACGTGAATTGAGATATTGTGCATGTTAAAAGTATTTCTGTGATGCTTTCCAGTTTTCACAAAATTTGAATAGGAGTTCCCTTCCTCCCTTTTTTTTTTTTAAAAAAAGTATCATTTGATTTGACGCCTGCATTTTTTCCCTTTCCAGTTGCTGTTAAGCCCACTTGTTTCGTTATCTGTCACTACGCGTAAACTTGTTTTAAGCGCCACATCATATTTAATTTTTGCTTTTTTTGATAAGAAAAAAGCAAATTATTCTTCAATAAAAGCTGTAGAAATATTCTTTTCTGGAGGTATGAGTTCACACTTGTAGCATAGTGGTGTGGGGATGAAGAGTCTTATGTAGGGCCCAGTGTAGCTTGCTAGTGAGGGACACTGAGTCTCTAAAACTTAGGAGCCTTCTAAGTTGAGCTCAGAGGTGATCCTTGTTCTAACTGAAAAAGTTGAGCTTATTTTATTTTTTTAAAGAAGTGGCTAATTGCTATTTGTTATTGAATTCTGCAGTTACTGGATACTGCATTATCTACCCAAACATCACAGGCTGAAAAAGAGATGCAGGACACGGGTAATCTTAAACTTACCTTTTTATTTAGAGCCTGATAGCGAAGAGCAAGCAGGCTGACTCTAGAATTTGAATAATACAGCATCGAGAAGGAAATTCTTCCTGAGCCAATTTACAGAGAACCAGCATTGTGTTGTTATTTAATTTTACAAGCACTAATTTGCAAATGTGATGCTTGTTTTCTGTACTCCAAGATGCGAAGTGCTTGTGTGAGTACTTTGCAAATGTATGTACTTAAAATATATGTAAAAAGACGTAGCTTCACTGGGCTTCCCACATGGCAGTAGAGCAGGAGCCAGCAATCCATAAATGCAGTAAACCTTTAAATTAAAAAGAGATTAAATTTGAGCCTTGACATTTTTAAGAACATGTCTCTGGTTGTCGATTTTGGACCCTGTTTTGTAGTGTTTAGTATAGTAATTTGTAATTTGTATTAACAGTCTCTGGAGAATTTGTATTCTGAGCATACATATAAACTTCTTTTGGGAAACATGCAATGATCATGCTTCACTAGAGGCATTATCTGCTCGTGTCAAATGATGCACGCTTTCGGGTTAGTGAATTTGGTTGGGATTTGAGAGATGATCTACTAATTCTCCTCTTGAGAGTATATCTGTCTTTTGTGGAATAAGATTTTTGTACTATACAAAATTCTGTCCTTCTAAATAATGCCTTTTATTTTGGAAATCGATACTCTGTTGTGTTCTCTACGGGATGCTAAATCTCTTTTAATTTTACCTTTTCGTCTTGCAATATTTACAAACTATACCCTCCACAGGAAATTTCTCCCTTAGTTTAGTATTTTAGTTTAGCATTAATCTAAGATGAAGGAACGCTTTTAGGGAATCATTCATCTGACTGGTTTAGATATTTGTGTTAAAACATGCCCTAGAAATGCCTGTCATCTGTATTTGGTCAAATGACTTTCACCCTCGTTGCACAGATGCTTATAAAACAGGTATTTCCGGTGAAGTGTTGTTAGAAAATAAGGTTATAATGAAATAATATATTTTAAGTGTTTAAAATTATTATTTTAATATTTTTACTTATTTTTACTTATTTTTACTTATTTTTACTTATTTTTACTTATTTTTACTTATTTTTACTTATTTTTACTTATTTTTACTTATTTTTACTTATTTTTACTTATTTTTACTTATTTTTACTTATTTTACTTGAGTATTTAAATACTTAACTACTTTCAAATACTTTGGATATTAAGCGCTACATAAAAAAATCAGGAACACTTCAGGTGTACTAGAATACCTATCAACTACATAATCACACTGATAAGGTTTACAACTGCATTTTATGGAAAAAACTGCTTAGAGTATGTTATTTTATATTACAAAACATTTGCACACTAAACTAGTTCACCTGTTTATTCCATAGTGACATCTTCTGGTAGGTCTGAACATGCTCTTCCAAAATTATTTCTTTCAGTTTGATTAGTCCTAAAATAATGAGAACTGAGACCTAAGATCTCAGACTGCTGCTCGTAAACGTGCAGGGACTCAGTATATATTCCATAGCAGTTCTTCTATCTGATTTTTTCCTCCTCTTCTGTCTACCTTGGGAGGACCACAAAAACCATAATTTTGGGAAGTCTGTAGGGACTGGGAGCAGCGGATACAGTTTCCTCCTCCAAAGTCGTTGTGGAGTCGGCCCAAGTCGGCAGCGCCTGAGTCACTATCACCAGCTGGTAGTCGTTCTGGTTCCGCAGAGCCTGTTTAACAGCATCCTAGCAAATGCCTTGGTGTTTCCATAAGTTAAGCACTGATTAAGCATAATAAGCTACTGTTGGTTTGGGTTTTTTCCTCTCCTTAATATGGATTTATGTGGGCTTTTGGAGCTTGCTTTCAACTAGTTTTATATCGTTGCTGTTATACCAAGAGCTGTCTGGAGCTGGTAATCAGATTTTCTTCAAAAGCACTGGAATTGCTTAAACAATTACAAATGGGATTTATTGCAAACAAGCAAACAAAAAAAAAAGCCTTCCTTTTCTGTTTGGGATAGTGGCAGAATTCTAAACATCTGGTCTCCATATAACTCCAGTTACTTTACATGGTAAAGTGAATGCTCGCATCTAAAGTCAAAAACCACCTTGCTTGCCTCCTGGGAAACAGCTTTGTCCTCTTTTCCTGGCGTGAACCACAGACATCTACAAATTGGGTAGTATTTATGTTGTTATTTTATTTCCTATTACATGATTTATTAGGATCTTTAATTCATTTTTAAATTGCTTGGTTTAGAATGATAACCAGTCCAGTCTTTACAATCAGTTGCTCTAAAATCTAGGTTTTTAACCAGTCAGCTTGTCTCTAAGTCTATTGTATAACGATCTTCTCCCTTTCTGGGGGAAAGGTTGGGGATTAGCTCTGACAAAACCATCTGTTTGGAAGGTAGATGTCTGTTTCGAAAAGCCAGCTGGGGAAGTGCAGAGGAATACTTAGGAACAGTGATCCCTCGTGTGTATGCATAAACTCCTAACATAATTTCTGAAGGAGAGCAGATACATCTTGTGCATGTGTGTGTGTGTCTGGTCACTTCTGAGAGTGGAAGTTGCATTTACAAGAAAGTATCAAATGTAGTGTTTTCTTTTTACTTCAAAACATTTTCTGTGACTATTCACAGATCGTGTTATCACTGAGATTAATTTCATATAATAGAGTAAATTGAGTTCTGGGAGGTTGGGACAGGACTTTCAGCTTCTAGTGCAGATTAGCAATTGGGGGCTTAATGTTTAGGGTTGGTTTTTTGTTGTTTGTTTTTTTTTTTTCTTAAGCACCTTGGTGCAATTTTTTTCCCAGTTTTTCTTTCACTCATTGGAAGAAAAAAAGGAAAAGGTAGAAGCTACGGAACATGAAACTTCATCCAAATGGTATGCTCTAAAAGTATACTGGGCAGCGTATCAGGAGGGAAAACTAACTCCTCTGCAAGTGCTTATCTCTGAACAAAAGTTAGCATGGTCCTGAAAGTCTGATGTTTGCCAGTTAATGCACAGGGTTTTCCTAGTGCCGTGTCTGTGCGCAGGGTGGATGCAGATGCTGGCTGCACCTCTGAGTGAAGTGAAAGAGCTGAGGGAACTGAACCGGGTCTGATGCTTGCTCCACCAGATATACTGCAAACTCTCACGGTCTGTTTGGGAAATTAGATAATTTAAAAGGAAGACCCAGAGTATATGGAGGAAACAAAGGAGTAGGGGGCCAGGAAGTAGCTGGTAAATAAATGATTGACTAAATAGACTAGCGACATAAGTGGTTCTCTAAGTGGGATAGAAATTTTGTTTTAATTGATATAAACAAGTTTATGTTTATGCCCAAGTTAACGCACAAGCTGTTGCCAACAGCCACTGTACAGCACATTCTCTTTTTTATATGTCTTGTTACAACAAACAAGATGCTGTCATACTGCATTGAATTGCATTTTTTTTAATGCAGATAATTGGGCAATTGCAAAAATAAAAGTTCTAAAAATGCATCTAGATTGAATTAATATTTTTATGTAATATTGGAAATGTGAGAAATCTCATCTTGCAAAATCTTAACTTTAGGGTTTCTATATACTGCATTTTCAATACACTGATTGTGTTTTTATTTGTGGTAACTTGCTGTATAATTTATACTCTTATTTCCACCCTATGTATTTGATGATAAAAAAATATGCTCCTCTGTTATAAAATACCATTTTAGTATTGTATGGTTTGTTGACTTCAGGCGTACAATTAAGTCTTGAATACAGTGCTTGTAATTAGCATACATTTTGTTATTGTCTTTGTCATTTGCAGCTGAAATCTTTACAAACAGATTTTTTTGCACAATAGTTTACTGTGGGCTAGAGTATTCATGGAGAGTTTGAAACACATACTTCTCCGTATTTTGAGACTGCAGAGTATCTAATGAGTTTCTACTTCTGAAGGTAATCCTCAAGCACATTCAGAAGTGTCCATCAAACAGTCATTTCCTTTCTTTGCATTGAATTTCTCTTAATATTTTTGTGTGTTATTGTTTCAGGTGAGCCTGATTTGGATGATTAATTTCTTGGTAATCAAGTTTTCAGCAGGCAGTTGAATCTAACATAAGTCCTCTCAGTCATCCAGTGCACAAATGAAAATTCTCATTTCAGTCGCTAGTCTTGCCTGTGGCATCCTCTTTCCTCCCACTCAGACTGAACACTTAAAAAAAGTAGCCATCTATATAATACATACAAGTTAATAACATCGCTGTATAGGAATGCCGGTGGATTTTCAGAAATCATATGTAATATAAAGTAAGCTCTAACTTTATTTGGATCTTGCAGGTGCGCAGATTTGCAGAAGCATTTTTTTGTCTTGAGCATCCTAGGCAAGCTGCCCTTGCCTATCAAGAACTACAGTGAGTAGCCTTTCGAAGTGCACAGTATGTAGCATGTAGTACTGTTCTTCTGTAGCTTATGTTGTGTAGAAGTACTGTCTGGCAAAAATACTTGCATAACAAGTTCAAGAGAAACTTAGGTTCTAAATACAGATTTGAAGTTTTTTAATGAAAGTTAGGTAAGAGGTTATTAAATAACTATTAAAGCTTTTTAATAACTAATTGGTAGAAAAGCTTCTACTAAAGTGAATTAAACTACTGCTTATTTCTGTTAATGTAAAAATAAATAGTTCTATTTTTTTCATGTAGGACTACTTCCTTTTTTTTCAGTGCTCAAAGTCACCTACAGATGTGTGCAGCTATCAAAAACACTTCCTTCTGCAGTTCTCTTCCACCCCTCCCTATTGAATGCAGTGAGCTAGATGGAGATATGAACTCCTTGCCTATAATCTTTGAAGATCGATATTTAGATTCAATTACTGAAGGTAACCACACTTCACAGTGCAGTTTTCTTTTTTGAAGAAATGAGCAAAAATTATGTAAAACCTGAGTATTTTTCTTTACATTTCTTACTGGCTTTAAAGGAGTACATTTGTTTGCTAGGAAATGTTTCTGTAGTTTGAGTTTTGAGAGTATGTGAAGTTCTATAATTACTAGTGTTTTATAGCTTCAGTTACCTGCATAATCTTGTTGTAAACAATCCTTTTTCTTTTTTTTTTTTTTTAACCCATGCTTTTTTTTTTTTTTGTGAAAGATCTGGATGTACCCTGGTTGGTAGTTCAGAGTCTTCCAAGGTCAGAGTCCAGTAAACTGGATAAATTTGAAGCTGAAGAAGGTTTTGTAGCTGGTTTTACTAGCCCGGAACTGAAAATAAGACCTGCAGGTGCCTCCAACCTTTGGCATTCAGAAAGTGAAAAGATGCTAACAAAAACTTTGAAAGGGAAAAATGAAGATGCAAATAAATCCAAAGTTAAGGTTACTAAGCTCATGAAAACAATGAAACCTGAAAACACAAAAAAAGTTGTGAAACAGAACTCTAAGGACTCTGTGGTCTTAGTAGGCTACAAATGTTTGAAAAGTGCAGCACTGGAAGATGCCTCTAGAAGTTCGGAAGGCAGGCCTTCATACAATGCTAACGAAGGGCTGGACCCTACATTTGGCGGATTTCCTTGTGATACAAAGACCTGCACCAGGCAAATAAGTCAAAGAGAACTTGCATTTTTGCCATCTGGAACTGAGGAAAAGACTGCCAAGATTGAAGGTGTCCAACCAGGTCTGGGTAGCCCTGTGCACTGTGAAAATGTGGCTATTTTTGGTAGACTTACTATCTCCCAGACAGGTTCTGGAACTATACAAGCAGATAGTGCTCTACAGCCCAGAGGTACACTTGAAGGTTGTCATGGAGGTCAACCAGCTTCCTCAGGAGTCAGGACAATTGAGGTCAAACCAAGTAATAAGAATCCCTATGAAGGGGAGAAAGTAACTGTTCACATTGGATCATGGGCTGAGTTTCCGCAAGATGGAGTACAAGGAGAGAATTTGCAGACACCCAATATTCAGTCTTCAGAATCTGGAAATAAACTGAGTTCAGGAGAACAGGAACCACTGCTTGAAAAGGAAGATGTCCATGAAAGAAACTTCCGACATACCAGTGACACCTTGACAAAAATGAAAAATAATCAGCCTACTTTTTCTACAAAAGAAAGTCAACTTTCTGCAAGTGGAGACATGAGTAAATTACCAGATGTTAGCGTGACATATGCCTCCTCTAGGTTTTCAGATTCAGGCGTAGAAAGTGAACCAAGTTCTTTTGCAACTCACCCCAACCCTGATCAGGTTTTTGAAAATGTTCAAGGGCAAAGCGCACACAATGGTGAAAGGGTATTTCCTCAGCTTTTACTAAAACCAGACTGTGCTATAAAAAACGCAATAGAAAGCCATTGCACTGAGAGTACTAGCGCTGTAAGTGAAATACAGTCATCCCTGACGTCCATAAATTCTCTGCCTTCAGATGATGATGAGCTGTCACCTGATGAGAATTCAAAGATATCTATTGTACCGGAATGCCAGCTAAGTGATAGTAAAACGGTATTGGATCTTGGAGCAATTGACTTGTCAAAATGTGATGACAGTAAAAAATCAAACACCAATTTGCAGCAACAGTGTGTTGTATTTTCAGGGCATTCGGATAACAAAACTCTGTCTATACATTCCTTGCTTTCAGGAACAAAAGATCTTTTACATTTAGTTGTTTCAGATGAGGATACGTCTACAGAGGTGAAAAGTTATAGCCCACAGTCAGACCTTGGCACAATCTGCAAGGACTCTCAGGACATTGAAAGGCATCTTAACACTACAGAAGAAACAGTTAAATTGCATTTGGAAATTACTTGTATGGGTGAGCCATCTGTGGTTTCAGGTTCTTCATCTGTAAATGCAGTGTATGAGGTTGAAAAAACAAATGAAGGGAAACATGACGAGCCTTTAGAACTAAAGGAGACAACTGAAGAACTGTCAGTAGCTAAAAGTGAAACTGGTACAGATAATCCTTCTCCAACCAGTAGTACTGACATGGTAAAGCAAGGGCTTGTCGAAAACTATTTTGGCTCTCGAAGCAGCACAGATATTTCAGATATTTGGCCTATGGACAACAGCAATCCTGTTAGCCCTCAAAAGGAAACATATGAAAAACAAATTATTTGCTCTTCCCAACAAGACGAGGAAGAAGAGGAGGATCAAGAAATGATTGAAAACGGGTATTATGAAGAAACAGACTATAGTATTTTAGATGGAGCTTCCAGTGCTGACCAGGATCATGGCTCAGCAGAAGAGAGAGCCCTGAGATCTGAAAGGATTGATAGTGGGCATCTGCGAGATGGAATGACTGTGCCTCCTGTCTGTACTCCTGGTTGTCTGTCTTTTCCTTCTTCTCTGAGAGACTCTCCTTGCAATGTTATCTGTTCTTCAAGGAATAAATCTGATGCAATTACACAACAGCCAGGCAGCACATTCTACAGCTCAGCTTCATCTGTTTCCTGGTATGAAAGCTCCCCAAAACCTCAAATGTTAGCGTAAGTGATTGTTTTAAATCAAAGTTTTTTACTTTTAGAAATTATGATAATATAGTACAGAAGGGGAAAAGAAGCGTAGTTAGGCTCCAGAGTGTCCCCAGGAGTGTGGCTTGTGGATTCTGCACACTCAAGTAACATCACGTTTTAGATGTTCGGACAGAAAGTGTGTTAGCACTAAATTCCTTCTATCAGTTGTCTTGTAATTTTATGTGGTTTGACCAAGCAAAACACGATTTTTTTGTTTCTCTGTGTTCCTTTTAAAAAAAAAAAAAACATTCAGCTGAAAAGCGATGTCATAATGGCTACTGAGCATAAAAATGGTGTTTTATGAAATGGAAGCTGTTAAAATAGCAAGCATAGGAAAATATGCTTTGAGTTTAAAAACAAAAACATTCTGTAACTGGTTGTCTATCTAATTAGTTAAGTGAAGCAAATGTGCAATGCTAGCCTGGGTAATGGCCTTATTTTTCAATCTTAACTTCAAATATCCAAAATGTAACACTTCAGAGACCATAGTGCTCTAAATTACACTGCAATTTGGATACCAGGAAAGTCAAATTTAGAGGAACATCAGGGATGCCAGATCACACCTCCTCTTGCTGGCTTTAAGCATAGGAGTTTTCCGATACCCCCCTGCTGCTAACTGAACATGGGAAGCAGCAGCTTAATGTGTTGTATTGGAAGTAAAACGTTGCTGTCAGAAAGAAGAAACCTTAGAAGAGAGGTGCAGACAAGGAGCATGCTAAGCAAGCAGAAGAGATAAAAGACGAGATAGTTTGCGGTAAGCAGCTGAGAATAGGAGTAAGGACTGAGCGGTGGTGGAGGAAAACAGGTTAGAAATAGACAGAAAAGTAACTTCTGAAATACTGGAGAGTGGGTGCTGGTGCAGAATGGGAGGGATGAAAAGCAGAGGCTATTTAGGGTGTTGTGTAACAATAAAAGAAAGAGGGAACTCGAAGTAAAATCGAGGACTTAGCCTTGGGGAAGGCAGAGTCTCCCGCAGCGTGGGATGACTGGGATTCCAGAGGGCACAATCTGCTCCATGGAGAACCAGCCTTGGTACAGTCAGTTCAGAAAACACGCCTTGAGTACAAACTAAGTAACTTCTGCTGCAGAGTGATAAGACCAACTGCCTGCAGTGGTTTCTGTTCAGGCTGACTTCATTGAGGATTGTTCTTGCCAGTTAATAAGGAATAAGCTAAAGATAAAGCTGGGAAAACAGAGAACAAAAAGTAGAATGGGAGGAAAACAGTGAGCAGGCAGAAGAGGATGGGATGCTCTGTGAGGCATCACGCAGAACAGACGGATTAAGGAGGCAAAGGAGCATAAGGAAGCATAAAGCTTGAAGTGCTGCAGGGAAACTGATATGCAGTTAATTTGGTAGGAAGGTCATACACAAAAAAGTAAGAGAAGGGGAAGAAAGGGAGGAACACAGGGAACTCCTGGCATGTGGGGAGCTGAGCTATTAGAAACCATATAATATCTAAATATGATATCTAAAAGATCAGAGATCTGGATCTGGCTTCTTCAGAAGCAGGTATCAGTTATTCAGCCTACCAGGGGGACTTTCTAGTGAGCAGTTACAGCACTGGCTCCAGCTCTCTGCTCACCTAGGAAACAGGTTTTAAGTTTGTCAAGAATTATCAAAAGTCAGTGGAAATCTTTACCTTGACTTCTGATGGATTGCAATTACTGTAATTTTGTTACTGCGTTTAAACAAAGCTGTTGCTTGCTCAAGACCAGAACTAACCCAGAATCTTCAGTGGTTTCAGAAATACTTCAGAGTTTGCAGAGACGTTCAAAGGAGAGAAGAGAGTAGAGCTTGGGGTATGGATTTTGTTAATGAGGAGAAGGGGGCTGTAGGAAGCTGAAATAAAAAAATATTTTGAGGAACTGGCTTGTTTTGTGGAGGTAGTAATTTGATAAATATATTTTCCTTTGTATCAATTACATAGAAGACAAAGTAAAAAGACAGTAGAAAACTATATCCTAGGAGACCCTATGTTTGTCTGACAATAGTAAATGTTGTTTTATCTTAAATATGGTTTCATTCCAGTTTCCTACAGGCTAAAGAAGAACTGAAGCAACTTAAACTTCCTGGATTTATGTATAGTGATGTTTTCAAACTGGCTTCTTCAATACCTTATTTCAGTATGGAAGAGGATGACTGTTCAGAAGAAGGAATACATCTTATAGTCTGCGTCCATGGCCTAGATGGTATGCTGGGAAATGTGATACTGAATGAGGTAGCAGTTCAGGTTAGCGGTCAGGTTTAGCTTTTGTCATTTGAACTCTGAACTGAACGCTTCTGAAATAGGCTCACTGGAAGGAAATGGGAATCTGACGTTGTACTGTTACATTTGACAGTGTGTTCCACAGAATCGTTTAAATTCAGAATTTTATGTAACATTTGTCTCTAGTAAAACTTCCATGCACATAAACCCACTTTATGCCATAGCTCACATTAGACACATCTTCCACTTTTTTATATATAGGTGTTTGTCCGTATCATGGTAATAGAATGGAGTTACTAACAAAACAGTTTTGTTTAGAATTTGTAATGTTACATTGTCAAGGAAAATAAAATACGTGTATCTTGGTAGGAAAAAAATAGTATATGTAAAGTGCGGTCCAGTGTTTGTAAGGTTTTAAAAGGCTAGATTACAGAATCAGAGAATGCTTGAGGTTGGAAGGGGTCTCTGGAGATTGTCTAGTCCAACTCCCCTGCTCAAAGCAGGGTCACCTAAAGCAGGTTGCCCAGGACCCAGCCCAGCTCGGTTTTTGAGTATTTCCAAGGACGGAGACTCTACTGTAGTAGAAATGAGAAAATGTCCTGCCAATTGAAAGAAGGATTGGAAAGTTTAAATAGTTTTAAAAACTATTAAGTTTAAAGTTTAAATATTTTAATTAATATAGTCACCTGCTTTTAGTTCAAAGCATATGTGCATGTTAAGAAATAATATCCCCTCTAGTTAAGATATGCATAGTTTCCTGCCATCAACATTTTTGTCTTTTTTGAGAAGCTTCTTAAATTGCCAATGTAAGGAAACACAAGAGGGCAACAGATAGAATATTGGACTGGACTGACACTGAACAGCCTTCTTGTTCATTTTTCAAATTCCTAAGTTAAAAAAAAAAAGTTAAAATAACAAAATACCTTTTCTTTCTTCCTCTGGGCAGAAAGCATCCTTTGTTAAGCGCTTTTAAAGTGGAACTCGGAAGTATTCCTCCTTACTAGCATAGATATTCAAGTGCTATTGCATGCCTAGAATTGACACAAAAGTTAACTTGGCCAAAAAACCTGTTGTTAAAAAAACATGTTTTCAAAGCCTTAGAAAAATCCATATAGTTAGAATTTTCTTATGAAATGTCAAGTCCATACAAGTTCTTTCCTGTTAATAAGAGATTTAAATAAAAATCTTGTTCTCTAATTAAGGCAGAAAGGGTACTCTCTCTTCAAAACAATACGTGATCATTGATGTAGAGAGATCTTCAGGATGCTAGCTAAACTAGCATTTGTTGTCTTGGGTACCAGTCTAAATGTATCTTTGTCTGCTGACATTCCACTCTGCCTTTTTATTCTATGAAAATGTTTACAACTTGCCCTTATTCCTTGTTTCTTCACTGAATTCTTTAAGCTAGCTCTGAGTTCTTTAATTGACTTTTATCAAAGTCAATTAGGTTTTCAAGAATGTAATGTTCACAGTGCTCTGTATCTGTTGGATGCTAAGAGAAAATCAAACACGACTTACTAAATCCTTGCTTTTTTAAAATGGTGTCTGCATTGAATGTCATTTTTATAGACCGTTTTGTCACTGCATTTGGCATTGCAGTTTATCTTCCCAAGTCTTACTGAATTTTAATTAGGGCTGAGAATATCATTAGCTGTGTTTAAATATAAAGTTGTGCCGTAGGTTCATTTCAGTATTCTAAGTGCTTTTATTGCAAGTTAACTTCACAGTATTTAACTTGATTGTTTTTCCTTTTAAGGTAACAGCGCAGATCTAAGATTAGTGAAGACTTACATTGAGCTAGGGCTGCCTGGAGGGAGAATAGATTTTCTTATGTCCGAGAGGAATCAGGTATTTGCCAACAAAAAAAGAACTTTTGTAAAGCAATAAACAGCGTACATCTTCAGTCGTGTTTATTTAATGGCACTATCATGTTGCAGTTTACCACATGCTGTATATTTTATTGTATTCTCATGGAATCCGTGATTTGATCTGTGGCTTGCATTGAAGTAATTACAAAACCTAGGGTGATATTGAAGGTAAATACATAAGGAGTAACGTTGTTGCTGCCATTTTGTTGTGTGTACTGATCTCTCCTAAGTTCTCAGTGCAATCAGTTAGGATTGTAGATGAAATACGCTTGATATTAATGGCAAAAATGGTGATACTGAAAACTGGTGTGGCAAGAAGGGACATGTGTTACTTCACAGGATCTGAGAAATACAAAATACCTGTCTCTTGTTCTTTTGGCAGTGTACAGTAAGATCCGCATCATGACACTGAACCAGTATCAAATTACCTCTTGCGTTTAACTCTCATGCATGTTATTATTTTCAGATGAAGTAAACTTGACAAAGCACAGAAGACCAATTTTTACTTTTTTTGTGTGTTACGTATCGTATTAGACATAATTCAGGGATGAATTAGAATAAAGAGTCTCTTCAGTGGCTCAAACGAAAGGTCCATTTAGTGCAGCAGTGTTTTTCTGGCGATAGCTGCTGGGATGCTTTGCGAAACAGGTGGGACAGGCGCCAAGCCATGGTTTCTCTGCTGTAGCCCTATAGATTTTTGGCAGTCAGCAGTTCTGAAACTTTCTGATTTGGGAATCCATTGAGACCACTGAGCCTAATAGCTACTGGCGGTCTTTTCTCTGTAATGTTGGCTGATTCTTTTTGAATGTTTTTACTTCCAGTTTCCACAGCATACAGTTGAGATTAATTCTATGGTTCACATACATTACTAATTCAGTTGCAAACAAGAAAATTTAAACAAATCCCCCTACAGCTTGTTTTGGAAAAAAAAAATAGTCAATAATCATTCCCCATTTTCTGCTTCAGTTAATTAAGTATTTTATAAACAAGTATAATTTCTCCCTCAGGAGGCAACTGAAGAGACTTAGTCCCTTCAGTATTTCTCAAGATCACATGTGAAACAGTTTCTGGTCATCCATGATATCCTTCCCTGCCCACTTTCAAACTTGTCATGTAAAATAAGATGATCAGAACCAGACAGGGCATTTAAGATGCTTGTGCACTATGGACTTAGAAAATGCTATATTGATATTTTCTGTTCTTTCCTTGGTTTCCTAACGTAGCTTATTATATAGAACGCAGATGTATAGATTATTGTTTGCATACATGTTTAGGGCTGTTTTTCCCTGTGTAACATTGTTTTGCATTTCTTGCCATTTTATCACCCAGGCATGCAGTACTATAAGATTCTTCTGAAATTCTGATCGGTTCTCGATTTGACTATCCTGGATATTTGGTTTTGTCTCCAAACTCTGACGTCTCATCTCCTCCTTCCCTTTGCCAGATCATTTATCAATATCTTGAACACTACAGATTTTAGCACAGATCCTTTGGAGCATGTGTTGGAAAGTCTTAGGCAGCGTGTGCCTACCTCTTTTTTTTAATTTCTTACTGCCAGTCATTGTAGAGAATCAGCTATGAACTGGGAATAAGGCTTCAAGGATTTTTTTGTTTTGTTTTGAATAAACAGTACTAATGTAGACTCTTCCTGCTGTTGCAGTAATTGTCTCATTTCTGTTTCATGGGCAGTGTGATTTAGTTCTGAATACACAGTTTGGTCTTCTGTTCCGCTACAGATAAGATTGTGTAGGGGAAGGCTTAGAAGCAAGGCTGGCTGTGTAATGTTAAGATTTCTTTTGGTGTATTAGAAGGAAGTAGTCTTACAGTAAAATGTGTATCACTTTATTCCATGTTACGAGAAGAGACACTTGAAAAAATTATAATAACTAGCTGTAGTGTTTGTATTCAAAGTCAATATGGATGCTTTTATTTGTGTGCTGTTGATCAAAACACTGGGGAATAACAATTCAGACTGAATGCAGAATGTATATTGCTGCATTAGAAAATACAGTTGTTATTTTTTATTTCTTTTATTTTACAGAATGATACCTTTGCTGATTTTGATTCCATGACAGATCGCCTTTTAGATGAAATTATACAGTATATACAAATTTATAATCTAACCCTTTCAAAAATCAGGTAATGTCTGTTCTATACTATTTATAGAAATAAACTTAAAACTAGAGCCCTGTGGTGTTCTGAACTGTGATGCTCAGGAGCAGGCCAAAAGAGAGATAGGAAAGAGAAATTCAGGGAGGGGGAGGAGTAGGGGAAAGGAGGAAAAAGGAGAGAGAGGGAATTCCCAGCTGAAAAAAGACTGAACAGTGGTGTAAGCTCATCTAGTCCGGTTGGCAGTTTTAGGGCAGAGTTAAGCATTACATGTAAGGAACTGCTGTCCTGTGCTTCCTCAGATCCTGCATGGGAGGGTTCTGCAGAAAAACAGTTTCCTTCGACTTTCTCAAAACATTATCTGTGATAGCGCTATGTCAAGATAAAGTTAGTTTTCTTCTGATTTTATAGTCTCTTCACCAAGTATGACATAGCAGGCTGTCCATATTGTCATTCCTACAGGGAAATCCCATCTTATCTGTGACGTTGAAGGGCAGCCACATGAAAAAAAATATTTCATTGTTTTCACATTTTCTGATTGTTTCATCTGCTGAAAAGCATGTTTTACATCTTAATAGGAGGCTTATCCCAGTCTATGCATTCCTGTTTCCTTTTACAGTTACTTCCAGGGAATACTTGTTCCATTTATTTTCTCAAAGTAGGGTACACCATTTGGGCAGACTACCTCACTAACTCAGCTGTGTTGCTGGAGTTAGCTCATGGATAGATGAAAGGAGCAAATTGAAGCCTGACTTCATCCATTTGTTTAGGCATCCTCAAATTATACATCTGGAATGTTTTTTGACTTGCTACTCACATGCATTTCCTACAAGTTTCTGCATACTCACGTGTTTGGCAGGCCTTATTCAGCTAGAGAAAACATCTAACGTGTTTAGACATAATCTCACTTTCTAAACAAATGTTTCTATTTTGAGATAGGCAGGATTTGACATGGTTAAATTTGTCTAAATCGATGATTTAAAAAAGAAAAAACCACTGTGTGATGGTATTTGTGTTACACAGACTGCATGTTAGCACCCTCGGTATGGGAAAGGAGAGTTCTGAGAGTTCATGCTTTGCTTCTCTCATAAGACTTTCAATTTGTAAATATTTTTTCAGTTTTGGTTATTACTTGTCCCTTGAAAGAAAAAAGAAATTACCAATTTTTATTTTAGTTTCCTCTTCAAGATGTATACTTGTGATTGACCCTGCCGAAGCAGAAGTCTCCATCTCTCAACTTTAGCTTTTCTTATGAGAAAGTTAAACCTATCAGCGGATCCTGCAGCTGTTTCCTGGTAGCTACATGAGAGGGCTTTCAGAAAGAGATGTGCTTATATGCAAGTCCTTGAAGGGATGACCCAGAAAGCTGAGGAAAGTACTATTGAGAAATCCTCTGTTCAAGTAGCCGATGCGTTCCTACCTCGTTTTGGCTGTCCCACTGTAAAGAAAGCAGACTTTGTGCTAGTTAGCCATGCTCTCCTGAATGATGCTAGTTTCACCTCATAAAATCTCCCTGTCTACTAAAGGAAGTGTTCTCTGTACAAGTGCTGTTCAATAGCTGAGTCAAATCAGAAGTCAGTCTCCAGACTTATAATGATTTTGTATGGCAAAGAAGCTGACAGCATTGTGTGTCAGAAATACCTGTTCAGTCCCTCTTTTACGCTCAAAGTCTTGTTATGGGCAAAAGGGAACGCACTTCGTATGCAGAGCTAAGAATTTATTGTTAGTCCAATTAGTGTTTTAATAATCTCATAAAAATGCAGAAAATTACTATTAGTCTAGTTACAGTACTACTGACATTCATAGTCCAAATGAATGCAGAAAAATCCCATTATTAATATGGCTACAATTGTTACACAGAAACTTTTCAGTATCTTTTCTCAGGTGGTAGGCTTCCATTCCAGAAACTCTCTGGGCCCTAAGATCAGTAGTTTCTGTCTTCCTTAAGCAGTGGGATATCAGTATCCTGGGGCTTCAGTGTAAGGAGGCTGATGTTCGTGATGGGGGTTTCTGCCTCCCTGGCCTTGGGTTTGCCTGGATTTATTTTCAGACTTTCATATTTTCAGTCTGCCCACATGCTCTTTCTTTTGTTTCCCATTTACTCTTTTTTTTTTTTTTTTTTCCCCATTCTCTGTTATCTGGCTTTCTTTCCTGAGTTACAAGATTGTGCTTCTGCAGTGACCATTGATAGACCATTGGGGACCTCTGGCATCCGATACCTGTGTCTGCACTCTTCCACACCACGCTTTACTCTAGTGATACACAGTTCAAGCCACACAGAATAACTACTTGTTATTAATAGAAACTATAGTGAAACTAAAGCAACTTTAGGCCTGACTTGTTACTTTGCTGCCAGACGATTGTTGTCACAGATAAAACAAACTAAAATCAGCTCAGGCCAAGACACGTCAAGAATTCTGAGGTTCTGCACTGTCAGGTGAATGCAAAGCCTCGTGCTAATGGCAATATCCTATTTATTGTTCTACATTTTTATACTGAGATAAGAAAAGGCACTCCCTGTACCATCAGAACCCAGAGCCATACTATAGTGTCAACTTCCATGAACCAACATTTTTGGTAGTGCCAAAGCTAACACCAGTTATTGTACCAGCGCACTACCCAACACATGCGTTGATCTCCTCTGAACAAAATCTTTGTGCTCACTACGAGTGTGTAGCAAGCATGAACTGGAGGCTTGATTCAAACCAACAGCAGCTTGTCTTATAAAACAACTGTTTGTAAAGAATCGCAGAATACTTTAGGTTGAGGGGACCTCTGGAGGTCATCTTGGACCAGTTACCCGCTCATACCGGTGCCACCTGCAAAGTTAATGCAACTTTGAAGCAAGTCAAATGGCTCAGTCATCCCCATTGAAGTTTTGAGTATCCGTGAGGATGGAACCTGTTGCAGGTCACCACATAGCTAGGAAATAAACCACATGCACTTATAGTGTAGTTTCAGAAACCATTTTCCTCATGTCAGGTCTTACATAAATTTCTGATGACCTGTACTGGACTTTCACCTCAGTTGGATTATTCAGCTTGTCATCTTCTTCCCTAAGTAACATTGGCTCACAAAAAAGGCAATTTTTAGTGCTATGCATATATTAAAACATCTGTTAATTGTTTCAGCACCTTTTTGATTATGGATTTGATGGGTATTTTTTTTTTCCTTTCATGAAATGTTTATAGTTGGACAAGATTTTTTGTTTGTTAGCACAGAGTAATGAGGCTTTACTGTGTCTAATTTTCCAGTATGATCTGACTTGGTAGACTTGTGCCGTAATACGCATATAAATACTACAGTATAGTTCTGCTACTTCAGTGTGTTAATGGTATCTTGTATTCAAAAGATGGTAATATTGCCACCTACTGTTCAGAAATGCATTGGTTTTGCAGAGCATCCCACAGTTGCAGGTATCCAAAACAATGAATGAGTAGGATGGGTTATGTTTTTGTCTTACACTTTCAAAACCCTTTTTGAAGGGTTTTCCTTTTCCTCCCTTTTTGTTTTGAGCAAATCCTTAAACCTCTCTCTTTTAGAAAATAATATTAAAAGCTTATTACGTGTTCACCTAAACATCAGAATTTGAGCACAAGATATTACTGTACCCTTTGTTATTTTTCTAAGTCTTTACAAATTAAGAACAAGTGTTTAATCTGTGAGGTACATTCACATAGCTAATTGTGAACACCTTTTTTTCCTCAAATGGATCTTTCGTGTTTCTCAAGTTTTGGTTCAGGTATGCCCGTATTCTTGAGGATGATAGGATTGATTGATGGATCACTGTTTTTTCCACTAATGAAATTGTCCTTTGTTATAGTACAATATAAGAGTTTCTCGTGCTTTTATGACGTTTAATAAATAGTGGATGAACTGTCAGAGAACCGTCAAGAGAACATCTCTGCTAATGTTCGGATCTTTAGAAAATAATCTCTTTTACTCAAGAGCAATTAGAGCAATTGTGTGATGCAGATCATCTTCAGGATAAACACACTCAATTTCTGTGGACATTTTCTTGTTCCTAAAGAAATCTACGGTTTTGTTTTTTCTAGTATGGACTTTATGATGTGCTCTGAGAGAATGGTTATAAATTTTAGTATTCAAGAGAGTCAGCAGCTCAGTATTTTGTTCTGCAAATGCACTGCTGTTGTGCTGACAGCACAGAGGATACATATCCTTCATTTCTAAATTAGTTAGGCAGACATAGCAAGCTGTGGCAAAGAATTTCTGATATTGCAGACATTTTGAAAATCTAGTAGTAAAAGCGAACGACAAGAATATACATACATGCTTAAACTGTGTATTGGTAAGGAACAAATAGCCTATTTTGTCATAGAAATGTATAATTATGACGGAGTTTAGGAGTTCAGGGGTGGCCCTGCTGTTTTGAAACCTAATGTTGGAATTTTTTTCATTTAGCTTTAAACTGGAATTTTCAGACTCAATAATTCTTGCTTGGGAAGCAATTAAACAGTTAAACATTTTTAGGACTGTATTTTACACATTATTACTTGTAGCTTTGTTTTAGCTATTTTTGTTGACAAATGTAGCGATACAGAGCAAAAGGGAAGGATGATCTTATGGGTGTAATGTTGTGGCACCTATATGATCCAGCCACGGTAGTTCTACTGTATATTTTTGGATGGTTGGTTGTTCTCTCCATGTCCTAAGATTACATTTGTGAAAGAGGAAGGCAATTTTTCCTTCTAATTTTGTGAGTCTTGTCTCTACCATATCCTCTTTAAGTCAGTGCCTAGGATGGTACGGTCCTTACCTCAGCACGGATTTGTAAGCATAACTGCATAATAACTAGAATTGCTTTATTTTGTAGTGTCCTTTCTAAAGAAATGCTTTATACAGACTTGTGGGTACAACAGTAGGCATCTCAGATTAATAATTAATAATTATTCTTAGATACATGAAGCTAAAGAGGCCCGTCCATCTTTCCCGTAACTCACTTAACCAGGGAAACAACTAAATGTACTATTCTCCCAGCAGACACATATTCTTCAATTGCCTCGCTCAAGCTGATAATCACTTATTTTGGTCCAACTGCTAAGCAGATTTGAGACGTTGCTTCAATTTTAAAGTAATCAGATTCAGTTAAGTAATGGTATTCCCCCTTATAGGAGTACTTTTGGAATCCTTCTCTACTAGGCTGTTTCAGTAACTCTCATGCATTTATCATATTAAATGCCATCACATGCCAAAGTAGTGATTTATTCAGTCATGCACGGCTCATAAAATATTTTCTGAATACTTGGTGCTAAGGGAAATACAACCAGAAATAATCTTGGGTTTGGGTGGGAGATGCTGGTGGAAGGATAGTTTGTTTTCACTAGCTTTTCAAAAATGATGTATAAAATAATTCTCGAAGAGCTCAGAACATGTTTGTAACGAGTTTGTGCAGCTTGGGAGATATGGACAAGCTATGTTTTCTGTGTGACCTAAAATACAGGCTTCTGAATGGAAACTTTTCGTTAATTTTCTCCTGTGCTCTTTCAGCATTTTATGACACCAGTTTTTTATTTTTCTGTGTTTAAAAGCAAAAAAGATTGCCATCAAATTCTATGTTATACTGTTTTTTGTTTTTAAACAGCTTTATTGGACACTCACTGGGTAATTTAATAATCCGTTCAGTGCTCACAAGACCTCGATTTAAATATTACCTCAACAAACTTCATACCTTCCTGTCTCTGTCTGGACCACATCTTGGTACCCTCTACAACAGCAGTGCTCTTGTTAATACAGGTAAAGTAGTATTTTCAGTAGTATAAGTTTTTGTCTTTGAAATGCACTTAGCAGTTTCATGTGGGGTGCATATTTCTGCATTACTTTGATTATGAGAAAGTGCACACTTCACTGTCATAAGAAGAGAGAAGTGTTATAAAAATAGAGTATCTATAGAAGGATGTGCAAGAGATGGTTGACATAAGTGTTTTCCCATATGTTTGATTCAGGTTTTCTATTACACTGTAAAGAAACTCCAGTTTCAATGTGTTGAGCTCAATTTATTATAAACTGAATTTTAATATACTTAATCAGCAAAACAAGTAGGTAATATGCATTAAAATAATTCTGAACTACTAGTAGTGTCTTTTCTCTCTCAAAAATGTCTTACAGTAAACCTTACCACCTGCAGTGTGTTTCTGCAGATGTGGTTGTACCTTATGAATGTCTGTTTTTCTAAAGATGAAATGTAGCTCTAGGAGAACTTGTAGAAACTGCTGACTTTAAAAATAAATGTTAGAAAATATTTTCAGGTAACATCAAATTTTTAAAGGAAAACTTGTTTCTGAGATTACCACCTACCTTGGAGAGCCCAAACCCAAAATGAGTAACACTTATTTTCACTAAATATAAACATGCTCATTAAACTCTTTAAAAACACTCTAAAAGTCATGAATTACTTTGTTTAGTGCCAGTTTATTTATTGATTTTGTTATTGTTTCATACAAAAATGAGGAGGAAAAACTTTTAACTCACGTGTTGAGCTTAAGAAAAGTGGACAGGAATTGCTGGCTAACGGGAGTTACTGTTGGAGTTTGTAGAAACAGGGGGAATGTGAGAGCTCTTTGAATTGGGTTGAACTGGTACCGTTTATAGCCGTCAATACGCTACCAGCGAGGTTCACTTCAGGATTAAGACATCTACAATATAAATCACTCTGGGCACCTACTGGGCATTGAACCTAGTATATCTGTGGACAGTTTCTTTCACGTATTTTAATCTGTGACTGAATCTCACTCAAATCACCCAAAAGTGTTAGCATTACTTTGCTTTTAGAAATTGCAGTTTTCCAGGCTACAAAGAGGCAGGGCTGTTTGCTTGTTTATATAATCACTAGCAAATGGCTTTCAGTTAACTAAGGTTAAAGCTATCAAAGTATAATCCAGAATATGTTGACTGAAAAAATAAGGATTTCTGGAGTATTTAATCTCTTTTGTAGTTGAAGACTGTACAAAATGTCCTTTTCATATAATAATCTTCCTTTATATTTCAAACTCCTTAAGATTTTGGAAAATACCAAGATAATAAGTAATGGGTATTGAAGTCTAAATTACTATATTGTGTGTATACATTAATGACCTTCAATAAATTCCTTCAGTAAAAGATAACTGTTTCCTTGAGGGTTGACTCAACATGTGCTTGAGGCTGTAAGGGCTTGCTTGCTTGCTTGCTTGCTTTTCTTTTGCTTGGCAAGGGAGACAAGATTTTCTGAAAGGCCAGTTAGCCAGCCAGCTTTGCTCACTGACTGATGAAGAGGGTACAGCATCGTAGAAAATATAATACTATGATTTTCCTCCCAGAAAATTCTGCTTCCTTTGTTCAAGTTATATTTAATGAATTCAGTGGTTCTATAAAGTTATCTTTAGAAATCTGAGAAGTAATGCTTGTTGTTCAGTGCTACATATTTCAACATCAAAACGTTCTAATATTCTGTAAGTTATTGAAATAGTTTGTATATTGCCTTATGGCTAACTTATTAATGTATTTTCACTTTTTGTAAGTATAGTTTTTTTTTTCTTCTAGAAAGGCATGTACATTAGTGGAAATAATGGTCTTCGTGCTTTATTTTATGTGGACAGGAAAGAATAATGAACAAAAATTTTAAATGTTTCTGGGCTTGACAGTGCTGACATGAAAAATAAAACTAACATCTGAGGAGCTAAATATATGGACTTCACCTACTTTTACTTACGTTTAATTAGGTTTTGTATTTTATTGTGTATCTATACTCATGTTGTACCTAACAATGCAGGACTGTGGTTTATGCAGAAGTGGAAGAAGTCTGGTTCTTTATTGCAATTGACGTGTCGAGACCATTCAGATCCACGACAAACATTCTTATACAAACTTAGTAAAAAAGCAGGTAAGCTTGGTTAATACTTATTATCTTTTAAAGACCACTGTACATAAATGTGAATAGGAAACCTGGAAAAAAATGTTCCAACAAGCTCCTGTTTCAGTTTATATAAGAGTTATTTTGGCTCTAGTCCCATATTCTTCAAGTAAAATAAACAATAAACCATGTTTGTTGCAGAGGTGGACCATTGATTTGATACTTTCCTTCCTAGCTAATGAGCAGAAGTTCTGAGTGCAGCCACTGTGCACTGTATATATATATATATACACACCCACACACATATATATACGTGTGTGTATATATATGTGTGTATATACACACACATATATATACGTGTGTGTATATATATGTGTGTATATACACACACACATATATATACGTGTGTGTGTATATATGTGTGTATATACACACACACATATATATACGTGTGTGTGTATATATGTGTGTATATACACACACACATATATATACGTGTGTGTGTATATATGTGTGTATATACACACACACATATGTATACGTGTGTATATATATATGTGTGTATATACACACACACATATATATACGTGTGTGTATATATATATGCACACAAAATCAGCTTCCTCTTGAGCCACCGAAGCTAGTGTGATAAATCAAGTACATATACGCTCATTTAGGATTACCTGTTTCTTATCTATTTTTCTTATCTATTCTATAAACGTAAAACTCTGCTTTAAAGTTTTTGCCAACCTGTCTTATTTCGTCATTAAGATGGGCCGGGAAAACAAAAACTCGTTTTGATAAAGAAAGGAGGAGTTGTACTTAGCATAATAGCTAAAAAAAAAAAAAAAATTATTCGTACTATATCATTCATACAATTTCCCTGGTTTGAATATTCTTATTTCAGCTGTTGGCTGTGAGCCAGTTTTGGTAGTGAAGAATGTGCCAGTTGAGGGGTAGTTTCTATTAAGCATTATAAAGTTACTGAGGATTTATCTGACAGGTATTTCTATATGTGTGTCAGGCAAGCAGTTGTGGAGCCAGAGATGCTCATGGTGTTTTGTGAAAAACTTGGGCATGTTCTCCATGAAAATATTTCTGGGTGTCACAGCTGAAACTTTGTTGAGAGCAAAGCAGTACAAAGATACGTAAAGGAAAAGACTGACATCTAGCTCTTGAGGTGTTAGAATATAAAACTTACAGGACTTGGAAGAAGCAGAAAAGAATACAGAGCAAGAAGAAAAATCATGGATAAGATAGAATGTTGATGAAAAACTGGTATTAGAAAAACTTGGGATTTTTTCCCCTTCTGTTCAAAATCTGCTATCACAAAGTGACTTTGTTGCTGGTAAGGTGATATTTAAGGCTGAACTGGTATTTAAAGGTGAACTGGGAAGTTAAAAATTATTGTAGCAACTGGACCACCATCAGCTGAAGTGCTCTCAGTGTAGCTTTGCGGTCTTTTGAAAATAAATGTTTGATCCCAAACAGAAGTTATGAGCTTCTGTGAAATTACACAGTGGATGCTGGGTAAGACTGTGGGACCTGTGTTATAATCAGATTAATTAATCAGTTCGCTTTAAAGAATTTGGTATTCCTTATTTTTATGCGTATATATCTCAGCATGAGTAGAGACACTGGTATTTGAATATTGCTGTCTATTCGAGAAATAAGACATATTTTCTTACGACAGATCTCTATGTGACAGGCTTCTTGAAAGACCTAGATAGCATTGTCTTAAGA